>NC_050446.1:19940385-20315363 GCF_903995425.1 Onychomys torridus
AAGAGCCAGAAAGACCAGAATGTTTGTTTGAGATTGTCTTTCAAATGAGACAGGAATGCTGCACCCATAGACTCTCAAAAATACAGTTGCCAAAAAGAGATCTGAATAATGGCGCTATCAGCTGACAACCCAACTTCTGGTGGGAAAAATTTAACAGGCCCCATCCTAAATGAAGAAGTACAGGCAATTAATGACTGCTGGGGTGGGGGTTGAGTCTTTTCTAGGGATAAGACCCTAATAGGTTATCCACTTCTACAATCACAAATGGTTAAACTTAAACACATATACATTGGAACAACACTAAATGGACTCACACATATATATGGAATAATTACAAAAGATACAATTAATGTGAAAGGAAATAAAGGACATGGCAGAAGTAGGAGGAAAGTGGGGTGCAAGTAATTGGAATGCAGTGATTATGTATGAAATTATCAAAAAGTTAAATTAATAACGGAAAACCAGCAGTTTGGAAAAAAACTGGGCTAACTACCTGAACAAATATTTCACCAAAATAAGATATTAGTAGGAGATAGAGTAAAAATTCTTCTAACTTTAATGCTGACTGGTAAATGGCAATCATAACAAAAAATGAGATATCACTGTACATTTATTAGAATAGCCGTAATTCAAAACAATAGCAATACCTAATGTTGGTGAAGATGTATAGTGACAGCAACACTTGCTGGTGGGAATACAGAATGCAAAATGTTACAACCACAATGGAAGATAAATTGTGAGTATCTTACAGCATTTAATCTATCTTCTCACTTAAATTCTGTAATCACCTTCTATGGTATTCACTCAAAGGAGTATAAAATGTTGTGTTCACACAAATTGTATATGGCTGTTTACAGCGACTTTCTTTATAAGTATGAATCTCTGAAGTAATTATGTTGTTACAATAAAAAATAAATGTGTTAGTGTGGAGGTCAGAGGACAACTTTATGGAATCAATTCATGGCTTCTCCTGCGGATCTGGGCACTGAACTCAGGTCACCAGGCTTGTGTAGCAAGCACTTTTACTACCTTAGTCTCAGTGGCCTCATATTTCTTCTTTTCATGCGTGTACTGTTCTGATGGAGAATGCATTAAATGAACAGATGGAAGAGTGTATAGGAAACCTCTCTCTCAGTCATCTTCATGGCTTTGTAATGCATTTGAAGTTCCTTTCCATATTTGCCATTAAAAGGCAATAGTCTTTAAAATATCAAAATACAACTTTAAAACATTACATAAATTCATGTGCGGAGTTATTAAAAATGGCATTGTTGTGTGAAGATATTTTAGTTGAGGCAAAGACAGAGATAGAGTGGAAGGAAGATGGTGTGGAGAGAAGAGCAGGAGATAGATAGATAGATAGATCGATAGATAGATAGATAGATAGATAGATAGATAGATAGATAGATAGATCAATAGATAGACAGAGACAGAGAGTGGGGAAAAATTCCCTCCACTTTCCTATTTAGGATTGGTGAGCATTTTCATTTCATTAGTTAAGCTATGTATTATTCAGTTAGGTAAAAAATAGTCATTGAAACCAAAAGTAGTTAAACCATATGATAGAAAACATGTTAAATGTCCAGGTTTCCATACCAGATCACATATGTAAACTTTAAAGTCCACTGCAACTAAGATGCCAGGTGATGGGGGCACACATGGATTTGTATCTCAAGGCAGAGTCACCTGGCTGTCATGTCAGGATTTGGAGAATAGCATTTTTGAAGCAGAGCTGGCTATTTTAGCATTAGTGGTATTTTGTTTCTTTATTGACATGATGTCATACTCATTTTTTATAACATTTTCAGAAACAAACAATATTAGGAAAATGTTTTAAAGTCCTGAAGGATTTTATCTAATGATCTTCTTGAAAATAATGAAAGCATAATGCAGACAGTAAATGACAGAAAGTCCCTGATAACTTCCTTCATTCACCTCATATGTGCATAACATGGCACAGGAAATAAAATATGTTTCTTATGTGAACATTATTGCAAATGTTGACAGGTATTTTTCTAAGAAAGTTGGCTACCTAGGACGTGAGTACAGAAAAATGAATCAAAGTGTAGTCAGGTAAAAACATTAATTTTTGGCAATTTTGAATGTGTAAATTTGATCATTAATTAGTAAGCTACCAAGAAGATAGTGTTTTAGCTTGGTGTTGTCTTTGCTAGGCTCATCTTCCTGATGATAATATATTGATCATCAAATTATCTCAGCACTCACAGCAAATTTTATCACAATTTCCTCCTTAAGTTTTGTGAAGGAAACCTAAGGGGGAACGTGCACAGAAATGAGCATGTTTCTGTGTGTTAACTATCTGTGTTATTGGCTCCAAAGTACATAAAGACTTAGAATTCTTGTGATCTTGTAAAACTCATTACAGCATTTTAAATGTTTATCGTTAGAACATATCCAATGGCAGATGGTGGCATGCCATTTTAGAACCACCTAGAGGCACAAAAACTGTCCCATGTTTTTCATTTTGGCAGATGTACATGCCCTCTTGGCAAACTTCAGAAAATAGCTAAAAGACTCACACCTTCCAAGCAGATTGTATTTATAGAGGGACATGTGCAGTTCAACAGGGATGGGGCTAGGAATGTCAGAATCAGTGCACACATAGTAGAATTAGCTTAAATTTTGGCTATGAAATTATCTAAAATGCTTTACAATGTATTTCCTTTATTCTCAGAATTTTAATGGCTTTTATGTCATTATTTTCAGGTAACATCACTATAAATTTTAATGAACGAATGCTTTGCATGTAACTTCTTTTAAGTAAAAGGTCAACCTTCACACAATTGCTCAGTGGCAGCATCCCTTCTAAACATTCAAGTGTGTAATTTGGGATATTGATGCTAACTAAGCACAGTCTAACAATCACTCCATCTCAAATCCAAGTGTGGAGCTGATATTTAAGACAGTTCCATCATCAAATTTCCCTATAAGTTTCTAACTTGATGACTCTCAGTTTTCTCATTTTCAGTAATGTGTCCAATGCCATCTCTCTTTTCCAGTTCCGTAGCTTTTTTATCACAGTAAGAAACCACAAATACCTAAGAGCAATCCTTCCAAATTTATATAGGTGCTAAAGCTATTTAAGGGGAGAGCATGAAGGCTGCATTTAGTTAAAACATCTTATCTAAGGCATGAAAGACTCCTGATAGCTCAGAGAACAGAAATACTAATGTGCTGCATATTGGATAAGACAGCCTCTTGAGTGCTGGGTATCACCAAGTTTGTAGCAACTTCTCACCTTCTTCATCATTGTAGTAGAAAAATCAGTCACAATTAACACATGTGTTACAGGTCTGCCTGGTTGATTTCCTCACTGCCCTCTTTGATTCTTGTATTCATTAATGTTCTGACTTTCCTCCAAACTGGCTTGTCCAGGTAGGCACTGCATTTTTCTGACCCTTAATTAAAACCCACTATTACTCTGACTTCTTTCTTCTGGGCTTTTAAGTATCTAATTGACTAAAATTGTGAGTTTAAATGAGGAGGGAGCAAAAGCTTAGAAATTGAAATCTGAATTGAGATCATTTTCTATCTATAATGGAAGCAATAAAATGGGCTGGATCAGATCTAGAAATCGTAGAAATGTGTAAAAGAGAAAGCTAACATTTTTGGAAGTAACTATGTTCTTACAGAAACTTTGTAAGAATAAAATTGTAAAGGGGCTGGAGAGATGGCTCATAGGTTAAGAGACTGACTGTTCTTCCAGAGGTCCTGAGTTCAATTCCCAGCACCCACATGGTGGCTCACAACCATCTGTAATGAGATCTGATGCCCTCTTCTGGCCTGTAGTCATACATGCTGTGATGTAATAAATATATAAATCTTTAAAAAACTTTGGGGATTTAGCTCAGTGGTAGAGCGCTTGCCTAGCAAGTGCAAGGCCCTAGGTTCGGTCCTAACTCTGGAAAAAAAAAAAAAAAAAAAAGAAAGAAAGAAAGAAGAATAAAATTGTAATTTGATTCCACAATTTGGGATATTTACCTGTCTTTTCCTTAGCTCATGAACTTCTCATGTTATAAAATATAACTTTGCAATTACAATAAATGCTAAAACACTTAAGCCTTTTAAAATAATTGCAACTATAAAATGTTTTCAGAGTAGCAGTTTGTATTCTGGGCACTGAAAACATGACATCAAAGATTTCTCCTTTCATACATCTTACATGGTAACTATGGAAATACCTTAGAAATGTTAGCCTGACTACTTCCTGTGGGCTTGATGTGGCCATCGATGCTTTGAAGGAGAAGAGCTGTGATGTTGGGACAAAACCTTCATGAAATCAAGCCAATTAAATGCTCATCAGGGAGGGTGGAAAATCAAGAGGTGCAAGAGCCCAAGATATTCAGAGGATGCTTCCCTTACTCAAGATTCCAGTCACCACTCTAAGCAATAATGCAGTGGGACTCCTCAGGGCTGTAGCTACCAATGAGTTACCTAGGGGGACATCCTGGTGCTGTTGGTAACTCCTGCATCACCCATGCTTCTGTAGGTAACCTAAAATGCTCATAGATTCATCACACTGGGCCTGATCTAATGTCTTTCTTTTTGTCCCAGGCTTCTCCAACTGTTGTCATTCCATACTTACCTACACCTCCCTCTGATAATTGGTACGATCCTTTGGAAATCCTGGTTGATATTGCAGTGAACAAAAGATGTATGTGGTGATATTTTAATTGTGGTGAAACGTGATTTTATTTGTATATTAATAAATAAATTTTGCCTGGAGCAAGCCAGGAGAAGAAGTCAGGTGGTGCTAGCCCATGCCCTTAATCAGATCACATGGCAGGCAGAGTCTCTGTGTGGTCAAAGACACAGCCAAGCATGGTGACATGATCCTTTAATCTCAGTACCAACCCCATAGAGACCTGGAGGTTTGTATGGATAGGCAATGACGAGGAAGCCATGAGGCTGCCAATGAGAAGGCATAACAAGAAAGCAATAAAAACACAAATCACACAGGAAGAAGCTCTCTGGGTAGGGGATGGTGGTGAGGTGGTAAGATAAGCTAGTTGTGGCTCTTTGCTAATTCTCTGATCTCTTCAGCTATTACCCCTGTATTTGGCTCTGTGTTTCTTATTTACTAAGATTGTTTAGAATTTTTTTCTACAGAAGTGAAAGTATAAGATTACTTTGTGTTTAATTTCCTGTAATGATTTATTTTGCTTATGAATGAAATGTAAACATCTAGTTACATAAATAGATGATTTTTTTTCTAATATAGCCATTAAGTTAATTGAACCATGGATGATTTTAACAAATGTAGGCCTGACTATTTTAAACATTGTAATGTGTATTACTAACTGCCAACTGGAATACTTTTAAGTATTTTAGGGCGTGGTGATACTTTATTTGTGCTTAAATGTAGTGATATTTTATTTGTGCTTTAATAAATAAAGCTTGCCTAGAGATGAGAGGGAAAAGGCCAGCCATTATAAGTAAACAAAGAAGTCAGGCAGCCGAAGCACATGCTCGGCAGGCAGGATCTCTGTGTGTTCAAGGCCACACACAGAAACAGAGCCAGGTGTTGTGGCACACACCTTAAATTCCAAAACTAGTTAACCAAGGAGGTCTGGAGGTCTTTGCAGACAGACAGGAAGTGACAGAGCTGATAGGAAGAGGAAGTGATATAGCTGAACAGAGAGAGCAAATCAGAGGGCAGAACAGCAAGGCATATATAGGTGGGTAGACAGGAAGTAACTCGCATTTGGAAGCTGCAGAGATGGTGAGGTAAGGATGGCTGGTGGCTTTCCCTATTTCCCTGATCTCTCTAAGGCTTTCACCCCTATAGCTAGCTCTGTGTTTTTTATTTAATAAGACCATTTAGAAATTCATCTACTTAGGGTTCTAGCAAAGTCTACAAGATTGTTTGTGCAAAGTAGCACACACACACACACACTCACACACACACACACACTCTAAATGATGTGAGTCTCATCAATACAATGAAATTGATACTATTTCTTTTCAATTTTATAATTGAAAGCATGTCAGTGTAGATGTTGGACAATGTATTTAAATTAACATGGCAGCCATGTAAGGCTTAGCAAGCACAATCTCTTCCTTCTTGAGCTGAGTGTTTCTGTTACTAAATAAAGAGAATGACAAGGAAATAGTTGCTTAGGGTTATTACACAAGCCAGTCTCCTAGTAAAGGAAATCCAGGGAATCTGTGTATCCTGCAGAAGAACTTCTAGACACTCAATGCAAACAGTAAAAAAGCACTGTTTTTATACAGCTCAATGGTGAGCCTGGGCAGCCAGAACTAAAGGGAAAAAATACCTTTAGAGAATGGGCTATAGTTTTTTTCTTACTGTTATTGTTTCTAGAAACATCTCCAGGGGATGAATGTCTCTTAATAAGATAGCCAGGTGCAGAAAGACAGCCAAAATTAAAAACTTACAAAAAGTAATAAAATCTTTACTACTGAGTGATGCCTAATACTTAGATTCTTCAGTCTGGGCTTTAATATTCCTCAATTTCCCACAATAATCTCATTGCTTGCACAGAATGGCTTGTGGGCTCAAGTCACTCTGCTCTGATCAAATACGTTTGTTTTGGCAGCATCCAATCCTTGGTCCTCACTTCCTGAAGGGGAACACATTTTTTCTCTGCATAAATGACAATGAGTTCCCAGGGAAGATGGCTGTCGTTATGAGGTCACAATACTACAATACTCAGGAAGATCCAAACTTAGAGCAGTGGCAAAATGAGCTATGTAATGACTGGCCATTCAGGTGATGTTAGTGGGAGGGGTTTAAGGGAGGGCTTGGGGGGAGAAGAGGGAAGAGGAAGTGTTATATACAATTCTAATCTCAAAAATTAAAAACATAAACATAAAATGATATTAGTGGTCACAGCAAAGTGAACTTAAGTCTGCTCAAGGGCTACCAGCCAAGCATAAACACAAACAGCATAAGACTCCAAGCTGTGGCTCTGTGAAATTCCCTAAACTCCACTGCGTGCCTGTGTAAGCTCATCTACTCCAGTGTGGACTCCACTCTGGAGTTTCCTTTTTCCTAATGGAATTCCCTTGCCTTCATTCTTTGAGTATGGTGGCCTCCCATCCTTGAGGTTCTGTACAGTACTTGTTGGGAAGGACTAGTCTCAAAGAAGTTTTACCAGAATAGAATAAAGTAGATGCTACTGACCCCTGATGGTCATAAGATTTGCAATCATTGCTTTTACCATATTTAATATCTACGATATCTCTCTGTTTGTACTGGTCTTAATGTATTTGGGGACATGGCTATCCCACAACCCCAAAATCTTATGTCTGTAATAAAAACAAAATCCACCTCAATTCTTCCCTGATGCGGCCGTGCATCCCCAAACTATCATTATCTTTTTGATTTTGCTGCAGTTTCTGAATACATTTTGCTTTGTCAAAATATTTTTAATAATGCTGCCACCAGCATGCACTGTGCCTGCACAGATCCAAGATATATAGGGTCCCAGACCTGAGAAGGGCAAGTAGACACAATCTTCCACCCTTACTTAAGGAGCTATCTTCTGTTGACAACTGTCAGCAAGGGAAAAGAAGTTTTCTCCAATGAGTCTCACTGGGCATAGAAACCACATTCAAGGGCAGGCAGTAGATGGCCACTGCCAAACAAACTCAGTTGTCTTTGGGAGGCTTTTGTGTTCTCTCTTCCTCTTCTTCTTCTTGTCCTTCTTCTTCTTGTCCTTCTTCTTGTCCTTCTTCTTCTTGTCCTTCTTCTTCTTGTCCTTCTTCTTCTTGTCCTTCTTCTTCTTGTCCTTCTTCTTCTTCTTCTTCTTCTTCTTCTTCTTCTTCTTCTTCTTCTTCTTCTTCTTCTTCCTCTCCTTCTCCTGCTTCTTTTAATTTTGCTGACCTTTTGCTTGTATGCTATGGTTTCCAATTTTGTGACTTTTATGTTTCTATTGTGTATTTCTTGTGCTTTCTCTTTTCTTTCTTTTTGAATTCTGCTTGTCTGTATTATTTGCCTGTTTGCTTCCTAAAGAGAAAGGCAACTTGGACTAGGAGGGATGGGAATATATGGAGGATCTGAGAGGAGACACTGGGAGGGAAACGCATGATCAAATTATATTTTATGAAAAATTATTTTCAATAAAGTGTATATTAATTAATTCTTAGAATGTTACCGTAAATGAGGGTATGGTGATATATGCTTATAATCGTATCACTCTAAAATTTGAGGCGGGGGTTCACAAGTCTGAAGTTAGCTTGGTCTATATGAGAGTTGCAGTCCACCCTGGGTAATACATAAAAACTCTGGGAGGAAAAAGAATAGAGTTGTGACAGAATGCATGCATGCAGACAAGCAAGCTGAGACAGACTTAGTACACATGGTGCTGTGTACACCTGAAGCAGAACAGAAGCTGGGACTTCTTAACTACAGCTCTGTTGTCTTGTGTAACACAACCCCTAACAAGGCAGCAATCCTGCAAAACCAAACGCACTACCAAACATGGCATTTCATGTATTTGGACAGTATTCTCTGTGGCTGCTTAGAAAATCTAGAGTTCCGCCTGGCTCTGCCTCCTAAAAGGCCAGCCTGGGCTACCAAGTGAGTTCCAGGAAAAGGCACAAAGATACACAGGGAAACCCTGTCTCGAAAAACCAAAAAAAAAATCTAGAGTTTAGTTTATCAATAAGAATCAATATTTCCACCATGGAAAGGAGGATTTGTCTTGAAATGGCAAATTGAAAAGGCTTGGGATTAGTGACCTAATTGTCCAAAGGCTATGAGGGAAACAGAGGGATGAGTTGGGGGCCCACAGAGCCTCCATAGTGTGGCTTTAATCCATTTTGACTCAAGGTCAGAGAGTCCAAGTTTGTTTTGCCCCACAGGACTGCATAGTAGGATGTTTTGGCCAAAGGTGTGGTTACCAGGTGTCTTAAACTTCAAGGCCTAATTACACTATGTTTTGCAGTAAAGCGTGGTTATTCAATGTTTTGAGAATTAAGGAAGGATTTACACTTGTCTGTACTCTATCTTTGAGATAGGAAGGGTTTTTGCCTATCCCCTTGCTGGTATATAAAAATCCCATGAGGAATAAACTCAGGGCAACTGTGGTGTTGACCCAGAGTCCTCCCAATGCTATTCTGTGTCTGTCTTTTTGTTTTATCTATTATTTCTTAATCCTCACTCCTCCCTGCAAGGACTTTTTGATAGTCTAGTGGGACCCAGCAGATGAGAGAAGCTTCCATTAAAACTATAAGCATCATTGTTCATCTTCTTTTTCTGTTTCTGTTTTTTGGAACATGGTCTTTCATAGCTCAGGCTTGTCTCAGATTTACTAAGTAACTGAGGCTGGTCTTGACCTCTTGCTCTTCCTACTTTCATCCCACAAGGGCTAGGATTACAAATATGTGCCATCACACTAAATTCAGCAAGCAGTTCAGCTAAGGTGGTAGAGTGATGGCTAAGTGTTCTCAAAGTCCTAGTTCCATTTCAAGGATCTAAAGTGGACATGATAGCACAACTCTATAATCCCACAACTTGGAAGGGAGAGGCAAGAGAGTCAGAAGTTCAAGAGCACTCTGGTTCCGGGATAGCCTGGGCTCCATAAAATCCATAAAAACTCAGGGGTTACAAAGAAAGAGAAATGGTAAATTAAGTTTCCTGGGTTGAGAATTCAGACAATGTGATGCCAAATGAAAACATATCAACAAGAACACATACTACACGCAACCATACTCTTCATAGACACACACACACACACACACACACACACACACACACACACACACTACCACCACCACCACCACCAACAACAACAACAACAACAACAACAACAACTGTAATAACACTAACCTTCAATAAATAATTTTAAAAGCAGGTGATAAAATTTTCCTATAATGGTTCTTTCCCTATACCAGATAAGAAGTAATTCTTTTTCATCAAGTCGAAAAGTAGAGACTAATATCTGTACAGACAAATGTTACCATACCTTTGTTTAACTGCTCCTCTTGCCACCCAAGTAACCAGCCATGTAAGATCTTTTGTCTTCTCGAATATTCATAATGCACCAGTCTTTTCCCAAGGCACCATGTACAAATGGATTCCTTTCCTGTGTTGTTCCCATACCAGATACAAACGGTACTAATTGAACTTGGGCCCTTTTATACTGTTGTTCTCTCTTCCTGTCAATTCCATTTTCACACCTAGCTGAAAGAACACTCAGAGCACAGTGGTAGTGGCCTTTAATACCAGCACTTGGGAGGCAGAGGCAGGAAGATCTCTGGAACTCAGTGAGTTCTAGACCATCCTGGTCTACAGAAAGAGAAATCCTGTCTTAAACAAACAAACAAACAAAAAAACAAAACAAAACAAAACACACCCAGAGAGGGCTGGCACTACAGCTTAGCACTAGAGCAATACTTAACATGGATAAGGCCATAAGATCAATACCCAACACTAATAAAATGGAGCAAAATAAGCTCTCTGGGGCATAGTGATACTATCCTAATCCTACCAGGCAGAGCATTTTGGGTTCACATGAAAAGAATTCTGAAGAAGAATGTGGTAAGGTATTCAGAGCACTGAGAATGTGTTTAACATCTTTAAACTATGTAACATAAATGGTTAGGACAGTCCAATTCATGTTATGTTCATTTTTACCACAGTGTAATGTGTGGAGAAAAGAAAACAAAGTGAGACTGTAAGATATTCACTGAAATTTGTTGGACTAAAGTTGAACATCAGAGGAGACAATGATTGGTAGTTAAAATAAAAAAGAAGACATGGAGAGGCAAATAGGAAAGTTACATATTTTTTTTCCTCCATCTAAAATTGTTCCAGTGACATATAACTGCAGAATGAAAATAGCTGGGCCAAAAAGCATTGCCACTTGACTTTTGGAATATTTTTTGATAAAGGGGAGGCATTACTATTGAGTGCAGTGTTAAAAGTGTTTACAAAGACAAAGGTGCATTGCTCAGAGTCACTGACCAAGCAGAGATCAGGCTGTAGACATCAAAGTTAAATGCAAATTAAATTCCTAGGAACAAGACAGTGCACAGTAATGTCTGAGTAGGGCAGGGATTACAAAAGCAAGATGAAAAACTAACACCTATTACCTGCCAATCTAAATTAATAGAACAAAGGAATATAAATGCTAACTGTATGTCAGGGACCTTCAAAAGATAAAAGAAAGTATTAGCAATCATCAGGTGTGTCAAGCATGCATAAAAATAACCAAAAACAATTAAGTAAGCATGAAAAATACAGTTGGTAAAAAATCAAATGTGTCTATAAGTAGGTTGAATAATGTCATAAACACAGCTAGAACACTAGCTGATGACATGAAATACCAGATAAAAAGATTTTAGCAAGAACTGAAAATGTGGAAGTTAATATCTCTACTTGGACACAGCTGACTACTTTAGGTGAAAAAAATCAATATTAATGCTGCCCTTTCTTAGTACACATGCAAATTACAATGTTTTGTACATGCAGCATAATAGACAATGTAATTCATGTATCATATACATGCTGATCTTTATGGTGAAAAGACAAGCACACAAAAACTGAACAATGGGATACAAAGAGAAAATTAAAATAACCGAAATGACATACACATATGTATTCTCTTCTGTGTCTTTAAATCTTTCTCTCTCTCTTCCTCTCTTGTGAGTGTGTGGGTGTGTGTGCATGGGTGTGAACATGTACATATATGAGCATGCTGAATTGTGTATATTTATATATAAATATATATTCTTATTAAATATAGGCATGACAAAATCACTTTTCTGAAAAAATAATCATTCTTAGAGTGCCAAGTAAAATATCAGACACTTGAATAAAAACTGGCATAAAATTAAGTCCTTCCTTCTGGGTAAAAATTTCCAGTAGAAGTACAGATTTCTCTCCTGAACTGGTGTCACAACAGGCAGTGAATTATTAAAAACACCAATGAACACAGTTGCTGTGCTGTGCCCTTTCAGTAAGTTAACCAGGGTCTCCTGCCCAGAGTGCTATGTCTGAGTGGTCTCCAGCCATCCTCAGGAACTTCTGTCTATATTCAAGAATGCACACATAATATGCTTGCCAGACCTGGCTGTTGATCAAATGGTTCTGATAAAATTCCACGGTTAGCACCTTCAGTATAAGAACACAACTCAAGACACCTGAAAATGCACTGTGAGACAAACACTAAACTAGTATTGGTACCTGCAGTAAGTGATTTTATATAATGCATTATATTTATTAGTAAAGACAACTCAACATTAAAAATATTACTGGCAAATTTAATTCAGCAGAAGGCAAGTGAATTCATATGTTCTTAATTGCTCATAAGCTTCAATGAATATGCTTTGCTCAAAATTAAAACAGAAATAGCATAAAAAGAATTTATCTGATGTTATAATATCTAAAAATAGTTTTCAAATATAATGACAGTGGGCACAATGAAGAAGAGCAAGGTCTTTGTGTATACAGTTCATGTTACATGATTTTTTCCCAGTGGTTTGAAAGAGAAAAGAAAGAACAGAGAGGAGAATAGGGAGTTCTAATGAGACTGTTACCCATTTGTCTGTAACATCATGAGGACGCACCTATTTATTAATACATGCATTTAAAACTCATGCCTGGGGCAGACTTTTCAGTGCTGGTGCAAAACTGTAAGCAATTTAAGAAAGGAAGGATTTGTTTGTCCCACAGATTCAGTTCTTTCAGTCCTTTATCATGAGGAGGGCATAGCATGAGAGCTCACGTTAGGTCGGAAGAAAATGAAAAAGAGAAAGAGCAAGAAAGCAAGAGAAAGATAGAAAGGGGGAGGGAGGAGAGGGAGGAGAGAGAGGAGAGGCTATTTAGGGTGGGCCTCCTGGCTCTTTACGTAATCGCTTATGGATATAATTTCACAAGTATAACCAGAAGAGTGCTTTACTAATGTTAGTAATCTTCAGTACAGTGAAGGTATCATTGATGATTAACAATAAAGAGATGGTGTAACAGCATCAGTAAATCCTACTTTTCAGTTTATAATACTTTCACTTTTGTCTCATTTTACTACTAAGGAATAGAAATGCTGGGTTGGCTTGTTTATGGGCATTTTGCTTATGAAATAGATCATGAGACAACTAAGGGAAATACAGACTTCCTCCTCTAAATCAATAAGACATATCTAAAACATAGATCCAGAAGTTTCCTTCCATCTATGTTTGTTCCAGTCACTTTTGAATCAATGAATATTTACTTGAAATGTCAGCTTTAGAACAAAGTCTTTTCAGAGCCTTCCATTAAGTATTTATGTGGATAATACAGTCTCTTCAAGCACTCAAAGTCTTTTCCATACGAAAGTTTATCATTACCAGTGACTATGCTTAGTTTATAGTTTAAGATTTTAATGAACGTTCAGTTGTGTTTTCTTTCTTTCTTTGTTAAATTATCTTTAGGAATATATATGTGTCTGTGTATATATATATACATATATATATATACATATATATATATATGTATGTATATATATACACACATATATATACACATATAGTATATATAGAGATAGATAGATAGATAAATAGATAGATAGATAGATAGATAGATAGATAGATAGATAGATAGATATGAAATAACAATGAAAAAAGAAGATGTAAATTTGAAAGAGAGCAAGCAAGTGTGTAGGTGAGTTGAGAGGTAACAAAGGGAGAAATGTAATTGTATTATTGTCATAAAAATAAAAAGGAAAGAAAGAACTCCTTTTCAAAACTTAACTGCAATTACTGTTCATGTCACACACACTAGTCTGTCTTCTCTCTGTCTGTCTGGGTTTTTTTATGTTTGGGGTAGATGAATCTCAGTTTTACTTCAAATTTCTATAATAGTCATTGTTAATGTTAATATTTGATCATTCAGTCATATGAAATATGATGGAATGAGTATGATAAAATGGAAGTAATACTTAAATTTGTTTTAAAAAAAATGTTTCCAAAAATTTGTGGGGACAATATTAAAAAGAAAGAGAAAAATTATGTGTACTCTTCAGGATATATGTGTGAAGTAGCATGTAAGTAAATTGGTAATTAGCTAATGGTGGAATCATCTAAAATTAGATTGAATGGACAAAGTCAAATTTTATGCGTGACCACTTGAACTAAATGTTATTGTTTTATACTTATTTTACATTCATTTTATAACCTTAAAATGTTACATATGTATTACTTAACTACCTTAAATATTACTTGTGTGAATATGTGAATGACAAAAACATAAACAGGTATATCCTGAAACTGGTACAATATGTATTCACACTTTAAGGCAATTTTAAAGTACTGTATATTTTCACTTTTTTTGAATACTTGTTATTAAATTTTATTGCTTCCTAAAAGTTTTATTATTCATATTGACACCATTAAAATGTACAAATTAAAAACATATATGAGAATTCAATTGTTTGATTAAAATCCTGTGATATTTCCTTCACCTTACATCTAGGAACCCAACCAAAAATAGAAACTTCAACATCGGTATAACCTTAGAAAGCCTTTTTTTCAAAAAGTTACATCTTCAATAACAAATTACTTCCTTCACACATAGCTCAATTAATTCCAGACTTAATACATACTTATAAATTCCCTTCCTTGTAATGTATTTCTTAACACATTTGTATAAAGTCAACTGTGTTTTAAAGGCATAATTTATTCATGTGAATATTTTAAATAATTCACACTTACATTAGATCTTTGGGGAAAATGAGTGAGATTCTATGAGTTAAATAAAAATATTTAAATAAGGTATTTTCTGAAGGAATTTAAATTACTTATGTAGATTATGGTCTATAAACAGATCTTTAAGATATCAAGACTGCAATTTTTAAAAAATATGTAAAAGGTTGATACATGATTGAGAAAAAGTGTGGTGTGTGTAGGTACATGTGCATCTGTGTGTACTCAGATAAAGAAAATTATATTCTTTTTTTGTTTTTTGTTTGTTTTTAATTTATATTATTATTATTATTATTATTAGTTTTAATTTTATACATCAGCCATGGGTTCCCCTGTCCTCCCCCCTCCAAGAAAATTATATTCTTATAGGAATATTATACATTTAGTTATTTTGATATTTTCCCTCCTATTTTACACCTAAAATGTATGTATTACCTCAGATGAAGAATCATCAATATTCTTAGCATATGCGTTGAGTTTTTTAACTTCTTTTTTTCCTAAAGACTCTTATCATCTGAACTAAATGACTTTGTTTTAATATATCAAAATAATGAAGTTTTTATAATCATTACAATTCAAATAATTCAACAGAAAGCAAATATTCCTTTTAAAGTCATTGGCATGTTAACAAACTAAATGAATTTGCTTTCATAAAACAATTAAAATAAACATTTAGTAGAATATAAAATTGTTTCGGCATATAATCAGGAGTAGTGTAGCTGGATTATATTAATATTGATTCTAGATTTTTGTGGAACTTCCACATTTATTTCCATAATGGTTGTACCAGTGGGCACTCCCATCCATTATGAGAAAGTTTTCCTCTTTCTCTACATGCATACTAGGATATTTTCTGACAGGTTATTATTATTATTATTATTATTATTATTATTATTATTATTACATTAGCTTATTATAGCTGGGATAAAATGAAATCTTGAAGTAGTTTTAATTTGGTATTCCTGGTATATAAGAATGTTGGATATTTTTTAAAATGCATGTATTTCTGAGCCATTTGTATTTCTTCTTTTGACAAATTTGTGTAGCTTCATCTCCCTTATTTTTTTAATGGGTATGTTTCCATGTTTTTATCCTTGTATTTTATGTCTTTACATATTAAAGAAGGAGAACACAAAATAGACAGGACCATAAAGAAAACACTCACAATATGTTTTAGCTACAACACATGCACATGCTCATGTGCGCGTACATGTGCGCACACACACACACACACACACACACACACACACACACACACACCAAGGCTAAAGGAAGGGTGTTGAAAGCTGCAGACTTCAGGAAAGAAGGGCAAAGTTACATGAACAGGCAGACCATAAAAACAGCAGAAGTAACAGCTAATAGAAACTTGTAAAGCCAAAAGAACTTGAAAAGGATGTAGTCTAAGTTCTGAAAGACACAATTAGCAACTCCAAAGTATTTTATCTAACAAAACTGTCAGTTAAAATTCAAGAAGAAGTGACACTTCAGAATAAAAGCAGATTAAAGCATGTGTGTATGTGTGTGTGTGTGTGTGTGTGTGTGTGTGTAATTCTGTAGAGAAGGATATATGATGAATGGATATATATACATGTAGCCAACTCCCATATATAATAGAAGTAAGACTGAAAAGGAGTTAGCACACTCAAAATTTATAGGAGAAAAATAATTAATGTCAGGACAGACAATCAAAAGAGAAAAAAGAAGTAAACATAATAATTGAAATTAATATACATTTTAAAATAATTGTGATTATCAATGGTCTCAGTTCTTCAATATGAAGACACAGACCAGCAGACTGAATTGAAAAGAGGAACCAACTGTATGAAACATCCATGAAAGAACTCACCATCAAAGATATACACTATCTTATGGTAAAATTATAGAAAAAGCTATTAAAAGTGATAGCAACTAGAAAACAAGCAAGCATAACTACTCTGATATCAAATATTAAATCAAAATTGAATCAAAAGTAGTGAGAAGAGGTAAAGTTATTTCATGCTTATTAAACAATCCATCAGAAATGTGTTATCATTTTAAACATATGCACACCAAACACTAGTTAACCTAATTCCATCCAACAGAATTTACCAGATTTAAATCAATAGATTAACCCCAAGATGTTTCAAAATTCACCCTCACCAAGAGACAAGCCATATGGATGAACAATAAACAGACATCTATAGAATATTTTCTAAAAAAAAAAAAAAACAAAAAAACTAAACAATGTGCATCCTTTCCAGCAACTCATGTAACTTTGTCCAAAATAAACAAGGTATTCTAACACAGCCAGAAAATATAGGAAAACTGAGATAACACCCTGAATTCTCTCTGGTTATAATATGATAAACCTAGGGAACAACAAGAAAACTATAGGCAGCATACAAATACATAGAGATTAAGCAACACACTACTGGATGATGAATGATTCCCTAGAGAAAAAATTTTAATTAAAACTTCCTAGAATAGAATGAAACAGAAAACACAACATATCAAAAGCTGTGAAATACACTGATGACAGCTCAAGGAGGAAGTGTTACAGGGTAGGTGCTCATATGGGAAACTGACAGATCTAAATTAAATAACTTAATGGTTCACCTAAGGCCTCAAAAAACCAACAGTCAAAACAATTACCAGAAAACTCAACAATTGTAGGTGGGGAAATATAATTAAGATTACGGAATCATGGAATAAGCTAATAAAATAGAAACTTTAAAAAATGCAAAGGTCAATGAAGTGAAGAATTGATTCTTTGAAAAGATAAACAAGATTTACAAATCGTAGCCAAAGTAACAAGAAGAGAGAAGACCCAAATGGATAAAATTAAAACTTTGAGATCAAAACAAATACCAATAAAATTCATAAAACATAATGATATATCTTAAAAACCTCATTTTAACTGAATTGGAAAATTGAAAGCAAGTAAACAAATTTCAAGACATATATGACCTGTCCAAATTAAGTTAAAATGAAACAAATTTAGACAGATCTATAATCAGCAATGTGTTTGAAACTGTAACAAAAAGTTAAAAAATAAAAGACTGAGGACCAGATGGTACCAGTGCAGCTTCTACCAGACCTTCAGAGAAGCACTAATACCAATCCTACTCAGTTATTCCATAAAATAGGAAATCAGGATTGTTTGTGAACTTTTTTGTTTTGTTTTTCAAGACAGGCTTTCTCTGTATTGTTTTGGTGCCTGTTCTAAAGCTCTCTCTGTAGACAGGCTGGCCTTGAACTCACAGAGATCTGCCTGGCTCTGCTTCCTGAGTGCTGGGATTAAAGGCATGTGCCACCACTGCCCAGGTCTTGCGAACTCTTTTGATGGAATGTTATCCTGACACTTAAACCAGATTAGGATAGAGAAGGAAAAGAAAATCACTGACTAGTCTCCCTGGTGAACAAAGAGCAAACATTCCTAATAAACACTTGCAAACTGATTCCAAGATAATATTTAAAAATTATGTAACCCTGACCTGTCTGCTTCATTAGAGATGCAGGGAGGATTCAGCATACAAAGACAGAAATCACACAGTTATCTCAATAGGTACAAAAGTCTTTGGAAAAACTACAGCATCTTTTATGCTGAAACTTATAACGACTTGTGTTTGAAGAAGAATATCACAACATAAAGAGACTAAATACACCAAACCTACATCCAACATCATGCTAAATGGAGAGTAATTCAAAGCATTCTTATTAAGCTCAGGACAAAAACATGGGTGCCCCGTGTCTTCTCAGTTGGAGATACTGTTTGAAGTCTTACAGCAATAAGCCAAAAGAAGGAAAGCAAGAAAATACGCATAAGAAAAGAAGTGAAAGCACCTTTGTTTGTAGATAGTTAATTCTCTCTATAAAAACCCTAGATTTCATGAGTTCCCACTAGTTTGGTTTGGTTGTCTCTGTAGGTTTCCCCATAATGATCTTGATGCACCTTGCTCATAGAATCCCTCTTCTTTCTCTTTGAATGGATTCCTGAAGCTCAGCCTGGTGTCTGGCTGTGAATCTCTGCATTTGCTTCCATCAGTTACTGGAGAAAGACTCTATGATGACAGGGTATTCACTGATCTGATTACTGGGGTAAGCCAGTTCAGGCGCCCTCTCTACTATTGCTAGTAGACTAAGCTGGGGTCATCCTTGTGGATTCCTGGGAACTTCCCTAGCACATGGGTTCTTCCTATCCCCATGATGTCTTCCTCTATCATGGCATCTCTTTCATTGCTCTCCCACTCCATCCCTGTACCAGCTTGACCATCCTGTTCCCTTATGTTTTCATCTCCCATCCCCTACCCTCCATTGACCCCCTCATCCCCATGGATCTCATGTATTTCCTCTTCTCTGGGAGATCCAATGCATCCTTCTTTGGGTCCTCCTGTGGAGCCTCCACAGGACAGGACTAGGTCCTCTGCATAAATGAGGCAGTGGTGTAGCTTGATCTGCTTAAGGGGCTTCCTAGTAGTAGGATCAATATCCACCCTGGTGCATGAGCTGGCTTTTTGGAGCCCGCTATCTATCGTGGGACACCTTGATGTAGGGGGAGGGCTTGGACCTGCCTCTACTGAATATACCAGGCTCTGCTGACTCCTCATGTGAGGCCATACCTTGTTGGAGAAGGGAGTAGAGGGCAGGTTGTGTGGAGAAGTCTGAGGTGGGGGGGATGAGGAGGGAAGAGAGGGTAATCTGTGATTGGTATTTAAAATGAATTGAAAAAAATCTTAATAATAAAGAAGCATATAAATTAAAAAAAAACTTTGGACATCAAAAATTGTAAAACCTAATGTAAAGCTCCACAGCTGGAGAACAGCTGCTCTAGTCAAACAAAAGTTAATTGAGATGTATAGATTTTAGGAATGATTACTTTAATTAAATGATGATTTTCATTTCTAAATTTTTATAATATATTCTTAATTAAAAATATTATATGTCTGTGGTTGGAGAAATGGATTAGCAGTTAAGAGTGTCTCTTTCTATCACAGAGGATCTGAGTTCAATTCCAATCACCAATTTTGGATACCTCACAAGTGCCTATGCCTCCAGCTCTGAAGTATTCAATGCCCCATTCTGGCCTCCTTAGGCATCTACATACTTGGAATGCATACAAAGACACACAAATACAAATATAAAAAAATAGAGAGAGAGGCAGAAAAGACCGAGGATATTCAAAACAATCATGAACAGAAAAAAATACTGCAGACAATATCAGTATATATGATCAATATTATACTATAGAACCATAATATAATGTAAGCAGAGCTTTGTGCTGGCACAAAGCATACATATGTGTTAATAGAGTAGAATAGAACAGAATAAAATAGAATAGAATGGAATAGGATGGGACGGGATGGGACTGGATGATGGCAAGGGATGGCAAGGGACTGGACGAACAGAATGCAGTGGAGCACCCAGTTACAGGCTCTCATAAACACAGTTTCCTGATTCTCCTTTTTTTATGAATATACCAAAAGGACATATTGAAGAAATAGCAACACTTTTAACAGGTACTGCTAGAATGCTTCAACATTAACATGAAAAATAAAACTAGATCTTACTTCTCATCTTTCACTAAATCAATTCAAAATGGATCAAGGATCTGGACTCTTGACATGGGAACTAATGTCCTGAAACTGTGAAACTGCTAGAGAAAAACATGGGGCATATTTTTCAGCATATAGACACTGGTATAGACTTTCTAAAGAAGACTCATGTAGCACAAGAAATAAGACTAAGGGTCGACCAACAATATCATGAAAGGAAAATACTTCTGTTCAGCAAAGGAAGCTGTGGAGTGAGTAAAGGGTCAGCCCAGAGACTAGAGGGAAAGAAAGCATGGCTAGACATATATCTGAATGAAGATGAATGTCTACAATATACATTGATCTCAACATGAAGAAACTAGTTTTTAAAAAATAGGACTCAGAACAAACAAAATTTTCCAATGAGGAAATACAAATTGCTGGAGAACACTTTTAAAATAATTTAACATATTTAGTTATTTAAAAATGCAGATTAAGATGTTTTACAATTTAGTCTTAACCCAATCTGAATGACTATCTTCAAGAATACAAATGACAACAAATGCTTGCATGGGTATGAGGAAAGGGAAGGCTTTTCCAACAGGTGGTGTACTAGAATAGCTACTTTAGAAGTCAGTTTGGAGGTTTCTAAAAAAATAAAAATAAATAAAACTACATGTGGCCCATTAGATCCACTTATACTGCTCCTGAGCTCATAAGTAAAGCACTCTATATCATATTACAGGGGTATTTGTGCTGCCATATTCACAATAGCTATGAAATAGGGACAGGCTAAATGTCCATCAACAGATAATGAATGATGAAAATTTTGTACATTGGAATTTTATGCAGTTATAAAGAAAAATAAATTATGAAATTTATAGGTTAGTGGAAGAAATAGATATAATGAAGTAACCCAGAACCAGAAAGTCAAACTCCACACCCTTCCACTCAGATGCAGATCTCACCTTAGATTGTTTAATTTTGTCAATTATTTAAATTTAATTTGAGTACCTGTGGAAGATAAGAAACTAGGAAGAGTACACTGTGGGTAGCATTGCACTTGCAGGGAGTTATCGAGACACATAAGTCAAAGGGGTAGAGAGAGACTACTCTATTGGAAAAGTGTAAGCAGTGAGGTGGTGGGGATTAGGGAACTAGGGAGTGTGGAAGAGGATTAACCAAATGAAGGGATGAAGGATATACAAAAAACAAAACAAAGAAATACATGTAAAGACTGTAACTCAAATAAAACACACTAAGGAGACCTTGAATGAAGCTATCCTGCATGAATAGAGTGTTGCCTCTACAGTACCAGATGTATGTACCTACACAGAAGTTTTAGGAAGTCCCTCAGTGGCCTCTTGAATAATACAGATTTTTGTCAAGCCTCTAGCTTGACCACCATAACTAGAGAAGAATAACACAAACACACACACACACACACACACACACACACACACACACACACACACACACTCACCTTGCCTGCAAGGTACAAAGAAATCACACTGGGCCTTGCTGGGAGCCTCCTGATGGCTAGTTTCCAAAATGAGGAGAGCTAATATACAAGCCCCTGGGGAAGGAAAGGCAAGCATTTTCTTACTTAGCTAGGAAGCACAAAACCAACCTGAAAGGCCAGATGTGTACCTGTCTAAAAATGGCAAGACTGTTGTAAGGGCAACCAACTCTCTTGTGTGTATGTGAAGCTTGCTTCATAAAAGGAAACTCATGCCTTGTTCTGAAAGTTTAGTTAATAGCCAATTCTTTGGAACATTCTAAGCCAATCTGAGGAACTTAGTAATAAGTTCTAAATTGCTTAATTTTAATGATATATGTATTTTTATATTATGTATATACATGCATGTATATATGTGTACAGAGGCCAGATGATGCCTTTAACTCACTGGAAACAGAGCTACAGACAGCTGTAAGCCAGCATGTTGGTGCTGGGAATCTAACCCAGGTTCCTCTAGTAAATGCAATCAATGGACCACTCTCTAACCCCTACGTTCTAAATGTTTATGTTTATATACATAGATAAAAGATACTCTCAGCTTTAGTCAGAAAAACCTCTCTTCATAGTGAACAGTGGTGAATTCAGAGACTCATTAATTCCAAAGATACTAAGAATAATAGACATCTGTGGGCTTAACACTATTGAGATATTAATAGTACCCTTTTTAATGCTTAGAAAATATTCCAGAAAAGGAAATAAGAAGTATGAAAGAACAAGATGATAAGGAGAAGGGCCATGATATGCCGTCTTCTTGTCTTGGTTCTATTCTGACAATCATGAAATCACAACTTTAATTAGGTTTACTGGGCATGCTCAAGACTGGTGCTCTTAGCAATCATTCATGGAAGAAGGAAGGTTCATAGCCTTCATTCCTTACTGGGCATTGGTATATTCTGGGAGAGGAGGAGTCATTTTCTTTTTTGTTAAAACCCACTAAGCCCAGGTTCCAAAGGACAGCTTCAAACCCCTGAACACAAATCTGGCCCAGGTAAAATCACTGGTTTGCAAAATGAATATCATGGATATTACTGGACATTACAGAGAAATTTGTAGGGAAGAGGTAGGGAGTAGATAGGTACAGCAGGGAATTTAGAGTGAGTGTTGTGGGAATTTGTTCCACCAATAGCTTTGGGGTACAAGCCTTAGGATATGGCTTCGTGTATGCCTATGTGACCTCTTAAAAGAGGAGAGGGAGGGAGTAGCTCTGTCTTGGGTGGTGGAGACTAAGTCAGTCAGTATGGAGTGGCCTGTATCAATCCTGATTTTTCCTGGGCAAAACGGAAGAACTCTGTAATTGGATCTACCTTATTCTGTGTCTGTAAGTCTGTTTTCCATAGTATCCATTGATTAATATATATTCATATAGTAGGTGGAGGGTGAGAAGGGACAGTATATGTTCTGCAAATGTGGGAAGTTCTCAAAGAAAAATTAATTAATAAAACTAGTCAAAAATCTCAAAATGTTTTTAGTAGATTTATAATTTTGTATTGAGCCACATTCCACTCATAGTCTCCTGAGCCACATTCAGCATGTACCCTGTAGGGTGGACATGACAAGAACTCTACAGTGAAACTTAAATGTCACTGACTATCTAAATTATGCTTCATTGCCATCCTTGCTATCTTTGTAATAACAAGTCAAATTATGCATTTCTTTTTATAACTGTTTTGTATTTCTCATCACTTTTTCTCCCAGAGTGGTGTTTTGCCTTTGCTTTTCACTTCTGGTCATATAAATCCTTGTCTTAACAAATTTTATATAGATGGCATTAAAACACTGGTCTCAATGCAATATATGACAACTTACAGAATTCCAGACCTCCCAGGTCTTTTAAACAAGATCTGTCGAAACAGTGGAAGTAATTTAATGAGGTAAAAAAAAAAAAAAACAACAACAACAAAAACAAACAAACAAACAAACAAACAAAAAAACCCAAACAGATTCTAGATTCAGCTGTGAATCTGAATATTCTTAGAGATGGTGTGGTTTCCTCAAATGGTGTAGAACAGGGCTAACAGGACATGGACTGTCACCTGTCTGGTGTAAGAACTGAAGCGGATAGTGATGACACTTGAACTTCATCCTCACCAACGACCTTCATTGTTCTTTCATATTTCTGTTCTTTCACTTTTAATTGCTTATCTGTTTGTGGGTTCCACAAACCTCAGAGGTTTATCAACTGGAGATGAGGGAGTGGAAACAGAGACACAAGGAGACCTTTATAACAAAATGTCATCTCTAGAGCACAGAATAGCACAGTGTGACATAAGATCAGTTTTCTGATGGTGAGAATGGAGAAATTTCTCTATAGAAATAGAGGAACCTTTTAATGTTAGACATGATGCTATGAATCTATAAGTAAATAAGGTGTCTCCTAGTAACTACGCATATTATGCACACCCCAGTTTTCCCTTAATGATAATGTACTTACTACTTTTTAAAAGATTGATATGTTTGTGTTTCATGTGTGGGAGTGTTTTTTCCCCTGAATGTATGAATGTATATCATGTGTGTGCCTGCTGCCCAAGGAGGCCAGAAGCTGGTGTAGATTGCCTGGCAATGTACTTCCAGGTGTCTGTGAGCCACCATGTCAGTTTGTAACCTTTCCTGGGTTCTCTGCAGAAGCAGTAAGTGCTCTTAACTGCTGAACATTTCTCTGCCTCTGTTATGGCAATGTAGTCTAGAATTTGAAATATCTCCGTGATTTGAGACAATATAACCTAAGAATTTATAGAAGCTATATAACAATGTTTATTCATAGTTCTGGTATTCCTTGACAATAGAATACTGAAAAAAAAAAAAAAAAACCTCCAGAATTAATTCATGAATAGTCATTTGTTGAAGATAGATTTTAAAAACTACAGCCTACAGCTAGCTATTATAGTGTTTAAACAGCTAGTCCATTATGTTGACCTACTTTCTATCATTGGAAATACAACCAATTTAGGGTAAGAATAGATACTTCATGTGCAAAGTGTGTCAAATGATGGGAGTGAGTTAAGGCATGACTCTCAAAAAAGGACCCAGAATGTTAAAATCTTTAGACTACTTCTTCCTAGTAAAGGAATGTGAAGTGAGAGGAAGCTCTCTTCATGGAATTGAGTCTCACATGCTTTAATGACATTATTATTATAGTAGGTGGAGAGATAAAGGAGAACAGATAAATAACTAGGGAATGAGATTAATTTCCTGTTTATTTTTCTTCAAAGAGCAAGAGCTATGGTTATATTAATTGGTTGGTGTATGTTTTATAGCCTTTAAAAACAGAGGGTAATTCATGTTGATTCTATAATTACCAGTTGAACAAACAGCATAGAACACATCTGACAAGTGGGCTTTTACCACATGAAATAGATATTGCAATGGCAAGCCTATTAGCTAAAATGACAAATTGATGGTATGTCATTTGATAAGGGCTTTTCTTCCTACATGAGTGGTACTACCTAAGTTCAGATGCTAATTCAAGATGTCTACATTGTGTATGCAACCCACTCTCAAATATGTCACCAAATTTGAGTAATCAGTCAGAAGTATTTCCAGTACAGGAGCTATCTGAAAAATTTTGTCTAGAAAAGGATATGATTTGCTTCATGGTATCAAACATTATGGTCTTGATTGTAAAGCTATGAAATTAAGAATTTAGAGTTTTATAGATCCCAGGAAAGCCATTCTTCTGTGACAATACCACTGTGGTCTAAAGATTGGGTCCAGAACATTGACATAACTCCCATAAAACTGGCTAAACTAAAGGAATAAAATCCTTAAACATATTTTTATAATGCATATGGATTCAAGTTGTGTTGTTGTTTTTTGTTTTGTTTTGTTTTGCTTTTTTTAAAAATAATCTTACATCTGATTCTATTTGGCCTAGACAATATTCTGGAAATGACCCCAGCCAAAACTAGCAGGAGACAATTATCATTCTCCCCTTTACACTTTAGCCTGGGGTCAGTATGATGTGAGTTGTTCAATATTTCTATCACATTAATGGCACAATTATCACATAGGGATCAACTTCATGCTGCTAATGTGGGCATGCTTCTGAAAGCAATTTCTGGCTCTGCTGGGCAAGGCAATCTATTAGGTCATTTGTAACCTCTATAGAGCCTGGTGGAAAGCACACACACTTTGGACTTCTTGCTTTACATTCTAGCAACCCAGTATTTATTTGTAGAATAACCTTGGCAAATTACTTAACAGTTTGAAGTCTCCTTTGGGAGATAATAGCTTCTATCTGATGGGACAGTTGTAAAGATTTATGAAAAACACAGTGGAAATGAGCTGTTAGGGTGCGTCTGACATCACAGACATCAGTAATTGGAATTATTATTGTCATTATGAGCAAGATTTTGTTTGTTCTTTTTAAATTAATGAATGTAGGTATATAAAAATGGTTATATAAAATATATCATTCAATTAAATTGGAATCTTTTTCTTTTTAAGAGCTCAGAATATAAACACTCAAAATGTTAATTAAATATAAATAAATCTGAAAGTCATGAAAACAGAGTAAATGAGCTGGTAGGGTACTTCTCACATCATAGGCATCAAGAATGGAAATTATTATGGTTATTATGAGCAGGATTTTGGTTGTTCTTTTTAAATGAATGATGACATGTTGATTGATAAAGTACATTAACAGATGAATATCTTTCAATTATTATCTTTAAAATTCTCAGAAAATAAATATTCTAAATGTTAATGAAATTTAGATCATTATTGAAGTTATCAAATATGTTCTACTGATTCATATGATCAGAAAGTCAGGCCTCAATAACAAACAATCTGCAACAGAACCTAAAGCTGAGGGAACATTGCAGAAAAAAGTGCAGAAAAAAATTGTAAGAACTCAAGGACCAAGACAGGACATCTGCTTCAAGAAAATGTCTTCTATATGTGACAGGGAAGCTGAATCCAGAAAATCTCCACAATATGGTCCTAAACATGACATAAAACATGACTACACCAGTTGTGGATGGAAAAACTCTCACAAGGCTTAGTAGAAGGGCTATAATCAGGTATTGGAAGCTGAGAGTTGAGAATCAGTTTTCCCCAGGGATGAGCCCCCTAGTAAGTCAGCCAATCCAAAGAGGTCATCTCTAAACACTTATCAGCAGTACTAAATGATCTTAGCATGTTGTGTTTACAGACTTTTATGTACATATACACATATAATAATAATACAAGAATAAAAGGCCATGGATTTGAGAAGCTGTTGGGATATTAGAGGAATTAGAAGAAGAAGGGAAATGAAGTAAATATACCACTCATATATGAAATCCTCACATGGGTGGAAAGGCAGAGTCTGGAAAGAACTGGTTCAGCAATCAAGAGAAATGGCTATTCTTGCAGAAGAGCCAAGTTAGATTCCCAGCACCCACATGGCAGCTAACAATTGTTTGTAAATTCCAGTCCCAGGGATCTGACTCCCCTTCTGTTTTCTGTAGCCATATCACATGTGTGTTACAAATACATAAATTTAGTCTATATCCCCCCCCCATACAAAAGAGAACAACAAATAAATCTTTAAAAATAAAGGAAAGTATGTCCCTAGAGAATCCAACAGCATACACAAATGCAGAAGTATTTGTCCTTTGGGTTCTGTTGAATGCATGCAGCACTTAGTATATTTTACAACCCCAAGAGAGAGTTATGTGTTTGCCATCTATTCTTACCATGAGCACAGTTTTTATAAATTGAGTAGCCAGTTACAAATGTTATAGTCACAATACTGTCAAACAATGACCAAAGAAGAAAACTGAGCAAATGATAAAATATTCAGAAACACAAGCCAGCTAAACTTTGACCAGTATTAGACAGCCCATGGGCTACTCCTTAAGTAGCTCAGATGACATTTAGAAAGGACTTCATGGATTTGATATCTCACACTATCATGAGTTCTTCTTGTCAAATTTTTATACCATCTTTGGACATCTTGTAAATTTATTAATGATAAAATAGCCAGCATTGGAATCAATATAGATTCTTTTTCAATACATAATGTCAGTTCAATTCATCTACTTTTTACATACTTTCTAGGAATGAGGATTTATTGTCAGGAGCATTGTCCCAAAATAAGAATCTTTGAATTGTAATAATAATTCTACATATGAAATGTGATTCCTTCAGCAATCATACTATAATAAAGCAAAACTGTGTGTAATGCCAAGTTGTTTCAGAAAAAATGATCACATATTTAACAATAATCTCCTCAGAAATAGATTCATCTTTTTTGGCCATTTAAGCATTATTGTTGGAACTCCTTTATTTACATTTGTTTTGAACAAACCTATTGGACATCATATATAGTCAAACTAGCTCCAAATTCATAACAACATTTCTGTCTTGTTTTTATTAGAATTATAGGTTTTTGGTCATGCCTGGAAATTTGATTATGATTGACTAACCAAGGGCTATAAATTGTTTGACTATTTCTCATATGCCAGAGAGATAAAGGTTATATATGATATCTCACATTCTATATTGGGTGCACTATGTACTCAGAAAACATTTGTTTATAATTCCATAAAGCCTTTATGTTTCAATAGATTTAGAAGGAAAGCCATATTTAATCTCAGAATATCTGCAACACGTTACAAATGATACATGGACTACACTACAAGATTGCACAGCATAAACATGACTTCTCAAAAAAATTGAGAATATAGGTCCACTTATCAGATCCTTTTCCTTTTCTCTATTCCAATTTAACAGGAAAATTATTTAAATTTTAAAAATCTAAACCACATTTTTATAATATCATTTTTATCTATACATCTTTATCTATTTTAAATGAATCTTTAGCTCTAGAAAAACCTCTTTCCAGATTTTTGACTAGATCATATTATTAGATATTATTATTCCATGTATGTAACAGACATGCATTGATTTTTCTATAAGTGCTGAATCTGTGAGTAAATACTCAATGCCACAGTTATTTTATTCTATTTTAGTTTTTTGTTTTACAAACTTTCATTTGTTGCTTCAGCTATCATTCCAAAATCAACTCTGTTTAGTTATATGCAATATCCAGTTGTTACAAACAAGAACTCAAATGCATATACGTATGAGCTCACTAATTCTATCCAGGAAGATTTTCTTCACTTGAGCTAAAAGACAGATGGGAAATACTGGATTTTTCTTTTGTTCTCCCTACCATCCATCTTTGCATCTTCTTATGTTTCTCATTCTGGTAGCTAGGCTAGGGTGCAGATTCTATAACAAGAATTCTTAGTCAAGCACACTCACTAACTCTAAATGAAACTCTAACAAAGATCTAAATGTGAAACTTGAAACTTCTGAAAGAAAACATAAGCACGATGTAGGTATAGAAAAGAACTTCCTGGATATGATCTCATTTGCCCAGGAATTGTGGTCAACGACAGACAAATGGGGCCTCATGAATCCAAAAAGCTTCTGTACAGCTAAAGAAAATATCAAAGAAGTGATGAAGATGCCAACAGAATGGAATATAGAGTCTTTAATAACTATATATTTGACTGAGAATTAATGCTTAGAATACATAAAGAGCAAAGAATCAATAAAACAAAACAACTCATTCAAAAGTGGGCTTGTAACTGGAATAGAAAGTTCTCAAAAGAAGAAATAAAACTAGCTATGAAATACCTCAACAAATGTGCATTGTCCTTAACAACTGGGGAAATGCAAATCTAAATATCTGTGAGAATTTTATCTCATTGTAACCAGAAACAACCGACAGCAAATGCTGTAAAAGATGTGAGGAAAGGGGAACCCTTATTAACTGTTGGCAGGGATGGAAACTGGTCCAACAACTCTTGAAATTACTGTGAAGATCCCTCAGCAGTCTGAAAGTAATCTGCCCTGTGACCCAGCTATACCACTCTTTTGCAATATGCCCAAAGGATATAGCATTCTACTCACAGACACTTGTTCACTGTTGATGTAGTCACAATAAGAAATGGAAACAAGGAAAATTCCCTTCCACTGACGAGAGGATGATAAAAATGTTGTACAGCTACACTTACAACGAAAAATAAATGGAAAATTCAGTTAACCAGTTAGAGCTAGAAAAGATCATAATGAGTGAGGTTACCCAGATCCAGAGAAAGCTTTTGTGTTCTTTCTCATCTGAGGTTTCTGGCTCCAAGGCTTAAGATGTAAGTATAACATAAGACATGGAATAACTGTAGAAACCAGGAAAGTAAAAAGTAATGGAGAGATAAATAGCATAGTACAATGATCTGAAGTCTAAAGTGGGAAAATATATAGGGAGAATTTAATTACAGAGATGGGAGAAAAATAAATACCAGAGAAGGAGAGAAGAGGGTAAAATATAGCAAGAATCCCCCCCCCCAAATTAATAAGGCAACGTATTATTTCCTATCTAAAATTATATGTAATAGAAGTCTGTGTATTATTATACATATATACATATATCGTTTAAACTTTTGGGCGGACAATGCTTCTCCTAAGAAGACTACCTAATTAAAACCTCAACATCAGGTATATGTTTGTCAGGGTTGTCCAGTAGAGTCACAAACCATTACAGGCTACTGTTTTGCCCATAGTTACCTCCCAGAGATGAAATTGAAGTCCCTGTTGCAATTCAGACACTGGACCAAGAGGAGCTGACCTGGTTCTTTCCTGAAAACCTCTTCCCTAGAGACTATCCATGTAAACTTCCAAAAGGAATGAAGCATACAACAGTCCTAGCCATCTCTGATGCCTATGCACCATACCGATTATCAACATTGTGGTGGTATTGTGTTCCCCCAAATATTGTACACCCTAATAAACTTATCTGGGGTCAAAGAACAGAACAGCCACCAGATACAGAGGTTAGAAAATGGGGGCACTCACGCCTTTAATCCTAGCATTCCAGAGACAGAGATCTCTGAATCTCTGTGAGTTCAAGGCCACATTGGAAACAGCCAGGCATGGTGACACATGCCTTTAATCCCAGAAAGTGAACCTTTAACCCCACGGAGTGATGGCAGAAAGAAGAAAGGTATATAAGGCATGAAGACCAGAAACTAGAAGCTTTTAGCCTGGTTAAGCTTTTAGGTTTTTGAGCAGCAGGTCAGCTAAGACCCATTTAGATGAGGACACAGAGGCTTCCAATCTGAGGAAAGAGGATCAGCTGAGGAACTGGTGAGGTGAGGTAGCTGTGGCTTGTTCTGCTTCTCTGGTCTTCCAGCATTCATTCCAATAACTGGCCTCAGGTTTGATTTTATTAATAAGACCATTTAAGATTCATGCTATACAACATGGTCAAATAATCCTAGTAGTGTAGTAGTGGGACACATGCTTTAGCAGTGACCAACAATTCTCTAAAGTCTGGCTCATCAAGTAGGTCATCAGACCTGGTATTGGAAACCTACAACGTACCCCTGGCTAGTGAAGTGATGTATCATGGAAGTGAACTGCCAACTGCCTCTTTATTAAACTAAAATCATTACTAACTATATTCTAACTATTTATCCTCATATTCAAAGACAAATATAGGCCTCACCCCACATCAAGGAAACTTCTCCTTGAAGGATATAGAGACCATTTACAAAAAACCCACAACTTATCAAATTGAATAGATGTGGAGCCCAGTCTCAGCTGATGCATTTGCAACACAAACCCATGCATTTAAAGCTCTGGGTTCCTGTGGATGAAGGGGTTAAAAGATTGTAAAAGCCAGAGCAACAGAAAGTTTGCTGTGAGATTTTGTCTTAGAGAAATCTCAAGCAAACAACACTCAATGAGGTCTCATCAGCGTAGCTGCCTAATATGATCTTTAAAAGGACATGCAAATGTGGAAGAAAGAAAGCTTACCAGGACTCAAGAAAGACAAGGAACTATAGGGAACTAAGTAATTCTGAGACCTGGAGAAATGGTCTTTGCCATGGGAGAGCCCTCTAATAGGTTATCCAATACCAAATGGTCAGCACTGAGATCATATACATACAGGTAACTTAACAGAGACTGAGTAGTTTGTATCCATATATTTGGAACAAAACAGTAATGCACTCACTGAATATTACAGGGGTGATGGTGGAGGGAATTTAGTTTTTGTCTTCAGAAAGAAATCAACACAAAAGGCAGTTTAAGGGAAAAGTGTGCTTTGGAAGCAGCCATTTAGTTAGTAACACTAAGTAGGGTACTCCACAATGAGGCTGGAGTGGGCTGACCTGAGGTGGGGAAAAGCCTAGAGGATCTACCATACAGAATTAAACGATGTTTTATGGACATATGGATATGTATGCATGTATGTTCATGCATATAGATAACAACAATTAAAAGAAAAAAGGCCATGTATTTGAGGGAGACAGCAGAGAGAGGGGGCAGGTGAGCAGTAAAAGGGAGGAAGGAACACGTGAAATGATTAATTATAATTTTAAAAAAGAAAGTATTTTGAAAAAAAAAAAAAGACTTAGACAAACTCAGTCTCTGTCATCACTGAACAAAAATCCAGAGACAGCTTGAAACAAATGTGTGAGTGAAAACAAATGTTAAGATGTCAAGGTTAAACCTGCAAGGTTGGAAGCAAAGCAGTGAGGAAGGTAAATCGAGGGTTTTGCAGCTGAATAGAAGACAGACAAGCTTACCAGAGAAGAGAATGGATAGGACTGATGAATGTGTGGCTATTAGTCCAGGAGCCTTGTACCCCAGACAGTAGGGGACTGTGCTTACTCCTGCTGGTAAAGGTAGAAATGGAAGCATTGCTTCTACACAACACTCCCTGCTTAGTGCCTGGATGTTCTAACAAACATGACCTTCATGCATATTCATGACCTAGTCTTAAAATCTACAATGCACAAGCCTCCAGGTTGTACCTGACCTCAGGGCAGCCCAAGCCAGCCTCCTCTTCAAGTATCCTGCAAGCTCTATCCACTAAATTACAGCTTCACTAAGCACACTGCTCTTTAAACTGCTTCTTTAGTGAATCCGTTCCTTCAAAAGCACAACACAGAACTATTCCCACCCTCTATAACACCAACCACACTACTGTTGCATTCCAAAGTTCTGAACTGCCCTTGTTGTCTCTGTCTTCTTTGTATAGTTTAGGAATGGAACAACATTTAATTCTTTCATATGCATCTAGATTTCACCTAGTACATTTCCTCCTTCTTCACTTAGAAATGGAAATTTTATACAGATTGGTCTTAATTTATATAAATAAAAATGTTATATTGCAAGTTGCTAAGAAAAAGAATGTGCTTGCATTTTTAAATATAATATCATCACATTGAAATAGATGAGACCACATTCTTCAAATCATTATGTGGGCCTACTCAAAGTGCTGGCAGTCATTGGAAAGTCTTTGAAAGAACTGTCATTGTCTCAACTTTGCATATGTTACAGTTTTGTTTTTGTATTGCTCTTTGATGGATATATTTGAAATTAGCTAGTCTACTACGTATATATTGTATTATACATATCTAAAAGGAGACTTTCCAAATTAAATATATTGGTATCACATCACAGAACCATATCATCCTTAGTTGCTGTCCCTTTTTGAATTTAGCTTTGCAGTAACAGCTCAGAATTTGGCAGATGGGAATAAGAACTATGCAGTTTCTTTGAAAACCTTAAGGCTCAGTTGGCATAAGGTAGGTCTTCATCTAGAACAAAAACAAGATCTGTGGATTAGCGCAGTAGGAGAGGAGACGGTCACTATACCAAGTCTGTCAGATACTTCTTGGCCTTAGAAATTCCTGATGAAGAATTAAATTCACTCTGTATCAACTTGTACACAGACCTCTATTTGGTATTTCTGGCATAGCCCCTAAAATCTTCTATTTACATTACTAAAATGCTGAAGGTGTTTTCTTATGGGCACACATTCAAGAGGATAATGAGAAACACAGAGTATTTTTTGTGGTTTTATTCAGTTTTGCCTGTATTTGAAGATTTGTAATCTATAAGTCAAGAATGTCAAAAAGCTACCCAGCAAATGAAATAAATACTGGAGGAAATGAGTTACTTGTAAATTCTTCAAAGTTATAGATCAGGCTTGAGTTTAAGACTCAATCAGGAGATCAATTTCAGTCCCAAAGGCCACACAAATTTCAACTTAAGCACACCACACTCAACATACTACCACTCTTGCCCACAAAATACCATCTGCAATAATATAAATGAAACACACACACATACACACACAAGTTACCAAAGCATCTAACAGATAAGTGTACTGATTGTTTAACACTAACATTATTATGTTTTATTTTGTTTCATATGGGATAAGTCAATCATATAGAATATGCATATTAACACTCTATTTAAATCACATTTTAGATAAATTATAATCAAAATGTATCAGGTACACATTTCTATAATTATATCTACATATTTTATCTAAATATTTTCTTTTTCATGGGCAAAGAGTTTATTCCTCTTGAAAATTTGAAATTTTTGAGTTATATAAACTCCAATTCTAATTCTTGTTTTAGATGCAAAATATAAAATAAAAATTAGTATGTCTCCATAATAATCTGGTTTCTGTAACTCCTTATTTCTTATGAAATAAAGCGTGCACACAGAGTAAAGCACAAATTTTGGAAATAGCACTCTTAAAATTGATTTTACAAGTGCTTATTGACTTTGCATGAAGTGAGTATAGCTATAGCATTTAGACATCAGGGATGGATCAAACACAACCCTTCTAGAAGGCTTCTCTCAAGACAGAGTTGACTACAAAAAAGAAATAATGATTGCTATAGAACAAAGAGTCAGTAAGAAGAGAAGACTTTCAGAATGTGGCAAAGATTCATACCTACAAAAAAAAAAAACTATGAAAAATTAGGGATTAATTACTTAATCTACCAAACACCTAAAAGATTGTGTCATTTCTTGAAAATCCTTTTTCATGGAAGCACCATAGAACTCACAGAATATAAAATGCAGACCTTCTGACCCATGCAAGTGCTTTGAGACTTAATCTCACAATGGGTATGAGCAGGCCTGCATAAATGATATTAATGATTTCCAGTGCCTGAACTGCATCATTATAATGACCATATTCCCCTTTGTTTAATTTTAACATTTTTAAAAACAAAACTTGACATTTTAAGTCAGGAAGGGAGACTCATTGCAGCATGGAATACATTTATCTATCCTAAATGCCATAATTACTGGACAAAACTCTGCCAAGGAAGTAACTCCTTGGGGACTGCATAGGTACATCGCTTTCCAAGACACTTGGGAGCTATTTAGTGAACTGCTTGACTGATTTATGCAGTGCATTGCTCAGTAATGGTCATTAGCATATCACTCATTGTAGAAAATGAACACTCATCCCCCTTGGTGTGGTGAATTAGGAGGAAGAGTATCTGATATGCTGTTGGTGATTAACCTATGCTGTTGCTTTGGGATTTAGAACAATTTCATACCTTTTGGAAAGTTCTTCCTTCCTTTTTCTGTCATAAATTTAGAATCATGCCATTTTAAAGGTGGAAGAGCTTAAATATCTTCTGAGTCAAATTCTCTTTTTTTCCAGATTAACAAACAAACAAACAAACAAACAATTTACCAGATGGTATAAAACTCATTAGATTCAGCCTCCAGCATCACTTTCCCTTTAGTTTTGATATTTATCCCCACAGGGTTTCAAATTACTTTTCATTAAAATGCAAATGCTTGTCATTAAATAGTAAACCATTACTTTTAGTTTACTGGAGACCTCTTGCCTTGTCTCAGCTATGAGTTCTTAAATATGCCATGCTGTCCTCTCTGGAACTTCCATAACCAATACACACAAATATGGTTACACACATAGACGTTACTTTGTGGGAGATGGATTTAATGGGAGAACACATACACCCAATGGTTGTTGGTTGTTGTTTTGTTGTTGTTGTTTGTTTTTTGTTTCCCCAAACAGTTAAGGAATTCTGGTAATTTCTAAGGCTAACAGAGTATTCCACTTTCGATTCTGTTGTTATGATAAGACACCTGGGGGAGGAAAGTGTTCATTTGGCTTAAGCTTCCAGATGACCATCAATCATTAAAGAAAGGAGTGAAAGCAGGAATCTGAAACAAGGCATGGTGGGAAAATACTTGCTGGCTCATACTTACCTGACTTTCTTTAAAAATCCCTTTATCTGCTGTGGGATAAAGCTTTCTTGCAATGGTTAAATAGCCAGTAGACAGTCAGGAAGTATAGGTGGCATAAACAGACCAGGAGAATTATGGGAAGAGGAAGGCCGAGTCAGGAGTCACCAGCCAGACATAGAGGAAGCAAGATGACAAGGCAGAATTGAGAAAAGGTACCAAGCCACATGGCTAAACATAAATAAGAATTATGGGTTAATTTAAGATACAAGAGCTAGATAACAAGAAGCCTGCCATGGCCATAGTTTAAAAATAATATTGGCCTGTGTGTGTTTATTTGGGTCTGAGTGGCTCTGAGACAGGCAGGTGAGAGAGATTTGTCCTGACTGTGGGCCAAGAAGGACAAAGGAAAACTTTCACCTACAAAGGGCTCCCACATGTGGTAGCAAGAGTTTCCACCTAAAACACGAGAGATTTTAAGAGATTATAAATTTAGCTGAGAGCACCAGGCAGACTAGGCTAGACACAGGAAAATTTCCAGCTACAACTACAACTATCTACAAGGTGCTGAGCACCCCTGCATCAATCTATAATCAAGACAATTGTACATCACATGCCCACTTGTCAATATTCTCTAGTCAATTCCTCAATTGAGGCTTTTTTTTCCCCTCAGATGATTCTGGGCTGTGTGTCAAGTGAATAGCTAAAGGTCACATGGTATATTTCCTACATGAATAGAGAATATTTTCAAACAACATTGACTCCAGTATAGAGTCATCAGTGTGTACACTGCAGAACTAGGTAAGTGGAGGAGTGGAGTGACAGAAACATGACATATAAGAGCAATATGTCAGAATATGTGAGCCCAACAGTACATGTATGGATGGGGAGAGTAGATGACTGCACAGTTGGTTGGTTGGTAGTTGGCCAGGAATTATTTTTCCCTATGAGAAGAATCCCTAAGAAGAAGTAAAACTGTCTCAGGATATTGGACAGGGACTGAAGTGAAGTAAAGATGGCCACAGCCAATTTCCATGGGCTTAAGAGGAGTTGAATAAAATGTTATCCAAATTTTGGATCCTTAAAAGTAGTTAAAAAAATTCACAGACATAAAAACATTCTTTTAGTTAATACATTACTTTTTAAAAGTTCTGGTTTTATTACAGAAATATTTCATTCAATGCATTTTATGGGCCTGTGTATTTGTCTGAGTATTTCATAAGACTGTGTTTAAATTATAAGACAAAATATAGTTTAGAGAAAGTACATTCTGTAAAAGAAAGTGCATCGGATACGAAGACTGAAGTTGGAAAATAAAAGGGATTTTGGAAAGGAACGGTACAAACTGTAAGAAGTTTAGCCTGGCAGAGCTATACACATGGCATAGACAAGAAGTAGAGTAAGACAAACTAACTGGACATGCAGGCTATACCACCTCCAAATCTAAAACATTTTGCTTCTTCTCTTCAGTAAGACATGAGGACTTAGCAGGTACTTGAACAGAACAAAGGCAATGTCATTATTTTCTTTGGGAGGGTAATTAGCAGCAGAGGAAGGACATGGAGGACAAGACTAGACTGTTTTTAGGGAATGAAATTATTCATTCACAGACTGTCTTTGACTTACAACAACTGACAGACAGCCTTGAGTTTCATTCTTTTTTTTAATTTGTTTTGTTTTTTTTTTGGGGGGGGGTTTCTTTATTATTATGTGTTTTAAGTTTTAAACATCAGCCATGGGTTCCCCTGTCCTGCCCCCTCCCACCCCCACCCTCACCTACACCCCAGCCCCTCCCCTCCATTACCATGTCCTCCAGGATCAAGGCACCCCTGGGGATTCATTTAAACCTGGTGGATTCAGTACAGGCAGGTCCAGTCCCCTCCTTCCAGACTGAGCAAAGTGTACTTGTGTAAGCCCAAGGTTTCAAACAGCCAGCTCATGCACTAAGGACAGATCCTGGTGCCACAAACAGGGTGCCTCCCAAACAGATCAAGCTATTCAATTGTCTCACTTACTCAGAGGGCCTGATCCAGCTGGGGCTTGACAGCCTTGGTTCATAATTCATGTGTTTCCATTCATTTGGCTATTTGTCCCTGTGCTTTTTGCAATCTTGGAGTCAACAATTCATGCTCTTGCAGACCCTCCTCTTTCTCAACAGTTGGACACCTGGAGCTCCACCTGGGGCCTGGCTGAGGATCTCTGCATCTACTTCCATCAGTTATTGGATGAGATTTCCAGCTTGACTGGTAGGGTGTTCAGTCATCTGATCACCAGACTAGGTCAGAACAGGCTTTCTCTCGACCATTGCCAGCAGACTACAGAGGATATATCATTGTGGATTTCTGGGGTCCTCTTGAGCACTCTGCCTATTCCTGTTCTCATGTGGTCTTCATTTATTTTGGTCTGTTATTCCTTGTTCTCCCTTTCTGTTCTTGATCCAGCTGGGATCTCCTGCTCCCCTAAGCTTTCTTTCCCTCAAATCTTGCCCTTCATTACTCCCACTGTCGTCCAGGTTGTTCATGTAGATCTCATCCATTTCTCTGTCATTGGGTGATCCCTGTGTCTTTTCTAGGGTCCCGTTTTCTAGGTAGCCTACCTGGAGTTATGTAGCAGTCTAGTCATCTTTGTATTACATCTAGTATCCTCCTATGAGTGAGTATATACTGTGTTTGTCCTGAGTCTGGGTTACCTCACTCAGGATGATTTTTTCTAGATCCATCCATTTGCCTGCAAACCTCATGATGTCATTGTTTTTCTCTGCTGAGTAGTACTCCATTGTGTATATGTACCATATTTTCTTTATCCATTCTTCAGTTGAAGGGCATCTAGGTTGTTTCCAGGTTTTGGCTATTACAAACAAAGCTGATACGAACATAGCTGAGCAAATGCCCTTGTGGTATGATTGAGCATTCCTTGGGTATATGCCCAAGAGTGCTACAGCTGGGTCTTGGGGGAGATGGATTCCCAATTTTCTAAGGAAGCGCCATATTGATATGCAAAGTGGCTGTACAATTTGCATTCCCACCAGCAGTGGAGGACAGTTCGCCTTGCTCCACATCCTCTCCAGCATACGCTGTCTTCTGTGCTTTTGATCTTAGCCATTCTGACAGGTGTAATGTGGTATCTCAGAGTCATTTTGATTTGCATTTCCCAGATTATTAGGGATGTTGAGCAATTCCTTAAATGTCTTAAATGTCTTTCAGCCATTTGAACTTCCTCTGTGGAGAATTCTCTGTTTAGTTCTATAGCCCATTTCTTAATTGGACTGTTGGGCATTTTGATGTCTAATTTCTTGAGTTCCTTATATATTCTGGATATCAGCCCTCTGTCAGATGTGGGGTTTGTGAAGACCTTTTCCCATTCTGTAGGCTGTTGCTTTGTCTTGTTGACAATGTCCTTTGCTCTACAAAAGCTTCTCAGTTTCAACAGGTCCCATTGATTGATTGTTTCTCTCAGTGTCTGTGCTACTGGTGTTATATTTAGAAAGTGATCTCTAGTGCCAATGCATTCAAGAGTACTTCCTACTTTCTCTACTATCAGGTTTAGAGTAGCTGGATTTATGTTGAGGTCTTTGATCCACTTGGATTTAAGTTTTGTGCACGGTGACAGATATGGATCTGTTTGCAGCCTTCTACACATTGACATCCAGTTATGCCAGCACCATTTGTTGAAGATGCTTTCTTTTTTCCATTGTACATTTTTGGATTCTTTGTCAAAAATTATATGGTCATAGGTGTGCGGGTTAATGTCAGGGTCTTCAATTCGATTCCATTGGTCCACATGTCGGTTTATATGCCAGTACCAAGCTGTGTTTATTACAGTAGCTCTATAGTAGAGCTTGAGGTCGGGGATTGTGATGCCTCCAGAGGTTGTTTTATTGTACAGGATTCTTTTGGCTATCCTGGGTTTTTTGTTTTTCTATATGAAGTTGAGTATTATTCTTTCCAGATCTGTGAAGAATTGTGTTGGTAATTTGATGGGAATTGCGTTGAATCTGTAGATTGTTTTTGGTAAGATCGCCATTTTTACTATGTTAATCCTGCCTATCCATGAGCATGGGAGATATTTCCATTTTCTGACATCTTCTTCAATTTCTTTTTTCAGGGACTTAGAGTTCTTGTCATATAGGTCCTTCACATGCTTAGTTAGAGTAACTCCAAGGTATTTTATATCATTTGTGGCTATTGTAAAGGGTGATGTATCTCTGATTTCTTTCTCAGCCTGTTTGTCTACTGTATATAGAAGGGGTACTGATTTTTTTGAGTTGATCTTGTATCCTGCTATGTTGCTGAAGGTTTTTATTAGCTCTATCAGTTCCTTGGTTGAATTTTTGGGGTCACTCATGTATACTAACATGTCATCTGCAAATAGGGAGAGCTTGACTTTTTCCTTTCCAATTTGTATCTCCTTAATCTCTTTATGTTGTCTTATAGCTCTGGCTAGAACTTCAAGTTCTAAATTGAATAAGTAGGGGGAGAGGGGACAGCCTTGCCTTGTTCCTGATTTTAGTGGTATTGCTTTGAGTTTCTCTCCATTTAATTTGATGTGTGCTGTTGGCTTGTTGTAGATTGCCTTTATTATGTTTAGGTATGTTCCCTGTATTCCTGATCGCTCCAAGACATTTATCATGAAGGGGTGTTGGATTTTGTCAAATGACTTTTCTGCATCTAGTGAGATGATCATGTGGTGTTTTTCTTTGAGTTTGTTTATATGGTGTATTACATTGATGGACTTTCATATGTTGAACCACCCTTGCATCCCTGGGAAGAAGCCTACTTGATCATGATGGATAATTGTTTTGATGTGTTCTTGGAGTCTGTTTGCCAGAATTTTATTGAGTATTTTTGCATCAATGTTCATGAGGGAGATCGGTCTGTAGTTCTCTTTCTTTGTTGCATCTTTGTTTGGTTCAGGAATCAGGGTAATTGTAGCCTCATAGAAGGAGTTTGGTAATATACCTTCTGCTTCTATTGTGTGGAACAATTTAAAGAGTATTGGTATTAAGTCTTCTTTGAAGATCTGGTAGAATTCTGCACTGAAACCGTCTAGTCCTGGGCTTTTTTTGGTTGGGAGACTTTTAATGACTGATTCTATTTCCTTAGGGGTTATTGGACCATTTAAATGGTTTATCTGGTCTTGATTTAAATTAGGTATGTGGTACCTATCCAGAAAAGTATCCATTTCTTTTAGATTTTCCAGTTTTGTGGAGTAAAGGTTTTTGAAGTATGACCTGATGATTCTCTGGATTTCCTCATTGTCTGTTGTTATGTCCCCCTTTTCAGTTCTGATTTTGTTAATTTGGATGCTCTCTCTCTGTCTTTTGGTTAGTTTGGATAAGGGCTTGTCTATCTTGTTGATCTTCTCAACGAACCAACTCTTTGTTTCATTAATCCTTTGTATTGTTCTCTTTATTTCTATTTTATTGACTTCAGCTCTCAATTTGATAATTTCCTGGCGTCTGTTCCTCCTGGGAGACTTTGCTTCTTCCTGTTCAAGGGCTTTCAGGTGTGCTGTCAAGTCACTAGCATGAGATTTCTCCAGCTTCTTTATGTGGGCATTCAGTGCTATGAATTTCTCTCTTAGCACTGCTTTCACAGTATCCCATAAGTTTGGGTATGTGGTGTATTCATTTTCATTGATCTCTAGGAAGGCTTTAATTTCTTTCTTTATTTCTTCCTTAACCCATTGGTGATTCAGTTGAGCATTATTCAGTTTCCACGAGATTGTAGGATTTCTGTAGTTTTTTCTGTTGTTGAAATCTAACTTTAAACCATGGTGGTCTGATAGAACACAGGAGGTTATTCCAATTGTTTTGTATCTGTTGAGATTTGCTTTGTGGCCAAGTATGTGGTCGATTTTAGAGAATGTTCCATGGGGTGCTGAGAAGAAAGTATATTCTTTTTTGTTTTGGTGGAATGTTCTTTAGATATCGATTAAGTCCATTTGAGCCATAACATCAGTTAAGTCCATTATGTCTCTGTTAAGTTTCAGTTTGGCCGATCTGTCCAAAGGTGAAATTGGGATGTTGAAGTCTCCCACTATTAATGTATGGGGTTTTATATGTGATTTAAGCTTTAGTAATGTTTCTTTTACATATGTGGGTGCCGTTGTGTTTGGGGCATAAATGTTCAGAATTGAAACTTCATCTTGGTGGATCTTTCCTGAGATGAATATGTAATGTCCTTCATCACCTCTTTTGAATGATTTTAGTTTGAAATATATTTTGCTGGATATTAGGATGGCTACACCAGCTTGCTTCTTAAGACCATTTGATTGGAAAGTCTTTTCCCAGCCTTTTATTCTTAGGAGGTGTCTGTCTTTGAATTTGAGGTGTGTTTCTTGTATGCAGCAGAAAGATGAGTCCTGTTTTTGCATCCATTATGTTAGTCTGTGTCTTTTTATAGGTGAATTAAGTCCATTGATACTAAGGGATATTAATGACCAGTGATTGTTCGTTCCTGTTGTTATTTTTATTTTTTGGTGGTAGTGTGTGTGTACTTCTCTTCTTTGGGGTTTACTGCTGTGGTGTTATCTATTGCCTATGTCTTCATGGGTGTTTCTGCCTTCCTTATGTTGGAATTTTCCTTGCAGTGCTTTCTGTAGGACTGGGTTTGTGGATAAGTATTGTTTAAATCTGGTTTTGTGTTGGAAGGTCTTGTTCACTCCATCTATGATGATTGAAAGTTTTGCTGGGTATATTAGTCTAGGCTGGCATCCATGGTCTCTTAGTGTCTGCATTATATCTGTCCAGGTCCTTCTGCTTTCAAAGTCTCCATTGAGAAATCGGGTGTTATTCTGATGGGTTTGCCTTTATAAGTCACTTGGCCTTTTTCCTTTGCTGCCCTTCATATTCTTTTTTTATTCTGTATTTAGTTCTTTAATTATTATGTGGCAAGGGGATTTTTTGGGGGGGTCTAGTCTGTTTGGTGTCCTATAGGCTTCTTGTATCTTCATAGGCATTTCCTTCTTTAAGTTGGGAAAGTTTTCTTCCATGATCTTGTTAAATGTATTTTCTGTGCCTTTGAGTTGGTATTGTCCTCCTTCCTCTATCCATACTTTTCATAGGTTTGGTCTTTTCATTTCTTGGACATTTTGGGTCATGACTTTGTTGGTTTTAGTGTTTCCTTTGACTGATGAATCTATTTCTTCTACTGTATCTTCAACACCAGAGATCCTCTCTTCCATCTCTTTTATTCTGTTGGTTATACTTGCCTCTGAAGTTCCTGTTTGTTTACTCAGATTTTCTATTTCCAACATTCCTTCTGCTAGTGTCTTCTTCATTTTTTCTATTTCCCTCTTTAGGTCTTGGATTGTCTCCCTTGCTTTTTCATGGTTTTCATTCAAGGATTTATTGTTTCCTTGTGCTTTTATTGTCATTTCCTCTAGTTTTTTTTATCACGTTCTTCCCTCTTGTGTTTGTTCTTGGTCTTATCAGTGTACTTGGTCCAGAGAATTTGACAGATATAGGGAGCCTCTCTCTGGTCCAGATGGAAGCTCTGTGCCAGATGGGAGCGCTGGTCCAGATGAGAGTGCTTATGGGATAGGAGCTGGGGGGCTGGACTCTGAGTCTTGGGAAGTCCCTAGGCTCTCCTTATTTTGTCCACATGGGAGCTCCTCTTGTCCAGATTGGAGTTCCTCTGCTCTCTGGTCCAGATGGGAGTTCCAGGACAGGATCAAAGCTTGGGGGCTGGTCTCTGATTCTCAGGACGTGGCTGGGGTCTCCAGCAGATGGGTGTGGGGCCAGGGTGTGGAGACTGCAGTGTCTGCCTGCAGTCTTGGAAAAGGGGTGCCTTCCAGCAGGGCCCGCCAATTGGCAGGAAACTGGGGCCAAGTTGGTCAGGTCCTTCGGGAGTGGCCTGTGTCCAGCGGTGGGACCCAAAGGCAGTTGCCTCTCAGGCTATAACCCCAGGCACTCACCTCTGGTGCAGTTGGGAGTTCTGGGTGGATGGGAGCTCTTGAGTTTCATTCTAAGCTCATTTTAGTTTTAGAACTAACATGCAAGTATTTTTATAGTACTTCATGTGTCTTGAGTTTATCAGTCCATCAACTTTGTAAGTACAGATATTTCCTCTTAAACCCTAGGCTGGATTTTAGATATTAAGAGGCATTAAAGTAGTTTAGGCAGAGAAAAGAAGACTTTAAAAAAGTGACAGAACACACTGTTCAATCCTTTGTAATTATAAAACACCATAATAGAAGCAAAGAATATTCTTTCATTAACATGAGAAGCAAAGTGATGACTTTGGGCCTCTGAACATTTGAGCCTCCTCCTTAATCCATGTAAGCCCTCAATTTTACATTTTCCATCAGACCTATAAAAGATACTCAGACTCATACATAAAAGATCTCTTACTAAATCCTAGTAATGCTTGCAAAGTATATTTCATAAGAAGAAAAGAAATTTGAAATTATATTCTAAGCATTGGTTGTAGTGAGCATTAACTTCCATAACTCAAAAGTGATGTCAGTGTAGATCAGCCTTGACACTGCATGGCAATTCATCACCATCTTGGAATATTGACTTGGTCCAAAAGCCTCAATCATTAGGTTTTAAACACGTAAATTTCTTAAAAGAGTTTAAATTTAAAAAGAACAAACCAGCCTATTAAAATTATCATATATAGAAATTAATGCAGGTTAAGTAGAAAATCTACATAAAATTAAAGTAATATATTAAGTTAGATTTTATTTCTATACTTTTTTATTTAAAATTTTAATTTTTATTCTATGTGTATGGGTGTTTTTGTGGTTTTTTTTTTTTTTCTGTCATGCAATTCTATGGACTACAAGCAGGCAGTGCATATGGAGGACAGGTAAGAACATTGGGTCTTCTGAAATTAGAGTTACAAATGGTTGTAAGGCATTACATGGTTGCTGGCAAGTGAGCACAGGTCCTCTACAAGAGCAACAATCTCTTTTAATTGCTGATCAATTTCTCTAGCTCCTGTATTTCTCAATTAACACAATTGCAATGATTTCCAGATAGTGCAGAATCTTTTGCCTTCTAAGTTATGTCATTAAAGCTTGACTTTGAGTACACCCTTGTTTATGAACCCATTGAAAAACTGCTGGGTTTCCATTCTTCCACTACAGGTAGCATTCACAAAAAAACAAAAATCAATGGATATTAAAAATTTTCTCACAGAGTACACAACAGGAATATACTTAATAAGAATGTATTTTTAAAGTCAAATAAGCCTACAGGGAACAGCAGACATTATATCTGTTGCATGTCAATCTGCCATTCTTAAGAAATTATTTCTTTTTCTTATTAGATATTTCTAAACCTATACTTAATTTAAAAATAAAAGAATACTAAAACTCTTAGTCATGATGCTACAGCTAATGTCCTTAGAAAATGACACCTCTTTTCCTTTAATGTAATGCATTGCAGCTTTGAAAAAATTGTCCATAAATTTAAAAAAAAAGCAGCATCTGGTAAGACAGTGAGGAATACTTTGAACTCAAAGACTTAGTGAGTACATGAAAGCAGAGGATCACAGACTCCTAGCCATCTTAGAACCTGACATCAGTTTTGAAGGCTTTCTTGAGGTAAGGGTCAAGAAACCAGTACATGTAGACTGCATCTAATCCTCATATAAGGACGGTGGCAGTTTGAAAGAAAATGACCCCCAAAAGGAGGGCACTATTAGTAGGTATGGCTTTGTTGGCATAGTTGTGGTCTCATTGGAGGAATTATGTCACTATGGAGGCAGGCTTTGAGGTCTTATATATTCTCAAGATATCACCCAGTGTCACAGATCACTTCCTTTTACCTGCATGATAAAGGACTCTTAGCTAATTCTCCAGCACCATGTCTGCATGCATGCTGCTATGTCTTGACATGATGATAATGGACTGAACCTCTGGAATGTAAGAAAACCACCTCAGTTAAATGTTTTTTTTTCTTTATAAGAGTTGCTGTGGTCATGGTGTCTCTTCATAGCAATAGAAACCCTAAATAAGATAAGGACACACTAAGAGACTACAAAATCATAGCTATCAAGTATGAACAAACCTGAATCTCAGCTGCCCTGAATTGAGAAGACAATTCATAAGCACAAGTAGCCTTCCTGAGATGGAGTTATGGCTTGTAGATTTGAACTGTAGCACTTAAGCAGTAAGCCAAGTTGTGGTGGCAGTAGTTAAGTGAATTGTAATTGCCATGATGGACAGTCTGCCAGTCATTGCGATTTAGCCTATAGCCTAGGTCACAAGGGTTTCCATAGATAAATTTATGCATGTTATGATATTACAGGTAAAAGTTGCACTCATATTGTAATTATACAAGTTATCTTGAGTGACAGCAAACAGAAACAAGAAAATCAGGCTGCTGGTGGTGGTGCATATCTTTAATACCAACACTCAGGAGGCAGAAGCAGGTGGATCTCTGTGAAATCGAGGAAAGCATGTTCCAGGACAGGCTCCAAGGCTACATAGAGAAACCCTGTTCACCCCCCCCCCAAAAAAAAAGAAAATCAATTATTATCATTATCTGACTGTGTTAGTTTGAATGTAATTAGCCCTCATAATGTCACAGTGAGTGGCACTATTGGGAGGTGTGGCTTTGTTGGAGTAGGTTTGCCCTTGTTAGAAAAGTGTGCCACTGTGAAGGTGGGCTTTGAGGTCTTTGGCTTAAGCTCCCCTCAGTGTCAGTCTCCTTTCTTTTGTGTGAAAGATGTAGAACTCTCAGCTACTACTCCAGCACCATGTCTGCCTGCATGCTGCCATGCTCCCTGTCATGATGATAATGGACTGAACCTCTGAAATAGTAAGTGAGCAACTCAAATTAAATGTTTTCTTTATCAGAGCTATGGTCATGGTATCTCTTCACAGCAATAGAAACCTTAACTAAGGCAGAAATTGGTACCAGAGACTCGGGTATTGCTGTGAAAGACCAGATCATGTTTTTGTTTGGAATATTAAGGACTTTGAGAGTTTGAGTTAGGAAAGCAGTGTAATGCTTTAAGCACTGATTAGAGGGCCATACTCATGGGAACATGGAAGACAATGGGGCTGAGAGTTATTTGAGTAGTTAGTGGCTAACTCAAAGGGTTTCAAAAGAGAAGAATTTCAGTATGTTGCCTAGAGATCAGATTGTTCTGATATTTTGATGAAGAAAGAAGCTGCTTTTTGCCCTTGTTCTAAGAGTCTGCCTCAGGCAAAAGTGAAGGGTTTTGGATTAATTAAATTGGCATAGGAACTCTCAAAACAGCCTAGTATAGACTTCCGGTTATTACTGGTAACTCTAATGAAGATTGATAATGAAAAGGAGCGAGCTGAACAGAATAAATTACAAAATGTAAATTTTGGGGAGAAAAAGAGAACTGGGAAGTGGAATGGTGCTAAATCCTCTGTTCAAGTAGACCAACGTTTTAAGAAATGGTTTATTCCATTTCTTAATGGTGTGAAGACCGTCAGGTGGAGTGGGAGCGGGAGTGGTGACTTCAAGATCCTGCCCAGGTAAGTTTCTAACTTGTGAAAAGATACTAAAGAAAAACTTAGAGCTCGGTGTGGTGGGGCACACCTTTAATCCCAGCACTTTGAAGGCCTCAGGCTGGTAGATCTCTGAGTCTGAGGCCAGCCTGGTCTAGAGATCCTCTTTCATCACAGCCAAGCTTAGGCAGTGAAGGCCTAAAAGTTGGTGAAGATGTAATTGGACAAGGGTGCCATGTTCCAGCCCCAGCAAACAGCCAAATGTGGCAGCTTCAGCCATGTGGTTCTTGAGTTAGAGTTAAGGATAGAGGAAAAGAGTTATGGAATAAAACTGCTGAGGCCAGGCATGTGCCAGAGCTGTCCCGGTATGAAGGCCTTGAGATGCCATTGTGTGAAACTGTGAAGTTGAAGCATGAATTGCCTTGGATAACCCAGGATGCTGAAGATGTGAGAGCTGTGGTCTACCTGCTGACAAAAGCAGCTAACAGGAAGTAGTAGAACCAGCCCAGGAGAAAGAAGTGTGTTTTCAACAAAGATGAATGGAATTGGAGATCTGAAGAGCATTTAGACCTCCTACATGGAGTTGCAGAATTTGGAGTTTTTCCAGCTGGTCTTTGGTCTTGCTTTGGTCTAGCATTTCCTTACTATGCTCCCTTTCCTACCTTTTGAATTGGTAATGTATGTCCTATGCCGTTATATGTTGGAAGTTTTGAAAGATAATAATTGGCTCTGGTGGTGGCGCTGGATACCAGGGGAAAAGTCACAAGCCAAGGCCATGACTACCAGAGTCACAGAGAGCTTTATTAGTAGGGAAAAGGGGTGGGGAGGGGGAGCCAGGCCTAGGTGGAGGGAGCAGAGCAGAGCAGAGAGCAGAGAACAAAGAGAGAGGGTGAGGGTCTGCATCTGGATTTTTAAGGTGCAGATTGTGACCACTGTGAGTAGCATACATAATTGCTAGTGTGCAGGAGTGAGGGCAGGATCCTAACAAGTATGTGATCTGCTTTTTTATTTTGACAATACAGGGGACTACAATTAAAGCAATTGAATAAATCTCAGAGGGGACTTTGAATTTTAAAACATTGTTGAGACTGTGACAAAATATGGGGACTTTTGAAGTTGAACTAAATAATTTTTGCACTATGATATTGTTACAAACTTATGGGGTTAGGGAGTGGACTGGGGTAGTTTGAATGTAAATGGTCCCCATAATCTCATAGGGAGTGACACTATTAGGAGGTGTGGCTTTGTTGGAGTAGGTGTGGCATTGTTAGAGGAAGTGTGTCAGTGTGGAGGTGGACTATGAGGTCTTTGGCTTAAGTTTCCCTCAGTGTCACATTCTCTTTCCTTTTGCCTGCAAGATTAGTACTCTCAGGTACTACTGGAGCACCATGTCTGCCTGCACGCTGCCATGCTCCCTGTCATGATGATAATGGACTAAACCTCTGAAACTGTAAGTGAGCTACCCAAATTAAATGTTTTCTTTGTAAGCATTGCTCTGATCATAGTTTCTCTTCACTGCAATAGAAGCCTTAACTAAGACACTGACATATAATAAAAACTTAAAATTCATATGACAGATGATGTAGAATGAAAGAAAAAATGACCAAAATGCAAAGGATTAAAATATAGCCTACCAAATCTGAAAAATCACAGACTTCTCTAAAAGTAAAAGTATTAGCATTAGCAGGTGAATCTTAAGGACATATTAACATTAACTAGATCATCATCAAACTGAAATATAAAGGATCGGGGGTTTTCTGTAAGATTGTGTCTCCTAGTTATATTAGAAGCTATACCTATAAAGTCTCATTATTTATTGCTCAAGGATGACACTGATGAGAATGCCAAACTAGATGGGGAGGAGCCCATGAGGTCTGAACTATACACAAAGTACTATAGACAGCAGAGGAAAGTTGAGAATGGAAGAGGTGATCCTCCTAGGGAAGAGAATACCAACTTTTTGTCTAGCACCAAATTGTTAGTCCTGCAAACATTTATATAAATGTCGTTCTACAGACTGAATAGGTTATATTGAGCAACATACACATATATGCATGCAATGTCAATTGTAGAAAAAGAGGCCATTAATTTGAAGGTGAGCGGGAGTGGTTATATGGGAGGGTTTGGATGGAGGGAAGAGAAGGAAGAAATGGCACAATTAAAAAAAAGTATATTACAGTATGTATGGAAAATATAAAAGTTATCAGCAGCAGATCCCATGGTAATGAGAGAGAGTCTAACAAAGTCTTTGGTAAGAAGCAGAGTATTCAAAGAAAGCAGCTCTTAAAAATGAGGAGCACATCAAACTACAGAATCAATAAATAAAGCAAATCAGAGGAGGACAAACTTAAAAATCATACAGAGACATTCGGAATAACAGAGTTGGCGAAAATAATGAGAAAAGAAAGCACCATCGAGTGTTGGGGGGAATGAAAAGAGGTGTGCCATTATGAAGTATGGGATGGGATTTCATCAGGAGAAAAAAATGGAACTGCTGTGTTATTATCAATCCATTTCTTGGTATATGCACGAATAAAATCACTTCCCTGTAGACATGTCTACATCCACAGGTTTCTTCTATTAAGAGTCATAATATCTGAGATAGGCAAAAATCCTAAGGGCCAGATGGCAGATGAATTGAGATTGTTAGTTATGTTCCTGCACATGCACAACAAAGTATTACCCGGCCTTAAAAAAAAAAATGAAGATTATATGACTTGAGACATGCTTTAATCTTGAAGACATTGTTCTAAGTGTAATAATCAAGATAACATAATGAAATAATGTATTATTTTACTTATATGTGGCATCTAAAGTGTTAAATGGAGTTCCAGACTTCCAGTCTCAGAACTAGGGAGGTAAGGGCAAGAGGATTACCCTCAGCTACATAGTGACTTTGAAGCCACTCTGTCTCAACTAACAAAATGTTAAAACTGATGTCCACCAGGGCCTGGAGAGACCATGAGGGCTTGAAGTGACCATTGTGTACAATCAGTGAAGCTAAGCTCTAACATACTGCATGGCAACTGAAGTTAGAATATTGGACATTTCATTTATGTACTCTATAATCTATGTAATCACCATTATTGGTTGTCAACTTGATTTTGTCTGGAATTAACTAAAAATTGAAGCATTCAGTCATTCATGTCAAGGAATGTTCTTGATTAGGTCACTTGAATTGGGAATGCCCACCATAAATCTGGGCGATACCTTCTCACATCAATCTGTACAAAGGATGTGAAGGAAAGAAGCTTTTGCTTTTGGCATGTTTGCCTGGATTCTCACTGGAAAGCTCATATATCCTACTGCAGAGGCGTTCTTTCACTGGTATGCCTCAATCTACTTCTTCAGGATTTCAAGATATACTGAAGACCAGCTGAGATATCCAGCCTTGTGAACTGGACGACTATTGAATTCTCAAACTTTCAGTTGGGAGAAAGCTATTGTAGGACTACCTGGACCACGTCTTACAGGCCACTCTAATAAATCTCCTTATGTTTATGCAAATGTATGCATATATATTTAGAGAGAGAGTAGAGTGAGAGACATAGACACACACACACATAGACACACACACACACACACACACACACACACACACACACACACACACACATATAGTCTATCAGTTCTGTTCCTCTAGAGAACCCTGACTAACAGACTCCTCAATTTTTGCTCCTACTAACAAATTGAAATAAAAGATAACTGTTCAAAAAGTATTTATTTTAATTTGCTCAGCACAATATTTGATTTAATATACATGTGTATGCCAAACCTCTATGTTATATACTTTGTATATTATTATAAAAACAAGAAAATGCAAGATGACTTATAAAGCAAAATATCAAGTCTGTAGTAATTAATAGATTGTCAAATGAAGAGTTGAGGTACCTTGAGCATCTAAGACAAGATAGCATTTATGCATATCACCATCTCTGCAAGGTGTGTACTTTGAGTTAGATAAGAAATGCCATGCACCTCTAGATTCAGGGATGATTATCAAATTTTGTAAGCCTGTTATTAAACATACTAATTATGGTAAAATTGATAAGCTATCAAATAAACAAATTACACCAAATTAAAGGTACTAAATATGTAAAACTTAATATTTCCTAAATATTTGGCAATGTTTTCTATTTTCTTAACTCAGGAAGGTATGTATCTCCATGGTTTCTGGATGGAGAAAATAAATTATAGATTAAGGTATGTTAATGCTCATTATTGCCCATATATGTGTTGAATGTCATCTTACAAATGTCAGGAAATAAATAATGTGAAAACTTTTACCCTCAAAACTGGCAAACCATATTTTTAAGAGCTTCCCTTCAGTGGTAAGTTAACCTATTGACAGATATTTGATTTTTTTTCAGTATCTCATGATATAATGATTCTAGGTGGAGCAGAAACATAAAGTTAAATGGCAAACCTGCTTGCAGTTTTTAAAGTTCTCATAATTCTTAGTGGATGTAAGATGGCTTGGCCTGGAGAGATGGCTCAGCTATTAAAATAACTCATCACTCTTGTACAGGACCTAGATTCAGTGCCTAAGACCTATGTGGTGGTTCACAACGATCTGTAACTCTAGTTCTAAAACATCAGAAGGCCTCTTAAGGGCTCCATAGATACCCATGTAGTATACAAACAAACATACAGGCAGAACACACATATACATACAATAAAAATAAATCTGTCTTAAAAATAAAGATTGACTTAAAATAGAAAGTGAGGCTACCTTCTAAATGTCTGCCAGTCTCGGATAATTACAGTTAAGAACTGACCATCAGGACAGCCCTGGTGGTAAAGTGGGAGAGTCACTAAGTCAAGGAAGACACCGATGACACTTAGATAATTGAAACAATACTAGAGAATAAGTTTGTGGAGGTGATTCATTTTCCAAAATAGTTTGAATACTTAGAATTCAAGTGCACTTCGTAATCAGACACTTTTCAATGGCATATGATCCTTTAGGGATTTAGATATATTTTCCTGAGTCTATTCCACTGTGACACATTAACTAGTGAGTGTGTGCTTAAACCCAAGAGCCTCATAAATGTCCACTAAGGAGGGGGAGAAACCTAATCTGTGTGGTTGCTGGTAACAGGTTTGAAATTCAAATTTCCTCTCCATGCATTCTAGAGGACTTTTTATTAAAACATTGCAGTGCTTTAAAACTTAGAAAAAGGAGCTATGAGTAAATGTTGAATATACACATCCTGATATCTATTCCCAACACAGTCAAACCTAATTTCCATAATAGAGTAGTAGTTTCCATACTCCATGCAATGAATACAAGCAATTCCAAAGCTTCAATTTATCATAGGGAATTAAAAAAATAAGTAAATAAACTGTGTGAAATGCTGGACTTCAGAGGAATTATGGAATTGTGTGTTAAAGAATTTAATAGCAGATGAGATCTTGGGGATGATCTCTTCCAATTCTTCATCTATAGATGTTAGTACCTGGTCTCTGGCATCAAGTTCCTTACTAGAGGCCTCTTCTTACCAAGGAACAAATCAATTGGGTTTCATATGAATCTATGTATTTCCACAGAATATTTGCAAAGGCATAATATAACTAATGTGTTTTCCACATAGTCTTTTCTGTAAACATATCACAGTAGGTACACTTTGAAAATGGACAATGGACTGAAACAATGGAGGTTCCAGTTTAGCTAGTCAGACAATAACACTGATCATTTCAGGACCAGTGAAAATAATCTGGACTTAGTTTCTCATGGCTTAAAATTTTGTACGTGATGAATTCAACATGAAACCTAAATTTAAAATGTTGCTGGTAAATGTATTAAGTTTGTGAGCCCGCGCTAGTGAGTAACACAGTGTTAATAATGTTTGTGTACTGGACACTATAGCTGGGCAGTGTTTTTTTGCAATTCAAAGGCAGACCTCCTCACTTCCTCAAGGACTCAGTCTGCATTCCACAGGAAATCTAATGGAGGATCCGAGAAGATGCTCATGCTAATGGGAGAACACAGACTAAAGCTCTCTGCTGAAGCCTTCAGTGGATGGGGGTATGAGGAGCATTGGGAGAAAGAATAGGTTCTGTCTCTTGGATTACGATGGGTTAGACATTCCTAGCTGAGACACAGGCATCAGGAGGCTGAGTGAGTCTGTAACTCAGGGGCAAGAAGGAGGTGAGCATAACAAAAAGTACCAGTGAAGAGCTTTCCAGAATATTTTAATTATTTTCTTTTTAACCATAGAGTAAGACACCAATGTCCTCAAAATAATAGTAGATTTTGAAATGTGCTTTTAAAACAATCTGTAGATCGGGAAAAAAAGCCACACAAATGCATTTCCTTACTAATGAGATGAAGAATATAAATAAATTCAGAGTAGAGAGTATTGCATAATGCTAAAATCAATAAATGGTAATGCCTTTCTGGAATAATCTGAGACTTTAAATTCCTGAGCAAGAATTGTAAAGATAATGCGAACACAGTATTTAAGCACTGCCCATGCCTGCTGCCTGGCATGGGTGCTCAATAGGATAATGAACTCCTGGTGAACACTTCAACACTGCTGCCAACTGACTATTAGTGAGACAAAAAGCACATCTGACTTGAAATTCCTCAATTACCATGTCCTGACAGGTGTGTTTTTGACGTGAAGCACTCCCCCACCTCCACCCATACACAGACAAGCTTGTTTTTAAGCAAGATTGACAGGTTCTCTCTGCAGTGTTCCTTTCAGTAAAGTAAACAGCAATCGGAGCAGCTATGAGATTGCACAGGAAGGGTGGTAGCATTCTAGAGCCAGTGTGTTGTTGGTGAATTATACATTCACTACATCTCCTTAAAACTGGCCAGTTGCTGTAGACCCCTCTTTTTTGTGCCGGGGCTCAGACTTCATTTCTCCGAAAATAAATTCTGAGAAGAAAACACAGTCTAGGTGTTTGTATGTTTTAATTTATTTTTTGAGAATTTCCATATGAGTAGTATATTTACACCATTCAACCTCCCACACTTCAAATTTGTGGTTTCTTGTTATTTAATTATAAATATTACATATATCCACATATATGTAATATGTAACACACATAAACACACAAATACATACACACATACATACTCAGAAACCATATTTTGCTTCTAGCTCTTCTATGAGTGAAGCCTTCTGACAATTCCCCATATTGACATGTCACAGTTGGTGTTGTCATTTTTTATCCTTTTTTTATTTATTATATTTGTGTTTTAATTTTACACATCAGCCATGGGTTCCCCTGTCTTCTTCCCTCCCGCTCCTACCCCCAACTCTCCCCCATCCCCTCCTCTCCATTCCCACCTCCTCCAGGGCCAAGGCTCCCCTGGGGATTCATTTAAACCTGGTGGATTCAGTACAGGAAAGTCCAGTCCCCTCCTTACAGGCTGAGCAAAGTGTCCCTGTGTAAGCCCAAGGTTCCAAACAGCCAGCTCATGCACTAAGGACAGGTCCGGGTCTCACTGCCTGGTGCCTCCCAAACAGTTCAAGGTATTCAATTGTCTCACTTACCCAGAGGGCCTGATCCAGTTGGGGGCTCCACAGCTTTTGGTTCATAATTCATGTGTTTCTATTAGTTTGGCTATTTGTCCCTGTGCTTTTCCAATCTTGGTCTCAACAATTCACACTCATTTTTTTTGTTGTTGTTGATTTTTCAAAACAGGGTTTCTCTGTGTAACAGCTTTGGCTGGCCACTAACTCAGAGATCTGCCTGCCTTTGCCTCTTGAGTGCTAGTATTAAAGGCATGGGCCACCACCATCCAGCACTTTTTTTTTTTTTTTTTAAGGTGGGTGACATCATTTTTAAGTGCTTGTTTTAGCAACCATATTGCTGAGATTTCCTGGGTACAGCTTCTCTGTGATACATTATATATTACATATTACATATATTATTTTATCTCACAGCAGATGTCCCTTTCTCGTCTTCTTATGATCTTGTGGCCCCTTCTTCTGTGATGTCTCTTGAGCCTCAGATGTAGGAGCTGTGTTGTAAATGTATCAGTGTGGGCACACATAAGTGTTCTCTACAATTTGACCAGCTGTGGCCTTATATGATTTCTATCTATTAAATGGCTACAGTAGGTCTCCACTATGGTCTATGATTTCTCCAGCCATGGGTAATTGGGTAAGTTCTCAGTATCAGGCAATAATTCCCTCATATCAATTGGTTTTTACATCCAATTTGATGGCCATATGTATCCCAGGATATAAATAGCCACCATTGTACCCTTTACAATATTGCTATTCTGGTCATTATCATTCAGAGGCATTACAGCTGGATATAGTACCGTTGGTTACTTTTAATGATACTAGATACCATTAATTACTTGGCTGTTTGTATAGTTTCTTCAGGGACTATGAGAGCTAGTCCTTGGGGAGGAGACTTCCAGATAAGATCCAGCTTAGTTCCTCCAAGTCTTCTAAGTGTTTGGTATCTACAGCAATAGAGTTTTACCTTCAATTTCTTGGAAGAATCCCAGGATAAGAGCAATTGCATATATTCTCTTAAGAGCCTCCTATATTTCCATGACCAACAACTCAAAAGGAAGTTTCTGTGCCTGATACTGGGGACGATCTAAGGCAAGAACAGGTTTTCAATGAGCATATGGTATTAATGTGTTTTCTTTTATCTGTCCCCTTGTGAAAGAAACCTAAATTACAATTCAGTCAGTCCCATCTGATTTAGATTTGTATTTGTCACTAAATGATGCTCAGTACCGCCTGGAATTATTGTGATAAGCTGTTTATAACAAGGTGTTCCTGATTGCTGTATTAATTAAAAATCAAGTTTTTAGGCAGCATTATGTTTTCAAAGTTGACAATGGGTGCTTACTTATGTGTAGATTGGAGTTGTAAGTAGAAGAGGCCATGCACTGCCCAGGATGTGACATTCTTCCCTTGCAGCTGAGCAGAATGACCTCCAAATGCAGACAAGCAGCGAGCGGTTCAGCTCAGGTCTATCAATGGGTATCTCAGGGTTGTATCCTTGATCAAAATACATTGTCTTTTTATTTGAATTTAACCATCTAATGTTTCCCTGGATGTTATCTAGAATTGAAACCAGAAATGAAGCCATGTAGTAAGCCCTGGTTCATAGCACTTATTGTAGATGCTAGATTTTACAAGTGGAAAGTTTTGTCGATTTGTAATGAAAACAGATAAAGGGCTCAAGAGCTTAAAGGCTACTTTCAATTTCTATCTCATTTATTTCCTTTGTTTTGTTTGAAGACAATCATTTTTAAAGTAGTTTTGTGTTTTATATGCACAACCTCTAATTAACCTCTCTCTCTATCAGGTAGATTCTAAGTACCTGGGTGGCTTGCATCTGCAGCTATGCCAAGGTGTTATAACAATGTGTCTCAGGCTTCAATTTTATAAAATGCTTACAATTTGCATCTTGCTTTCAGAAAGCTTTTTAATGTAACATTTCTCCTTTTCACCCCCTGCTAAGTAAAATAAATGGATTCTCATTAGGTTTCTGACCTGTTTAAGAGTTTGCTTTCTAAACCACATTTCCTTATATAGGTAATAATAGTGTTCTAGTTAAATTACCAAATAGTACCTATGATTTTCCATTAGCTCAGTGACACTCTTCATCTGTTAGACATTCCTTTGACTTGCATTAACTCCTTCACCTATAACTCATGGAAACTCCATAGTATTGAAAATCATGAAGGAAATACCATCTATTAAAGTTTCTTAATCTATTGTTCATTTGCACTAAGCACGGGTCCAGTTTTTTATAGTTAAAGCAATTTAGTAGAAAGATGGTTTGTTTTACCACTCCAGCATCCTAATAATATTCTCTCCTACTCAGATAGGTACCTGAAGAGACAGTGATATACCAAGGCAGACGGAGCTCGAGGCAGTCTGTCCCACCTGGGAAGAGCTCCTATCACTGGCCTTGTTTAGAATGTCTCACAGATGGTGATGATAAAAAGTAGAACAAATTTACGTGGGTTTTATGTTGTCATTCAATACTCCAGAGAAAGTGTCCCCTGTGATTGCTAAGCTACTAAAAGCCATCATATCAGTTTATGAACTTCTTAAATGTTACAGCCCAAGACTCTGACAGCTCTACAGAGTCTTTGTTCCTTTTCAGAATCTCACTGAAACGGATATAAATTCCATTTAGAGTGCAGACCTGGCTGGGGCAGTTCACCATCCCACAGAAACCAGATCTCAAATGGCTGCTAGCTCCTGCATCCTGGGCTATGTTTGGATTGTGACACTGAGTTACAAACTTCCAAGCTGTGGAAGTTATCCACCCACAACATCACCAGATGGAAAAGCAGAATGAGAAGAACTGCAGTGAACAAATTCAAAAGTAGACATTTGAGAAGCTGAACAGAAAGGCAGGGGATGAATGACATCTTTTTGTTTTGAGTTCCAGGAAACCTACTGTGTAGCTTCTTTTGTGTGTAAGGCACACACAGGCATGTATGCACACATGCATGAGGAGATGTATGTGTGCACATGTGTGCCTTTATTTAAAGTAAATTTGCTTTAACAAGTTCATGCTTCTTGTCAACAGGTCTAAATATTTGAAAAATGTTATCATTATTTTCATGTGATAATTACTTTTTTTCTAAATTTAAAGATCCTCATATCCATTTATTCCTTCTCCTATCCACTACAAAACTTAGATTTTTGTTATTTGAAATTATAGGTTTTTAAATATTTCTTACTTTCATTTTATTTCTTACTTTCAACTGTCTTTATACTGTATTTTATGCCTTAAGGTTAAAATTTCTATTTCATAATTTTCTAGAATCCTTGTTCTACTCTGTTTTAATTGGAAAGATACTAAACAATGTGCTCTTGTATAATGCACTGCACAAAATGTAGAAGAAGCTTGTTACCCAGAATTCTTGGGGTCCTAGCAGATGCAAATTTCTTACAAACATTTTATACATGCATAATAGTTTTATTAAGCATTGAAATCTTAAAGTTAAAATTTAGCAGTCTAATTTTACTTTTCTTAAGATATAATATTTCTTTATTATCTTGTTGAAGCTGATGTTTACCTGATGAGTTTGTACTGACCATCCATAATTGCTGGCATTTATCAAAGGAAAACATGTAAAGTATAATATAAAATAATTAACTACTCTTATTGGTAATGTTCATTCAATTTTACTTATTACTTAAAACATATTAAATTCAGCTCTTTGGCTTTTTTCTTCATTTTCTGACTCTTCATCACAAAGTTAGACAGAAATCAGTATTCTTTATCTATCTCCTAATAGCAAATAAAAAGGTGTACTTAATATTTCAGGAGAGAATGAATTCATAAATTCTATTTCAATTAATTTTCTTCTATTTTTATGTAATTTGAATCACTGTTGAGGATAGGTCTTTTTATAGGAAGCCAATGACTTTTTAATCCACTCATTGTCAAGTATAAGAGGCAGAATCTGCTTTGTTTCTCAAAGTCATGGTAGAGATACTGCTCAAGCAGTACTCACATGCAGAGCACCCTGCAGGACTTCGTATACTGGCACTGTCTGGCTGACACCAAGACATGAGCCTATTAGAATTGGCCTCTGTTTGTGACTTCACAGGCTCTAAATGTGCAAGTTTAGATTCTTGCATTTATAGTCCCTGTACAATCCTAGACAGTTTTTCAATGTAAACAGAGTAATGTGTAAAAGTAGTCAAGCAAAATGTTTATCCAAACATTTATAATAGGTGTTATTTCTAGCAAGAAAGGATCAGATTAAAAGAATAACTCCCAAGTTCCTTGTGCAATGCAATCTAAAGCCCCCATAGATTGAGCTGTGATTTTGAAGGGAGGGAAATTGGTGATCAGAGACTCAACTCACTCATATGTCTCTGAGTCATGCTTGACAAAAAAGTGCAGACACTAAGCATCAGTGTTTTTCCACACACAAAAAAAGGGGAAAGTTTACAACAAGGTGCAACTGATGATGAGGAATACAGAGTATGTGTAGGATTACTAAGCATTCCACAGAAATCATTATTATAGAAGGGGGTTCAGGCTCAATAAGTATCCTCCACAGGAATGATGTTTTTTGATGAGCATCAAGAATTTAGAGAATACCCCATTCATTTTCACTTAAACGGAATTTTTCCACGCAGTTACTATGGCAATTAAATTAAGGTAGAATGGATCTGTGGTGGTATTCTGTTCCCCAAAATATTGTACACCCTAGTAAATTTATCTGGTGTCAGAGAACAGAACAGCCACTAGAAAGAGAGGCTAGAAAATGGTGGCACTCATGCCTTTAATTCTAGCATTCCAGAGGCAGTAATCCATCTGGATCTCTGTGAGTTCAAGGCCACACTGGAAATAGCCAGGCATGGTGACTCATGCCTTTAGTCCCAGGAAGTAATGGAAGAAAGCAGAAAAGTATATAAGGCATGAAAACCAAGAACTAGGGTGGTTAAGCTTTCAGGCTGTTGGGCAGAATTTCAGCTGAGATCCATTTGGATGAGGACACAGAGGCATCCAGTCTGAGGAAACAGGATCAGCTGAGATATTGGCAAGGTAAGGTAGCTGTGGCTTGTTCTGCTTCTCTGATCTTCCAGCATTCACCCTAATACCTGGCTTCAGGTTTGTTTTTATTAATAAGACCTGTTAAGATTCCTGCTACATGGATCCAAATAAGAAGTATAATTTTCATACACACAAACATATACATACACAATCAGTTATGACAAGACAGTCAAAATTCAAAACTCAAGACATGCTTAAGCTAAATGACAAGCTAGGAATATTTGCTCAGTGGTTGACTGGGCTTTGTGAGTACTACCTTTAAAACCCTTTTATTTGTAAATCTAATAGCCACTACATTCAGTGATACCCATGACAATCACAGTCCTGACCAAAACCTTGATTCAGTGACCCTTCTGCTTCTCCTTGATTATTTTCCTAATTTCATATTACTGCTGGTTTTATGTTCTTATTCATTTTGGTATTCAGTAATTTACCATGATTCATTATAAAATTATTTCATAGAGGTTTAAAATTTAATCAGAATGCTGGCTATTAACAAAACCACAAACTGCTTTCCCCCGACTGAACAAGACACTGTTATACTAGAAGGGACGTCACTGAAAGAAGGACACGTAGCTTACTCCTCCACTGGGCAAGATTACACTACAAGACCAAACATAGATCTCTCCACATCTTCTGCCTCTCCCCTCTGTTCCTTCTTCCTCTCTGATGAGGATATATGTTTAACTAGTTTTCATCAGGGATTTGAAAGTTTATGTTGAAATCCCTTTAAAAAGAAGAATTATTCTTTTTATGAATTCAACACTGCATAAAACAAGACCAGAGCTGAACAGGTTCAAACTTGATAAAATGCAGAAACTAAATCATAAAGGAAGGACAAAGAACTGTTGGGAGAAAGAATCTGTTGAAAAAGGAGGATTATGCATCTAAATTTATAAATCTGTTTTAGTTGGAAGTATACGTCAGAAGTATTATGATACACTTTTAATTGATCTATATTTACAAAAATAGTTTGTAATTTTGCTTATTCCTCATTAGAATAAACATCTTCCCTTTGTGGTTTTTTAATATTTAATATTACTTCCTAAAATCAATAGAAAATATTTAAAATTTTAATTACAGAATTCTATGATATTATTTAAAATACATTATGGCATGCTATTTTGTAGGGAAGGATTGACAGTAGAAAAGAATTTGAAAAATTCACTGCTGAATTTTAAAAACATAAATGATGGTCAGATATCAATGTAGTATTTGCAATACATTGATAAGTTCATGTTCTTTGGAAGAGAGCAAGTGACAGCTATGGAACATAGTCTTATTTCTTTTATAATAAATAAGGTGTCCCTGTGAAAGCTTCACAATATATGCTCAAATACACAGAGAGGATGTCACTGATGCAAAGCAACAATGTTTAATGAGCTTGGGGACACCAAAGTTAATATTGAACATGATTTTGGGATTTAATTTTAGTGAGTTTATCCCTTTTATTTTTAAATAAAGCCTTTAAAATTTTTTTTCAAATTATCTTTCCTTCTCTTTTTGAATTGAAATATAATTTGCTAAATATTTGACTTTAGCAGGCAGTATTTTAAGAGGAAAAAATAGAAAAATGAGTAGTTGACTAATCCAAACTATAATTAGTACTAGATAGTATTTGGAGCCTGTTAATATATTAGCTTGTCTAAATCTCTGGGGAAAAAAGATCAAATTCCATCTTTCCCAAATCCATGATTTTTGTTTGAAGTACTAAAGTTTGAAGCAAGCAAATGTCAAATGGGAGAAACTCCATAGCCAAATGTATGAACTCCAGAATTTTTTTCTTTACTGTAATGTAAAGAAATACTAACACTGTTCAGACTTGAAGTCCTACAGACATGTTTGCTTGTTCTCTATAGGGAAAAATCAATCTAGAAACAAACACATTCTCAGATTTCTTCCCATCTTTATTGTTGCTATATTGTTTATGGTTCACCCTTTTTTCTAATCAACTCACTCACTGTGAGTACCAAAATTACTTTTGTCTGTCATCATACTGACAACAAAATATTATAACTTAAATACTTAATGAATGTCCTTAATAATGATTTCTATAGTTGTCAAGGAAAGAATATTTAAGAATGATGTAAGGTGAATATTTAAGCGTTTTTGAAAACAGCGGCTGAATAGTTGTGATAGTTGCTACGGCAGTGCCAGCTGAGAGGAAGCAATATTTGATTTAGTATCATTTCACATTTCCTAGGGACAACTGGATTATTGTTAATTTTTTCTTAACAACCAACAAATTCCATATGGATTTCTATTTTAGACAGCAAATTGGATTTCACTAAAAACAGCTAATTTACAAATACAACAGAAATCAGTCCTCTTGCCCTGACGCCATTCTGAAAAGAGAGTCACCAATTAAAAATCATCACCCTGTTAATACATCATGTGTCTCCTGTATCTGAAAACAATGATGGACACTCCTTGTTAAGTGACTTTTAAGGGAAGGAAGGGGATTTGGAGACACAGTGTGAAAAGCTGAATGATAAACAACAGTTGGCCATGACATCTTGTGCTGTAGGATTTTCTGTATGTTAAATGTGTTCCTCTGATTGGTTAATAAATAAAACACTGATTGGTCAGGAGCCAGGCAGGAAGTATAGGGAGACAGGAGTATAGGAGAGAGGAGAATTCTGGGCAGTGGAAGGCTGAGGCAGAGAGACACTGCTAGCCACTGCCATGACAAGCAAGATGTAAGGTACCGGTAAGCCACAAGTCACATGGCAACTTATAGACTAATAGAAATGGGTTAATTTAAGATAGAGGAACTAGATAAGAAGAAGCCTGCCATGGCCATACAGTATATAAGTAATATAAAGCTTTGTGTGTTTACTTGGTTGGGTCTGAGCAGCTGTGGGACTGGTTGGTGAGAGAGATTTGTACTGACCTGGGCCAGGCAGGACCAGAAAAACTCCAGCTACAATCCTGGAACATATTTCCTAAGCACAGTAGAGAATCATCAATAAGATCCAGGGAAAATATCACTGGGAAACCAGTCTTTGTTCAGGTATACGTTGTCTTTAAGTGTACTTTGTATTGGTCAGTATATGCCATGTTTTTAAAAACAGGTTATCTTGTGGTAATGAGGACATTTTTAAGTTACATTGAATGTACTCATTCTGTAAAAGAGTACACATAAAAAAACCTATCTTTCTTTGGGAATTCCAGCTCAGAAATTTTGGTTTTGCTTTATATCCCAATGAGTATATTGACTTAGAAATATTTAAATCATATAAATTCATTGAATCCAGAGAGTGTCAATTTCATGAAAAAAAAAAAAAAACATTCAAGTTTTGTGTGCATTGTGAGAATCTGGACAAGATGTTTGGTGCTTAGGCACAAAAAGGCCTTAGATGTTTCGATCTCTTTAGAATGTAGATGCTCTTCTGAGTGTGAGATAAAAAAAGTCAGTGAAAGGTAGTCTTTGTAACATGACAGAACAAAATAACATTGATCTTTTTAAAACATTCTTTAACAGAATGCTGCTGAGAACAGACCTGCAAAAATATTATTTTCCTTCTCTATATAATTGCTTTTATATTGAGCAGATTAAGACTCAACTCAATGATATGAAGTGAATATCAATTGTTCCCAAGTTCAAATACTTTTAAAATGCAACTACAGACAAGTTGTTAGATTCTGAAAAATTCTATTGTTGTTTTGCTGGAATGAATAAAGTATCACACAGGACAGCTACAAGTTATTATCACAGTCTGCAATTTTAAAATTTGAATTGTATTTTTGTGTGATTTTTTTTTCCTTTTTTGCACACAGGAACTGAATAATCATTTAAATGTCTGTCTTACTCTGCTTTCTGTTGCATCAACCAAAAGCAAGAGGGTGAGAAAGAGTTTAATTGTCCAGATCCTAGAGAGAAGACAATTCAGGACTAGGGCAGGAACACAGAGGCAGAAACTAAAACACAGGACATGGGACCACACTTCTTATTAGCTTGCTCTCCATGGCTCACTCAACTTGCTCCCTCATACTACCCAGAGCCACCTTGTGAACAAGTAACAGTTTCCCAGTTGAATTTTTCTCTTCCCAAATAACCTTAGCTTGTGTCAAACTGATAAAGTAAAACTAATCCGTGCAACTGACATCTTTGTAACTTGACACACAAATACATCCTTGGTAAACCATAACTTTTTCTTTCTTTATTATCCCTAAGATTGCATGTTAATATCCCAGTATAAAAACATAAAAACTTAAAACATAATTTTATACAATCATGGGCTTTAAAAGTTCATTCTTTCAAGCCGGGCAGTGGTGGCACATGCCTGCAATCCCAGCACTCGGGAGGCAGAGGCAGGTGGATGGATCTCTGTGAGTTTGAGGCCAGCCTGGTCTACAGAGCTAGTCCAGGACAGGCTCCAAAGCCACAGAGAAACCCTGTCTCGAAAAAAAAAAAAAAGTCCTTTCTTTCAAAAAATATCCATCTCTTTAAAAGTCCAAAGTAACTTGGTAAAAGCCCTTCAGTAACTTGATTGCATTATGTACTCCCAGCCTAAAAGGTGGGTTCTGGGTAGAAACAACTAAGTAACAAAGTAACTAACTAACTAACTAGATAGCTAGATAGCTAAATAAATAAATAAATAAATAAAATAACTAAGAAAGAAAGTTCAAAGATCATCTGGTGTAGGTGCCTGTGAAACCAAAAATAAGTTACGTATTTCTTATTTCAAAAGGGAATAATCAGGGCACAGTTGCTATTAGATAAAGCAAAACCAAGTACAACATTATGAATACCTCACTGTCCTCTATCCAGAACTCACTTAGGATAGTTTGGGCTCCAAAGGACTTGTAAAGCTCCCTTCTCTGGCTCTGCCATCTGTGGCACACACAGCTTGTTTTAGACTCTAACAACAGCCCCAATCCACATCTGTGCTGTCTTTGTTGGTTCTGCAATATCCCAAGGTCTCCACTACAACTGAAGCTGCACCCTCACCAACAGTTTTCTTTTGCCTCTTTCTGTTCAGGGACTCAATGCCTTCATAGTGACAAGTCTTAGCTTTTTAAATCCTATTCAGTCTTGGGAATGCCACTGCAACTGAGGCTGTACCTTCACCTCCTGGCCTCTCAAAGGGCCAAGCCTCATCTTCTTTGCCTAACCTCTTCAATTCTGCAGGTTTCATATCACTAAAACCAGTACCTCCAGGGAGATACTTACACCTTATCTAGTTTGAGAAGCACAAGGCATTGTGATAATACAAAGGAAAATTAGATTATAGAAAGTGTGCTTAAAAGTTGATGCTTAGTGTGTGAGATGCAGGTACAGACTATGACTAATAGGTCTGACAATCTGAGCTCTACCCTTGGCAACAAATGGTGGAAGGAGAGAACCAACTCAGGCCTTGATCTCCTCAAGACATCAACTTCTGATGCTGATACTATCATTTCCAGAAAAATTCACCCCACTGACACTATCTCTTCTAAATAGTAGCTGATTTCTCAACCCCACCTCAAAAGCACCACTTGTCCCCATAAAGCAGCCCTTTCACATTAGTGGTACTGATCTCTTGCTAATCACAGCTGATTCTTCAGTTTTAGCTACCCAGAAACTACAGATACTTAGTTCAAAGTATCACATGAACGGCTCTGATACAACCCTTGAAGGCCTCTCAAACTTGCCTTTGACTATTTACAAAAAAGGCCTCCATGTTCTCTCTCCATTTCTCTTAGCATGGTCTTTCAAGTTCCCACAGCAACTTTACAAGCTCTGAACACTCCATGGCTTTTCTATCCAAATGTTTCAAAAACCCTTCACAATTTTCCCATACAGACATGGTCAATATCCCACTTTCTGGTACCAATTTATGCCCTAGTTTGTTTCTTTGATAAATACCATAACATTCAGGAGGAGGGGCTTTATTTCACCTTATAGGTTATAGTCCATCTCAAAGGAAACCATGGCCGGGACTCAAGCAAAGCAGGAGCCAGCAGGGAGGAACTGAAGCAGAGATAGATAACCATGCAAGAATGCTGCTAACCAGCTTGCTCTCTATGGCTTGATCAACTTTCATTTTATACAACCCAGGAGCACTCTCTGCAAAGGTGGTATCACCTCAGGTAAGCTGGTCCCTCTATCAGTTGCTAATGAAGGAATTGCCCCACAGACTTGCTTACTGGACAATCTGATGCAGGCACCTTCTCACTTAAGGTTCCTTCTTTCCAAATTATTCAGATTCTGTGAAACTGACAAAAATTAACAAGCACTGTATAACATGATGATAGCACCATGAAGAAATCTAAAATCACCTCTTTTGAGAACCACAAACAGAATGTTTCTTCAGAGCTCAGATTGCAGTTATATAGCCTCTGCATGTGAAGCCATTTCACTGGGTGCTGGCATCTATTTCTAAGCATGTTTTCTATAATTTTCTTTATGCTACATCAGACATTGACTAACTTAAGCAGATTGATTGGTTACCTAAACCTGTGTCCTGTGCAGCTCATCTAAGACACTAGTTATGCTACGACAGAGTGGTCCTCAGGGACACCATTCTCCTTCTCCTCACGAAAAATAGGTGGCATCTCACATGGGATTGGTATGGAATTACACTTGAAAACACAGAAAGCATACAAAGAATAATGTCTGGAAAGGAGAAGGTTCACTATTAATTTTAATACTGGATATAGAATTAATTACAGGTAAAAGTTCAGTTTTGAACTTTTTTTTAATCTATTTTATTTGAGATAAAACTTTGCCTCTGCCACCTGATTGGATTTGTGAACTGCCATAAATTAGCTTATATATAAAAAGCTTATTTTAACCGGAGAAAATTATAGCCTTTGTCTTAAGTGATTATTGTATCAAATTAGGTAAAACAGAATAGTAGCTAGAATAGTAGCACATCGGGCAAATGTTCAAGATGGCTGTTCCCAGCAGCAGGTGCAACTGGAGCGGCCTCTCTTGTACACACTGCTACTGTTCTCTTCTCTCTTAATATGCAGTGCGTTATTTATTCTTCTCTTCCCTCCTAAAGTTTCCTCTCCTGGAATATGCCCTTTTTTAGCAGCCTTATTCACGTCTCACGTTTTCCAGCAACTGCTTCCCTGAATCTGGAGCTGGGCTGTCTTTTCTAACCCTGAAAACCACTTTACCCAGAGGACAGTACTTATGAAGCTCTGTTTATATTGTTGAACAGATATTTCCCTTATTACTTAAGGGACAGTTCAGATGTACAGAAAACAACAAAGAATAATAAAATGAACACCTGCGTCTTATTTCCTAACTAAAGAAATATAACTTCCACCTGTCCACTGATAACATATAACAGAGAACATCAGGAGGAACAACCACCGTGAGACATTTGCAGGCAATACTGCCATCTGAAGTCCCCACATCCTGCTATCTGGCAAGGGTTGTCATAAAATATAGGTTCCACAAGTAAATTTGAATGTCAGATAAGCAGCAGGTTTTGTTTTTAGTGCATCTATGAAAGCTTGGATTTCTTGCCCCCTCAGATGTAAATCCTATAATATATCTGCCATTTACTATTTCTCTGAATCTCTATGCTCTTAATAACCACATATATACCATTCACTTCTTAGCAATCCCATATGCTTTACCTGGCAAAATGTAACATACTGCAAGCGTTCTCAGTTCTTTCTTTAAGGAAGTTTCTACGTTTACGGATATGCAAAGTATTTCATTTTTTCTTAGTATCTATAATGCTAATACGGGCTTTTCCAGGAAAACCATTTTGAAATTTCCCACTCCGCATCCTACATTTGTCTTGGTATTGTGGAGTTCAGGCTAGGGACCTCATTCCCTGATTACAGGAAGTTTGGATAAATAAAAGACACTGGCAGGAAAGCAGGGGGCTTGGTGTTTACTTTCTTGGCTTCCTCTTTTTTCCATTATTGGAGCAACCTTACATGTTGGTCTTCTTTCACAGCAGCTTTGATATTTTTCTGCTGCTAGTGATATCTCTTTGCATCTTTCAAGACTGGTGTGTCCTGATGACATTCACTCTGAGATGCTACAATCCCTCTTGATATTGCGTAAGTCAGTCCAAAGCTTTGCAGAGGCTTCATTATAAATTGTAATTTCCTGGGTTGCATATCCCACCTGTTGTGGCTGGGACATGAGTGGAGACATGTGCCTAGAAATAGAAAGTCACTGAGAACATACATGCCTTCTGCTTGAGCTAGCATTGCCATATTCCTCAAACATGCAGAGTCTGTGCACTTCTCCAAGGGGAGCAGTGTCCAGCAGCTCTGCTTTATCCCCAGGACTTGCCTCTGGAGAGTTTGAACTTTCTGCATGGTTTGCAGCTTTTTTTATCACGTGCTTTTTTTAGTATATAATCAATACATAATATATATCAATAACAGCTACCATATTTAGCTTTAATATGTACTTTTTCAGTCATTGAAGTAGAGCAACCCCCGCTATTTTTTTGAGATTAAATTCTCATCTGGACCATGATGCTGTTTTTCCTTTCTTCTTAATGAATAGTGGTAGTTTATCTTTTCTTATTCATTTCTGTTAGTCCTTTACATATCTTGGATTTTTTTTCTTTCTTCAGGTATAGGCACTGAAATATTTCCAAGTACTCTATTTCTAATGTAATAGAAAGGTAACATTTATTGCTCAGAATTTTAAAATATTAATGCAGTCATTTTGTCAGTCTTTACCTTTTGCTTTCGTTATACTGCAGATATTGATATACAGGGCTTATCACCCTCAAAAGACTATAAATTTTGTCTGGGAAGAATAAATAAACAAATCTCTGATTCAACTTTATGTTACTCAAAGTATTTAGCTTCATGCATTGCACCTTGAAGGGTTGAAACACAGATAAATATTGTCAGTTGAAAAAGGGGAAACAGGTTAGCCATCAAACATTTCTCCACCATTGTGGGTAAAAATGCCAAAAACAAAATATTATTTAAAATCGAACACTTTATAAAATGTTCAAATTATTTTGTGTCTGAAATACCTGAAATATAATTTGGCAGCATACAAAAACATTTATTGGATAAATGTAGGTTATTCATACCTATTTTTGCTAAAAGTGTTTGCACTTGCTCTGAAATAAACTCTGGACTTAAAAAAAAAAAAATGTGAGGGCTGAGTGCTCAGACCTAAACAGGAAATTTATCCCACCCACAGAGGGCTGACAGATATCAGAGAAGAAGGAGAGAAAAGGATATAAGAGCCAAAAGATGAGGAGAGTGGCTGCAGAGTGTTATCTTTTATATATAACATAGACATTGTCATCATGAACTAGGTGCTGATGCTTGTGCTGGGCCTGCAGGAAACTGAGTCTGTCAACATAAAACAACTGGGAAGATACAGACAGAGCCTTACCCCATCGTGGCAAACTGGTAGATTCACATGTGTACCTACAGCTGAACCTATGAGGCTCCAATAGGTATTTCCAAACCGAAGTCTACACAGAAAACTGGCTTTCAAATCACTGGGTCAACAAACAAGCAGATAGGAATGTGGAAACGGGGCGGAGAGGGATAATATAGCAGGAGGTTAGCAGAGGCTTGGGGTGAGACTAATTGAATGCATTTTACCAACATGAAACTGTCAAAATACCCAAGTTTAATCAATAAAAATGTCTGTGATATACCTTGGTGCTGAGCTTTCAAAACTGGATTTGTCCCTATAAAAGCTGCATTACTGAACATAGAATTACAAAAATCTGCTAATAATAAAAGATGTCTGAGGGCACAAAGACCAAATTTAATTTTAAATGACAAGCTTTATATAACTAGCCAAATATCAAAATCACTCAAGAAATTTTACAGATGAGGTGATTCTAAATTCTGAAGTAACAACTAGGCAAATAGTTGTGCATATATTTGTGTGTGTTTCTCTGTGTGTGAGTATGCGTGTGTGAGGGCACACCTCTGAATGTATGCCTCTTTCTGTGTATGTATATATGTGTGTATGTGCCTGTGCAGGTACGTCACTGTCTATGTGGGTGCGTGTGTGTGTGTGTGTGTGTGTGTGTGTGTGTGTGTATGCCACTCTGTATATGTGAGAATCACACACACACACACACACACTCACACCCACGCACACACACACACACTATATGTGTGTGTGTGTGTGTGTGCGTGTGTATATTCATATATATGTGTGTGTGTGTGCGTGTGTATATTCATATATGTGTGTTTGTGTATGTGTGCATGTGTGTGTGAGTGTGTGTGTGTAATTCATATATGTGTGTGTGTGTGTGATTGTGTGTATATTCATATATGTGTGTGTGTGTGATTGTGTGTTTATATTCATATATGTGCGTGTGTGTGAGTGTGTGTGAGTGTGTGTATATTCATATATATGTGTGTGAGTGTGTGTATATTCATATATATGTGTGCGTGTGAGTGTGTGTGTATATTCATATATATGTGTGTGAGTGTGTGTATATTCATATATGTGTGTGAGTGTGTGTATATTCATATATATATGTGTGTGTGTGAGTGTGTGTATATTCATATATATGTGTGTGTGTGAGTGTGTGTATATTCACATATATGTGTGTGAGTGTGTGTATATTCATATATATGTGTATGTGTGTGTGTATATTCATATATGTGTGTGTGTATGTGTGCATGTGAGTGTGTGTGTGAGTGTGTATATATTCATATGTGTGTGTGTGTGTGTGTGTGTGTGTGTGTACCCAATATTATGTTTGTGTTCAACCATAGCAAGGCAGAGCTTTATCAGCCTTCATATTTTGCCATCAGTAGAACAGAATCACAGATGTCCACTTGTCTTTTTTTTCTGACATGTTAAATAGTATGTTCAGGTAGATGCACTGTCTCTCCAACTGGATTGACATGTTTGATATTCTTTTTCCTTGATTCCAGTTCTCTGACATCTAATGGCATAAGAATAAAAGCAAGTATCTACTTCCCTTCACAGACTTTCTCTTAGTGTTGATTTTCTCATAAATGTGAATTATTAAACAATATGACTTTGTTTTACAGATGTAACAGTGAGAATATTTTTAAGAAAGCACTTGTGAAAATGCAATGTGATCAGAGAGATACACTGATGCAAATTTAGTATGAAGCTAGCCTTAGTTTTAACAAGTTTTTCTTGAGGCAAAACATATTTTAAAAGATTACTTACAGCAGCCTGGTGACAATATCCAGTGACCTATGCCTTCTAGCATGGGGAGTTAGATTCTTTATGAGTATTTCGATTTCAACTCTGAGTCACTGAACAGCTTGAACATTTTTCACTCATGAGGCACAGGATTATGACTCCTTCAGAAAGGACAAGTCATTTATGTGACACTTCAGGGGTGAATTAGCCATTGAGCTAAGTAGCTTTTTAATTGTAGGCAGAATTTCTTCTCTTAGAATCACCCAGATAAACAAATCTACTTGGACACATGCTAACATTGGCATGCTGACACTGTTCGGAAAGGCAGTCCTGGTGCGTTAGAGGAGGCAGCTGGGTAGCACAGTAAATGTGTCATTTGCTATTTAACATCTCTGTGACCTGGATTTAAATTTGCAATGGCACAAAATGCAACTTCAGTTCTCTCAGAGCACTATTAAGTCATTCCCAGTAAGCCTCACAGAGAATCTAAAAGACTAAAGGGTTCTGTGTAGCCCAATACTAGCTCTAGTTTGCAATGACAGCAAAGTAGTTTATTTCTCTTCAAAGAATTGTGCAGCAGCAAAGAATTGAAAATGAGAAGAATACACATTGTTGTTTGTATTTCTAAAAATCTATTTACTGTACCTCAGCTAGGATCTGAGGAAGAATACAATTGTCCTGGTAGTGATTTTTAATCAACCTGTTTTTCAGGGACAAAAATGTTGTGGTTTTGTCTCTAGAGTGCAATCAGACTGAAGTGAAAACTTTAAAATAGATGTGTTTTCTTCTGTCAAAGCATCGTTCTTTGCTTCTACTGTAGAACTCAGTCTCCATATTCAGAATGTCAGCATGTATCACAGCCGTGAGCCGTGATTTCATGTGATCAGAGAGCTGTAGTGCCTGCTTCTTGTTAGATTAATTCTAAATGTACTTTCCTTTAAACATTTCTTTTTATTATTCCCTTTATACAAGTAAAGCATTGCATTTTTAATTTACCTCAGACCAAATGTTCGCTGTCTCCTTTGTTCTTCATTCTAGCTTATGTAAAAATTCTTTTACATTGACTCAAGCTACACTAAAACCAAATCACTAAATGAATTAATCACACTCAGCACCAAACTTTAACAGTGAGCCCCATGGACAAGCCCCTTTAGTGCTGCCCTGCTATGCTTGGTCATGTCCCAGGATATCAGACTTCCTTTTGAAGCCAACTAAGCACCATAGCAAAAAAACAGTGCCCTTTTTATTATAGCAGACAAGGTGGTAATTGTTCTAATGACCTCCAATGAGCTTCATGATTTGTTTAAGAACACTTCTCAGAAGGGTATCACATACTTTCCTTTTGCCTTGCTAGCATGCCCAATCTCATCATCCGAAATAAAGGCTTTCATCTATTGGTGACATTTATCTTTATGCTAATGCCACCAGGGCTGTCCTAACAGCATTCTCTTACAATGTACACCTCTTAGTAAATTAATGTTTACTATGAACCTGGACAATTTCAAATACTCACACATCTGTAGATAATTGCACAAATATGGGTTATTTTAAGCATCAGTTGATTCAAAATTTTAAGCTGATCTGTCCAAAGGAAACTCAATATAAAACTGAGAGAGAATTTTGTAACTTCAAAAGGTTAAATTTTAAGCAAGTAAAAAAGGGACGGAGCCTTTTTAAAAATGTATATGTCATTTGGCACAATGTTTCCAAAATACTATAATGTGAGGATAAAATCAATTTTGATAAGATAAAGATATTGAAATTCAAAGATGTTGATTGAATCTTTTGTGTGAATATGTGTATGAAGTGAATATGAGTGCTTGTCTATGTGTTTGCCAGTGCACACTGGTATGTGTTGATGCATGTGTACCTATTTGTAGAGGGAAGATGGAAGACAGTCCCTGGTGTCTTTCCCAGGCACTGTCTACACTTTCCCTTTATGTTTGGAAATGTAGTTTCTCATTGGTCTAGAGCTCAGCAAATAAACTAGGCTGACTGGCCAGTGAGTCCAAGGGATCCTCAGTCTTTCCATCACTGGAATGCTTGCTCAGTAGTTTTTCATAGCTTTTATGGATCAAATTCTGTGCAAGCACTTTACCAATTAACCCTTGTGTCCAAGCTCCAAATGTGAACTTACTTTTTTTAAACCTTGAAGCTAATTGTCAGCCATATCATGAATCTATCTCAAATTCTCTGGCTCTGAGGACCCCAGTTCCCATTGCTGACCCCCCTGCCCTGTGGTCCTGTTCCATGTCTGGATACAGGTTCTCATCCTATTTTCTTCATGTTACAATTTCCTGCAATGTTTCCAAATCATCCATACGAATTCCCAGTAGCAATCTCTGAACCACCCATCTGTGTATATTTGCTCATTGGACCGCAGTGTTCTTCAGTGGTTTCTGCTTGGTTGAGAGGTTTCAAGACAATATGTATGATTTTGTTTGTTTGTTTTTCTTTGTTTTATATTTTCTCTTTCTAGAGTTCCCTTAATTCTCATACACGAAGTGCTTCCAAATACTTTAGTTTTTTAAATACCACAAATTTCAAATTTCCAACTCTTTCTTCTTACATTTGGAAAAATTGTAATAGTTTGACTGGAAGTCTTCCCATTCTGCACTGTAATTTCAACTGTAAATATTTAGGAATTGATAGCATTGAAACATATTACTGTCATCCCACACATTAAATCAGACTGAAAAAACTTAACAATAAATTAAATAATACACGTAAATTTTTGGAGGGTACAGCATCGTTTAAAAAAAACAGTATTTAAAACATTATTCTAATGTATATTATCTCTTTCAGTTAATAGTAAAATTCAAGACATTCAAATAACAAATAATCTCAACATTTTCTTATTAAATTTAAATTCAAATTCCCAGTTAAAAGCTTTTCATAAAATTGAAATATAATTAACTGTAAATACTAAAGCAGTAAGAATTAAATTCTTCATGACATACATAATGGTACATTTGAAGTAATATAAAGTTAATTTAGGATAATTGTGAGTCATTTTCAGAGCAATTTGATCAAATTAAACCTAAATAATTTCCTAAGTTTGTAATAATTTTTTCAGAGTGATTAGAACAACAAACATATATGACAATAAGAAAAGTGCCTTCTTTTATTGTATCCTGCTCTGTGATAATGTGTGTAATGATATACAGAAAGGACTACAACTTAAAAAACAAAATCTAATTATCTGTATTTATGCACATAGATAAAATGTATGTGTGTCTTTTTTTCTTTTTTTCTTCTTCTTCTTATTATATTTGTGTTTTAATTTTACACATCAGCCATGGGTTCCCCTGTCCTCCCCACTCCCACGCCAACCCCCACCTTCCCCCCATCCCCTCCCCTCTACTCCCATCTCCTCCAGGTCCAAGACTTCCCTGTGGATTCATTTAAACCTGGTAGATTCAGTACAGGCAGGTCCAGTCCCCTCCTTCCACGCTGAGCAAAGTGTCTCTGTGTAAGCCAAAGGTTCCAAACAGCCAGCTCATGCACTAAGGACAGGTCTGGGTCCCAATGCCTGGGTGCCTCTCCCAAAGACTTAAAGCTATTCAACTGTCTCACTTATCCAGAGGGCCTGATCCAACTGGGGGCTCCACAGCCTTTGGTTCATAATTCATGTGCTTCCATTCATTTGGCTATTTGTCCCTGTGCTTTTTGCAATCTTGGGCTCAATAATTCACGCTCTTACAGTCCCTCCTCTTTCTCAACTACTGGACACCTGGAGCTCCACCTGGGGCCTGGCTGATGATCTCTGCATCCACTTCCATCAGTTATTGGATGAGACTTCCAGCTCGACTGGTAGGGTGTTTGGTCATCTGATCACCAGACTAGGTCAGATCAGGCTTTCTCACGACCATTGCCAGCAGTCTACAGACGATGTATCATTGTGAATTTCAGGGGACCTCTCCAGCACTCTGCCTATTCCTGTTCTCATGTGGTCTTCATTTATCATGGTCTGTTATTCCTTGTTCTCCCTTTCTGTTCTTGATCCAGCTGGGATCTCCTGCTCCCCTAAGCTTTCTTTCCCTCAAATCTTGCCCTTCATTATCCAGGTTGTTCATGTAGATCTCATCCATTTCTCTGTCATTGGGTGATCCCTGTGTCTTTCCTAGGGTCCCATTTTCTAGGTAGCTTCCCTGGAGTTGTGTAGCAGTCTAGTCATCTTTGTTTTACATCTAGTATCCTCCTATGAGTGAATATATACCAAGTTTGTCCTTCTGAGTCTGGGTTACCTCACTCAGGATGATTTTTTTCTAGATCCATCCATTTGCCTGAAAACCTCATGATGTCATTGTTTTTCTCTGCTGAGTAGTACTCCATTGTGTATATGTACCATATTTTCTTTATCCATTCTTCAGTTGAAGGGCATCTAGGTTGTTTCCAGGTTCTGGCTATTACAAACAATGCTGATATGAACATAGCTGAGCAAATGCCCTTGTGGTATGATTGAACATTCCTTGGGTATATGCCCAAGAGTGCTACAGCTGGGTCTTGGGGGAGATGGATTCCCAATTTTCTCAGGAAGCGCCATATTGATTTCCAAAGAGGCTGTACAAGCTTGCATTCCTACCAGCAGTGGAGGAGAGTTCCCCTTTCTCCACATCCTCTCCAGCATAAGCTGTCTTCTGTGTTTTTGATCTTAGCCACTCTGACAGGTGTAAGGTGGTATCTCAGAGTTGTTTTGATTTGCATTTCCCAGATAATTAGGCAAATAGAAAAAATGAAGAAGACACTAGCAGAAGGAATGCTGGAAATAGAAAATCTGAGTAAACAAACAGGAACTTCAGAGGCAAGTATAACCAACAGAATGCAAGAGATGGAAGAGAGGATCTCTGGTGTTGAAGATACGGTAGAAGAAATAGATTCACCAGTCAAAGAAAACACTAATACCAAAAAAGTCATGACCCAAAATGTCCATGAAATTTGGAACACCATGAAAAGACCAAACCTATGAATATAGGGATAGAGGAAGAGAAGAATACCAACTCAATGGCACTGAAAATATATTTAACAAGACCATAGAAGAAAACTTTCCCATCTTTTGTCTTTTTGAATTAGCATCTTATTATGTTGCCCAGGTAAACCTAAAATTCCTAGGCACAAGAGAGCTTGTTATCCCAAAGAGGTGGAACTCCTGAGATGTGATTACCATTGATGTTATGTAATGCAAGAAAGCAGACAGGATATAAGATTACTTAGTGCTTTAAAAAATCCTGAATATGTACATTTTCATATCAAAAACATTATTACTTACTAATGTACATAAAGTAAAATGACCTGATCAATTTTAAGCTATAATTTGCTGCATAGAAATTCACAGTTCATTTGTTGAGTATACTCCCTTACACCTCCATCTATCCTTCTCATAGAGGATAATGTCTTGTAATAATCAGAACCAGAAAATTTCCAAACAGTGTGTATATAGGAAGACAGATCACATATCTAATATACCATTCCTGTGAAATGTAATGGTATCAAGGCCCTTTTCCCACATTAAAATGTCAAATTTATTTTCATTAACCTGTATCTTCCCACCAAGGTTTTGTAAGCACCTAGAACGTTCTTCATGTTGTTCATATATACATGTACTGACTGCCTTCAGGATACACTTGGATTGAATTAAACAAAGCTTATCTTCAACTTATAATATGGCATAATCAGTAAAGTTGCTAAGAATAGTTAGCTATATGTAATTGTGTTTTTCCTAGGTTCAACGGATAAAGATACATAAATATAATTAATGGGGTAAATGAATTCATATTCTGTGAAGGTTATTTTAACAAGTTCATTTACACTAAAAAGGATGTTTGAAAATAAGCTATAAAATCATCTAATAGTTTTTCACCACATAGTATAAAGCTATGTAATAAAAGATGACCAATTAGTCATCACTGTGCTACTGTTTTCCATGTGAATGACACTGCCTTTTCCACTATCTTCACTTCCTCTCTAAAAAGAATATGATCATTTGCCTTCACATATGCATCTAAAATATTCATTCATTGTTCATACTATATAAAGGGCCTAGAATAGCTATATGTAAGGAATTATTTTCCAACTAATTACTGATAAGCCAATAAAATAATGACCATAATATTAATTTCAGATGTGAGCTATAATAATTATAAACTGTACAAAGCCAGAAGGATTTGATTATTGTTCTCTCCCTTCTGTGCCCCCTGTTATAGCTTTAGAAACTAAACACATTGTTTCAGTAGCATGTTTTATGCCTGAGATTATGGCAATTTGCTCATTATACATTGACTCACCTATTTCAAAAATGGTATGATATCAAATACAAAATGTCTCCAATTAATTTTGGACCAATTCTCAGAAGATATCCTAATTGCCAAGGAAAACTGTGTCCCAGCCTGGCAGTCAGGACAAATCTCACTCGTGTCCCCCAATTAAACACACAAAGACTAATATTACTTATAATCTATATGGCCATGGCAGGCTGCTTGCTATCAGTTCTTATATGTTGAATTAACCCATTTCTATAAATCTATACCTGCCACATGGCTTGTGGCTTACTGGTATCTTACATAATGCTTCTCCTTATGGTGGCTAGCATCGTCTCTCCACCTTAGCCTTCCACTTCCCAGACTTCTTTCTTTGTCCTGCCTATACTTCCTGTCTGATTACTGGCCAATAAGCATTTTATTTATCAATCAATCATCCACAGCAAAAATTGAGTACCTAACTGATAATAAAACTTCATGTGCTAATAGTTGATTAAAGAGAACTGAAAACAGTACAATCAAGGAGTAATTCTACCAAGAAGCACCTTTCTCACAAAAGACTGGTTTAAATGAATGCCATCATATCCTCCTCCTATACACTGACTAGAGTCTTTTTCATGTTAATATTTTAAAGCTGGATAAAAATGTTATACAAATGAGCCAAGTTTTTCTTTATCATGCACTATGGCTACACAGGACCATGAGTAGTACATGGTCAGATTCTTCTTGCTTTGTGGCTTTTGTTATCTATAGATGGACAAGTTAAGCTTCAAAACATGGATTATGCCAGGGAATTATATTGTCTAAGAAGACAACAATGGGAAAGGAGTTTATCCTCAGGTTGCAGGATTGTTGGGGATGGAGGACATTTGAACAGACACCTGGAAGAAAGTTCTTTGTGCCCTGTGATGAAGGTGAGTCAACAGCAGGATATGCCAGCTCCTGCAGTTCCCTGAAGATCACAGTATAGAAATAACCTCAGTACAAAGGAAATAATCAGCACAGCATTATAGATGTTTTTTACTATTATATGTCTTTGTTGATACTATTCAGATGAAGTCTTTCTTCATGACATTGCCTGTAGGGTTTATAATCTTATCTATCAGCTTCCTCCTTTCTCTTGTTTTTACTGTCCCAACAATCTATCTTGGAAGACTGAAAGAATATTTCTGTTGATGGATTCTGACATAGTCTTTTGTATTGTGTTGTTTGTGATAATGTTTACAGAATTTTATCCAAATAATGATATATAGATATACATACATATGTATATATGTGTATAAGTTTATTTTTTAAATTTATATAAATGAAAATATAAAAATATGTAGAGAGGATACTAAATATTTTCATGTTGATGGAGGCTATGTATTTGAAGTGATGATAGAAAATGAAAATATCTACAAATAAATGCAAATACTGGTTCTTGTGTTTATTTCAAGTTCAATGTCCGCTGGGCCTCAACAGTCACATGTTATGCTTCTTGTTTAAAAAGTGTATGTGTACATATAAACCACTTATGCAATCTCATTTACATCCTTTTATTTATAGTTACTTGGCAGAAGATTTTTAAAACTGTGCTTCATATGATTAACAATGTGATGTATTTATCATAACAAGTAATTTTCCTTTTGTCTCAAGTTTTAAAAAATGTGGAAAAGAAGAAAAAAATTATTTCACTGTTCACCTAACAAATACACCTGCTTACTCTGTCAGTTAGTGAATTGTGGTGCACCAGCAGCGAATCAGTGAGGAATTACTAATGGGTGCACCTGTCATCAGAATTGTGGATTTGGGCAACAGCCCACCTAATACACTGCCTCACGTGCAGCATTATTTTATTCCAGTACCATATTAACAAAACTTGCATCCATTTGAGTTGGTGGATGCTCTAACACCGTGTCAGCAAAATGCCTCTGTCCATGCTCTACACAAATGTCTTTTCTTTGGTGATTAATGTTTTCTTTGCAACTTTCATGTTGAGTCAGGGAGATGGTAGATGACCTTCTGCCTTTTAAGTTTCAAAGCCATTTTTTTTGGAAATGCAGGCTCCATCTCAACTTGGAATGAAGTCATTGTGTATTTTTGCTTGGAATCCCAAACCTAGCCAATTCACCTTTCTGGAATTCACAGTCTTTGTAACATATAACATGTGAAAACTACAAACACAAAAACAAACAAACAAACAAACAAACAAAAAGAAAAATAAGATAATTAACAAAAAATAATTTCACAACAGGCAAAATAACTTTTATCATAACATGTATTTCTATGAAGAATGAAGAGTTTCACAAGAGTAAAAAGTCAGTTTCTAAATGTTAAAAAGCTTTTTAGGAAACAATAGAGATCCATAGGAAATAGATCCATATGTGAAAGCACATATTAATATATACTCTATTATTGTTTTCTGCAGGATTCTCATCTGTGTTGCAGGCACACCTCTTGCCCCATTCTTGAAGTGTCATGCATTAATGGAATCTCAGTGTTTCCATCAGCTCATTGTTCTCATCCTTACAGACTAGATACTGTCTCATGGCTAGTTGTTATCTTTGGCCCCAAAGTATATTCTTCCTAGTTTCATCTGTTCCTCATAAAGTCCATCCATATTGCAGTCTACAATTATCAACTCTCTTTGGCAAACTTCAAGTTAATCCTGGCCACACATATCTCTCTTAAGGGCAGGCCCCATGCAAAGAAGTAGATGGCCAAGGCAAAATGAACTCAGTGGCACCCTTGGAGAGTTTTTGTCTTCTTAGGTTTAATAGGAAAATTATTTTATTTTTCATTTATATTCATTTTTATTTTGTATTATTTATCTACTTTTTACTTTACAGTCCTTTCCATATATATTATGGTTTATGTTTTTGTGTTTTTATGGCATTTCTGTGTGGATAAATGTCTGTGTTCTTTGTCTATACATGTTTCTTGTGCTTCTTCTTTTACTGTTTTCCTTCTATTTAGTTTTATCATATTCCAATTCATTTGTTTTCACTTTCTCATTTATTTTATTTTATTATTCTTTATATGCCTGTTAGTTTTCTGAGGAGAGAGAGAAAGAGTGGTATCACATGAGAGGGATAGAGGAGGATCTCTGAGGAGACTGAGGAGGGGAACTATAATCAGAATATAGTGTCTGAAAAAAATTCTACGTTCAATAAAAGAAAAATAACAAAAACAAAACATTGTAGTTTTTTCTATAAAATTGTCAACTGACAAATTGTAACTACATATTATAGTTGAGTATGGTTATTATATATGTTATAATATGATTTATAAATATCAATAATTAAATCAAACAAGTTAAAGATCTACTGTTTTATATATTTTCCTTGTATTAGTGTAGATGGTTGAATCTACTCTCTTAGAATGTCTGAAATGTAAATCAAATTATTTAGCATATGTGATATACAACAAAACTGTGTTTCTCCTATCTGTGGTTTTTCACCTTTTACAATTAAGCCCCATCTTTCCAAATCCCATCCTTTGTAAACCCCATTCTAATTTAGTTTTTATTTAAATCAATTGCTTTAGATGTAAAATAATTCATGTAGTATTTGCCTTTCTGTATTTGGGTTATCTTTTCAAATATAATTTTATCCAATTCTATCCATTCTATGAATCACAACAAAGGTTCCAGTAATATGCATTGGGAAAATACAGTATAAGATGAGAAATAGGGAGATAACTGAACATCCATATGTAGCAGCTAAAATTATCCCTTAGTTGAGAAGGTGGCTCACTGGATAAAGTGTTTGATGTGCAATCCTGACGGGCTTGAGTTTGGATTCCCAACATCTCCATAGATAGATAAGTGTGGTAGCACCCATGAAAGCCAGCAATGTGATGTACCAAGTCAGGAGGATCACAAGTCTTGGTGTTCTGTCAGTCTATCCAAAAAGGAGACTTTAGAGTCAGTGATAGATTATGCCCCCAAAAAGATATAGCTCAGAGTGAATACTTTCAATGTTCACTTTCCCTTCTGTGTGGACATATATGAACAAGTGCACCTGAAAACACATTACACATCAAACACACACACACACACACACACACACACACACGCACATATGAACATACCTGCAAACACATGAATACATCACACATGTCACACATGCACACACATACACACAACACACCTTCAAATATGTTACACATTTCACACTCATTCCAGTACACTTGCAAACTTATGTATACATTACACTCACATATGTGAGTACACCTGTAAAACTTATACACATCATATCCACATATGTGAATGCATATAAATGATAGAAAACAATTGAAAAACCACCATATCCTATCTTACATTATATAGTAGCATCTCAAAATTGCCAAATGCTTAAATGTAATACCTGAAAGTACATAACTGCTAGAAAATATGTCTTGGAAAAGAAAAAGTATTGTAGCAATATTTTATATCTGGCCACAGAAGCACAGACAATGAAAACCACAACAAAAAAGAAAGAAATCGAAAAGTGGAAGAATTAGAAAGCTTTATCTCTCACAACACTAACCCTATGTCATTCAGGTCTTAGAGGTCTCTTAGTTGACTACATAAGTGACTCAAATGACTATATAATCACCACCTAGTCACTACAGGTGACTACTTTGATTGGTTGACTTTGTTACTGAATTTTTAAATAGTTATCGAAACATAATCCTTTTCCGATTTTCCTGAAATTCATAAAAATTCACTAAAAGTAGAATTTATCATATTTCACCATTCTTTATGTTTATCTATTTAAATGGGTTTTATCTTGTTATTTATTTATTTATTTGTTTATTATCTTTTAGTTTTGTTGTTTGTCTGTGAGACTTGGTCTCCACACAGTTCTAGCTTATCTGGAACTCCTTATATAGTCCAGAAACTGGCCTTCAGACACTCCTGCCTGGATCAAGTCTGTCTGGTACAGATTTCATGATTATAGATGACCTCACAACTCACCCAAATTCACTTCCATAGCAATGATCTGATATCTGGCTGGATCGTTCTCATTTTTCTTTCTTTGCAGAGCTATCCAATTATCTTTCCAACACTTCCCTGTATTCCTGCGTTCTTTAACTACTATAAAAATTACTTCCCTAGCTCAGGTCAAGACAAATGTCCATGTTTTTAGAGTAAGCAGACAGTCTGCTAATCTCTTCTTTAACTCAGGCTTTTGTTTCTACCATGACCTCTAAGCATTAATTCTATATGTCACTACTGTCACAGTTCTTGCGAAATAATCTTGCTCACCTTTTCCATTGCTGTCCTCTGCTCAGGAAAACATTCCCTAACACTGTCTCCTGAGATTTATACATTCATGTCACTCTATCAGTGAGTTTTTCACATTAAACTATAGTTTTACTTAGTCTTGATATTAATAGTCTCTTCTACAAATCAGCTCACTTATTTACTTGTTTCTATTTAATTTGTTTATTTGTCTGTTTGTATATGTGTATGTGCTCACTCAAGAAACCCAGAAAACGACTTTCAGGAGTTGGTTCTTTTCCTATGTAGGCCTCAGCAATGGAACTCAGGTCATCAGACGTGGCTGGAATGCCTTGACCAACTAAGCCATCTGCTATAGCTTGTGCATTTTCGATTTGAAATAGAAACTCATGGTGCTGGGGAGATAAGTGATCATGAGACTTGAGTTTGGTTCCTACCACCCATGTCAAATGTCAAAACATACTTTGTCCTCATAACTTTAACTGTAATGTGGTTCCTATTTGCAAAGCAGCGAGAAATGCAAAAAAACCAGAAGGCGAGAGTTAACAAATAGCCCTGACAGCAAATGCAAATTACTCCATTTATTGGTGTTTGTTCTCAAAAAACAAACTCTAGATTTACTGTTTAAAAATAGTGCAGATCAAAAAAAAAAAAAAAAAAAAAAAAAAAAAAAAAAAAAAAAAAAAAAAAAAAAAGCTCATCTTTCCTGAAAGTCTTTGTGCTATGACTTTGCTTATTCACCTAATTTAATAAAGCTGATAATATAGAAATTGAGAGGTGAAGGATGGAGAAAGGATGGAAAATACATATAGTTAGAAACTGAATCAAATTTGGCATTCTATTGTACCATAGTCACTAACAATAACAATTTTATTATTATGTTTTTAATACTTTTTGCAAGAAAGGTCTTCAAATACTTTCTCCTTCAATAAATGATAGATGCTTGAAGAGAGAGTTTTAAGATAACTTACACATGATATTATGTATGCATGCTTTGACACATCACACAATACCTCCCCAAATGTATCATATGTGCCTGTTAGAGTGAACACTGACAAGTGTGGAAATAGCATCATTAGTAGAAAGAATAACATTAATAAAATACACCTTAGGAGTCATGGCAGGGCATGAGAACACTTGACGAAACAAACCTGAACCAAAGCTATCAATCATTAAAGAGAGGGAAGATTACATAAAAAGTCACTCTCTTCCTTTTGTGATTTAGATGCTTCTTTGAATCTTGTGTCTGAGTAGGAAACACATGAAGAACAAGGCACTGGCCTTACATGGCTGTGCACAATCAAGAAACTTCAAGGTATTCCAATCTTTCTGAGCACACAGCAATACAAAACAGGGATCAAAGGATGGCACAGATGTACTCTATATGAGGTGTATTGAAAACTCCAATATCAACTTTGCTTCCCTCCCTATAGTTAGAAAAGATAATTTTAGAAAGAATTAGGATATACTCTCTGGAAGTTTTAAAATGAATAAAATATCTTTGAAAATGGCATCCCCTTAGGGATACACAGATGAAAAAATTTCTGTATTACAGATGCCCTCTCTCCTCAATAAAAGACACCTCGTCCTAAAGACATCCTTGTCTCTGTACACCCTTTGTTTTAGGCCATCTGTTCCTAGTTTATAACAGCTTAGCTCATTCAATATCAGTCTTTCCTAATGTCTAGGTGACCTGCTCTTATTTAATTTTGAATTTATCTTCTATTCATTTTATGATCATACTCTATGTTAGTAATTGCATGCAAGCACCCAGAGGGATTTTTGTCGATGGCATCATTAAAAATTAATAAATGGATGAGAGTGTTTGATGATTTATATTGCTGAGAAAGCCTATAAGGCATCAGTAAAAGATGGTGTTAGGATATTCTATCAGTGTATTGGTAAAAATTGTATAACACATGCTACAGTTATTATTTTAAACATAAAGTTTTACTTGTTTTCTACTGTATCTACTTCCTCCTTCCCCTCCAAAATTCTTTATTATAATAAAACATGACATCCTTCTTTTGAAAGTAGTAATCTGTCAGTGTGCTCATTTCCTAATATTCTTCTTTTTAAAAACTTACTGATCTCTCTTTTACTTCATTATCATATTTTTTAATTGTACTAGTTAGTTTGTATGTTGACTTGACACAGGCTAGAGTCTTTTTGGAAGAGAGAGAAAGAAACTCAGTGGAGAAAATGTACCCATCATATTGATTTTAGGGCAAATTTATTGGGTATTTTCTAAATTAGTAGTTAATAAGTGAAGGTTCAAACAACTGTAGGTGGGGCCAGGCCTGGCTGGTGGTCCTGGTATGCTGAGTAAACTGGGAGGTGCAAGCTAGTAAGTGCTGTTCCTTTTGTGGCCTCTGTATCAACTCCTTTCTCCAAGGTCTTGCCTTGAGTCCCTGCTCTGATTTTCCTGGATGATGGACTATAAAATATAAGATGAAATAGGACACATTCCTGTTTCTTTCTTCCTAGGTTGCTTTTGATCTTAGTGTTTCATAAAAGTCAAGAAAACCCTAACAAATAGAGAAATATGTAGCAGGAATATGATATTGTTATAACAGTCCTGACCATGTTTTGAGAGGATTGAGGAAGGAATTTGGAATTTGGGGCTAGCGAAACCATTGCACGTTGAAAGACTAATGAGCTGTTGTGTATGGAACTTAGAAGGAAATTCTGAGAGCAATGGAAACCCCAAGATTGAAGATGTCATGTAAAGAAGAGTCATGGTTCCATGTAGCAGAGTCAGGGTCCCTGAAGAGAGCCCAGAATAGGCTATTGATGAAGGTGAAACCTAATTTCACAGATCCCAGCACTTTGAAGATGTCAGTATCATATGAAACAGTGACACTTTAGATATTTTAAAGAGACTTTAGTGTGACAGAAAATTTGGAGTATTGATACTTTTGATATTTTAGAGAGACTAATTTTTTTAAGGTGATGAATTTTAAAGAATGTGGGGCTTTCAGAATGGCTAAGATCAAGAACACTGGGACAGCTTATGTTGGAGAGGATGTGGAGCAAGGGGAAACACTCTTCCACTTTTGTTAGGAGTGCAAACTTGTACAGCCACTCTGGAAATCAGTATGGCAGTTTCTCAGAATATTGGGAATCAATCTTCCTCAAGACCCAGCTATACCACTCTTGAACATATACTCAAGGGATGCTCAGTTATTCCACAAGGTCACATGCTCAACTGTGTTCATAGCAGCATTATTCATAATGGCCAGGAACTGGAAACAACCTAGATGTCCCTCAACTGAAGAAAGGATTAAGAAAATGTGGTTCATATACACAATTTTGTATTACTCAGCAGTGAAAAACAATGAAATCATGAAATTTGCAGGCAAATGGATGGAACTGGAAAATATCATCCTGAGTGAGGTAACCCAGACTCAGAAAGACAAACATGGTATATACTCACTCATAAGTGGATACTAGATGTAAAGCAAAGAATAACCAGATTACAACCCACAGCTCCAAAGAAACTAGCTAACAAGGAGGACCGAAAGAAGGGACACATGGATCACCCTGGGAAGGGGAAATAGATGAGATATCCATGAGTAAACTGGAGATGAGGGATAGGCAATGGAGGGTAGAGGATGCGAGGGTGAGATAAGGAAACAGGATGGTCAAGCTGGAAGAGGGATCGAGTAGAAGAGCAATGAAAGAGATCCATGATAGAGGGAGACACTATGGGGATATTGAGAAGACAGGTGCTAGGGAAGTTCCCAGGAATCCCCAAAGATGACCCTAGCTTAGACTACCAGCAATAGTGGAAAGGGTGCCTGAACTGGCTTACTTTAGTAATCAGATTGGTGAATATCCTGTCATCATAGAACCTTTCTTTAGTAACTGATGGAAGCAGATGCAGAGGTTCACAGCCAAACACCAGACCAAGCTATAGGAGTCCAGTAGGAGAGAGAGAGCAGGAATTTTATGAACAGGGCATCATGATGGGGAAATCTACAGAGACAACCAAACCAAACTAGTGGCAACTCATGAAATTTAGATCAAGAGCTGTGGTTCCTGGATGGGACTGGGCTAGGCCCTCTGTATAGCGAGACAGTTGTATACCTTAATCTGCTAAAAAGGCCCCCTGGCAATAGGATCAAAATCCATTCTTGGTGCATAAGCAGGCTATTTGGAGCCCACTACCTATGATGGGACCCTGTGCACAGCCTTGAGGTAGAGGGAGGGGCTTGGACCTGCCTCTACTTAATGTATCTCCCTGTGGGAGGCCTTATCTTCTTGTAGGAGGCAATGAAGAGTAGGTTGGGGTGGGGAGGCTGAAGGGGCAGGAGGAGGGAAGAGGGGGATCTTTGATTGGTATGTAAACTGAATACAAAATTCTAAATAAAAAAATGAATATGGGATTTTTAAAACTTGGAATGTTTTATGTTGTGATATCAGTGCAGTTGTGAGAGGGTATGAACAAGAAAGGAAAGATCATGGAGTAATATGTGTATATTAGTGTGTCAAGTTGACAAGGGGTCAATTGTACTGGATAGTTTAATATCAACTCGAACCTGGCTAGAGTCATGTGTGAAAAGAAAATCTCAGTTGAGAAAATATCTGTACCATATTGGCCTTTAAGCAAGCCGGTTGGCATTTTCCAATTTAATGGTTAATGTAGAAGCGCTCAGGCCACTGTGGGTACTGCCACCCCTGGCCAGGCTGAGCAAGCCATGGGCAGACGGACAATGAGTAATGTTCCTTCATGGTCACTACATCAGTCCCCACCTCCAAGATTCTGCTTTGAGTTTCTCTCCTGGCTTAACTGAATGATGGACTCTTAGCTGAATGGTGAAATAAACCCTTTCCTCCCAAAGTTGCTTTGGCCATGGTGTTTTATTAAAGCAATAACTGAGAAAGGTTGATTAAGGTAAAAGAGACATTTTAACATGAACAAATGCACAAGACCATTTCTTTTGTCTGAATAGCCCAGTGTTTGAAGTTATGTGAATGACTCTCCATCATTCTCTATTTCAAATTATTTTTAAGTAGTTAATACCTGCCATTCTATCTTTGGAAACATCTATAGTTGCCACTATTATTCTAAGACTGGGTTTTACTGAATTCAGCCTTTTAAAAAAAATTGACTTAAAAATCCCAATTAGTCCAGGATAGCCTAAAAATCCTTGTTTTACCTGCATCCACTCTCTAAAGCTGGAATTACAGATGGAACCACCACAGCTTTTTTTTTTTTTTTTTAAGGAAGCCTTAAAAGTCTATTAGTTGAGAGACTGTGACAATTCGTGCTTGATGGAATAATTTTTTATATATCAGTCATATAATTCATATTTTCTACTTATTATTTCCAAAGTAGCATAAACATTTTCTTCATTTATTTATTGTTTAAAGTGTTCTGATTTCTTTCAATGAGAGTCTCAGGGATTGAACTAAGGGCTTGGTAGACCTCCTACAACTACTTAATCACAAAGCTTGATCTGACTCTACAGGAACATTTTGAAAACTAACTTTGTGGATCTGCGTTACCCTTTATTAAAATAGGTTATACTTTTCACTACAATTTTTCAGAGTCTATGAGGATGCTTCCCTGTGATTCTTTGAAGTAGAAATTTCCAGGTGATATTTTCATGTACTCATTCTCAACATTAGGTACAGATGACTAATAGCACCCATATCTGGTGCAGGAGAGTCTGCTGACAATTAATCACATGTGTGACATGTTCAGTATCAGAGAACAAGGTGGATGATTTGGACATTGGTTCTGGATATTCCATTTTGAAACAAAAATGGTTCTACATTCAAGTATTTTAAACATTTGAATTTTCAACATTTCATCAGAAAGATGAAATCTTTAGTATTGCAACTTATATGAAATTTTGTTCCTCAAACCAGCTTGAAGGAATTCCAGTATCAACAATGAAATCAGATTAAAAAATATGTATTTTCATAATTATAATAAATTTTATTTTTTATTCCCCAGGTAGATAAAAAATTCATCACCAATCAAATAAAGACCATTGAGTTAGGGTTGTAAATACTAGATCCTAAGAGAATAAGAGTTTAATTGAATTTGGCAAAGTAGTATGTGAGTAAGTATATCTATTATTTATAACATTCAGATGTACTATTATGCTAAAAGATTTCTCATTTGAAATTGCTGATGCTGCTTTTATGCTCATGTTGTATCCCCTACATAATGTGCTATTAACATATTTCATCAACTTACAAGTGCTGCAATTAACAACTAATGTCTTTCTAATTTCAAAGTAAATTTAAATATGGAAAGTAAAATTATCTGTGGTACCTAATACTGTGCCTAATATCTCTTTATAACCTCTGATAATCAATCTAGTAAATGTATTTTAATAACTTCTGATTAAAATCAACATTACTGTGAAACACCAAACCAGAAACCTATCAGATGAAGAGATATGCTTAGATATTTGATATTGATCGAGTACGCACACCAATTGGAAGCAGTGCATGAATAACAAGTCAGATTTGATTATTGTCCAGAGGATATATTGTGTATATGCAAGTGTGTAGGATAAGAAGAAAGTATTTACATAACCCAAACATGAGAGGGAAAAAAATTTCCCTTGTATGTATAGCCATTTCTCCAGAGTTAAGTTCATTCACATTTGTCTGTCCTATTGACACTCCAAAGCACATTGATATAAGCACAAGATAATCCCTTCAGATGGTTTATTAAACAGGTAGACTTATACGAAGGTTTTTCTCAAGGTGTATTAAAATCAGGTTCTGATATAAATAACAGCCTTGTAAGTTTTCAGATAAATACTGGTAGACTTCAGGTAAATCATTCAAATGTTGAAACCTTCCAATTATAGATGACACTTTAATTAACTACTCAATAACAAGATATCTATAAGCATGCACTTAAATTCTCTGCTATTAGGACTGTTTTCTTTTAAATACTCTTTTGACCTGTTAGTGTTTTAGGAGTGCAGTGTCAATTATTCAGAAATGGAAATGGATAAAATGAAGCCTCACACTAGACACTCTAGCTTCTCTCAAAAGTGTGACCCAACCTGCATTTGACTTTGTTGTTGAGCATGTACAATACTCATGGCTAGGGCAGCTATCATGGAGAGGATGAACTGACTGTGCCTCAGATCTCTGTTCAGAAGATCCTCTCAATAGACACCAAGGTGTGGTCTTAAACTGTCAATCAGGCACTTTCTGCGACTTGGGAGAGCTGCTTGCAAAACTTCATACCCAGTAAACCTTGCAGGATAGCAGAACAAAACACAACGTTAACCCCTTTTTCTGCTGCCCACACTATTTTTAAATAAGACTGAAGACCAATGAACAGGTTAAGAATTTGACTCTTGAGAATATAATGACAAATATAACTTATATAATAGAGTCAAGCTACTGAGTTTTCAGAGAGTACCTATTATCAGTTGAGTATTATAGTTCTACACAAATCTCTGCATTAAATCTTTGCATTTTCTCCACAAAACCACATTAAAACATAAAAAGGAAAAAGTATCCTGCAGGCTAAAGATTAATATCAGTAAGTTATGAAGGCAATATGGGGTCGGGGATTTAGCTTTGTGGTAGAGTGCTTGCCTAGCAAGCACAAAGCCCTGGGTTTGGTCCTCAGCTATGGCAAAAAAAAAAAAAAAAAAGGCAATATGTCTAAATGTAAAGAAGTATTTTGTGGAAATAATATTTTAAATTAGTCGACTTGGAAACTATACCCCTATACCCCTACATTGTTTGGTGGTTCCTTCCATGAATAAATAAATCTGATCTAGTATCAATACCTTTCAAAAGAAATAAAAGTGTTGTGGAGCCTGACAATGAGTGTTTCAATTTTTCAAGCAACACAATCTGAAATGACAGAGCTTAAGCCCTGACTATTAAAGTTTAGTGTCACCAGAGTGAACATTTGATCTGTAACTAAATTTAAATTACTTGCATTTCAGCTTGCTCACAATTCCTACAGTTTGTTTTTCTACTTTATGTATACTCAGTATCAAGTATAATATCAAGTATAATGTTGCTCATCTACTTCTGTTTGTTTGTTTGTTTGTTTTTTTTTTTTGTGAGCTGTTACATTTTGTCACGTTTCATTAAAATGTGACACAGCTAATGTATGGTGACATCTAATCATGTGCTCCGTACCATATAGGCACTACATTTCCCACCTATTAAAATTAAATTATAGAATCTTGGCATGTGCCTAGTTATGTTTTACTGCGCTACTGCTCGAATTTGACTAATCTGTAAACTGTGAATGATGCTGGTATTCATGGCTTGCTGGGAAATTTTTGAACAGAGTGACATTTTGTTCTGGTACTGACATCTAATACAACAATGCAATTTAATGTGCTTTGGAAATAAATAGCAGTTTTTATTTTGGCATGGGTATTGCATGCTGTTGGCTTCTGTGATAAATGTGGTTAAGTTGTAAAAGTTTCTTGATCTGCTTGTTGGTAATTAAGCATGAAGCATAAGCTCCATGGAAAGACAAGACCATTATTACCTGTTAAACTCTGGCTTTGTCTTGATCCCCAGCAGGTCTTAGCCAAGGCAAAGCCTCAGAATAGACCATATAAATGTACTGAAGGAGGAGAGACCACAGGACAGCATGCTCTAATTCTTTTTATTCCTTTTTGCCCTCTTAGGGTTTTCAGGACACTGCAGTTGTCGTGCATTAACACTGTTAGTTGACCTACTTTCAAAGCTGAGGAGATAGCTTTGATTCTCTTCCTGACACTACTTGTGTTGACTGGTTGGGATTAACCAGGCATTTAACAGTAGTGAGTCAGTGTTACCAGTTGCAGAAATGGTAATCAAAAATGTGAAGCCTTTACTAGGCTTCTTGAAGGCATTAGGTAATCTTTGAAGATAAGGAAATTGGTGTATTTCTGAATGGTGATGCTGTCAGAAGATCATGATATTCTGATGCAACTGATGTACTATAGTCAACAAGCTGTACCAGAACCACTTAGAGTTCAATGTAACTCATCTTCATGTTTTATTTTATGCTAAAAGGCTACCTGAATTTTCAGTTTTAGGAACACTAAATACTAATATAATGGTTGTAAAATCTTAAAATTGTTTCAGATGCTTCAGTTACTTCTATTATTTAGGTTCTGAATTGACTTATGAAATACAAAATAAATATGACTAGTGTTTTGTTCAAAAATTCTTGTTTATACTATGCCTGCTTTAGTTCAAATGCATTAAAATGTTTAAATTTTTAAATGCATTAACTTTTCATTGTCAACTTTTTCACCTAAAACATATCCTTGAAAATTCTACTAAACACGGATTTTTTAAGGTTTATTTACTTATTTTACATCCTGGCTGCAATTTCCCCTCCCTCCTCTTCTCCCTGTCCCTACCCTACACCATCTTCTGTTTCTATCCCAAAACCACTACTCCTCTGTTTCTGTTCAGGAAAAGTCAGGTCTCTCATGGATATCAATACAACATGTCATATCAAGTTGCCATAAAACTAAGCACCTGCCCATGTTTTAAGGTTGGGCAAGGTGACCCAGTATGACAAGTAGGGTCTCAAAAACCAGTAAAAGAGCCAGAGACAGCCCCTGCTCCTACTGTTAGGGGTAGGACTGTAACATATTACTGTTTGTTCAACAATTCTTTTTTGTCCTATGTCTGCTTTAATTCAAATGCACTAAAAGGTTTGAATTTCTGAATGCATTAAACTTTCATTGTCAACTTTTACACTTAAAACATGTTCTAGGAAATTCTACTGAATCACTAATGGGTTAAGGAATAAAGAAAGAAAGAAATTAAAGACTTCCTAGAGATCAATGAAAATGGATACACCACATACCCAAACTTATGGGACACTATGAAAGCAGTGCTATGAGGGAAATTCATAGCACTATATACCCACATAAAGAAGTTGGAGAAATCTCACACTAGTGACTTAACAGCACACCTGAAAGCTCAAGAACAAGAAGAAACAAAGTCTCCCAGGAGGAACAGATGCCAGGGAATTATCAAATTGAGAGCTGCAATGAATAAAATAGAAATAAATAGAACAATACAAAAAATTAATGAAACAAAGAGCTGAGTCTTTAAAAATATTACTATTCTGTGAGTTTGAGGCCAGCTTGGTCTACAGAACGAGATCCAAGACAGGTACCACAACTACACAGGGAAACCCTGTCTTGAAAAACCAAAAAGAAAAAAATAAAATAAATAAAAAAGTAATTCATAGATTAATAAAATGTTAATATTTGGTATTAAAAGTTTGAAAAATACTGAGTTAAATGAGTTCATCCCTTGTGGAGTTAATCGATTAAAGCTATAAAGCAGTGTGTGTGTTAATTAGATCTATAAGCATTCATTTATCTACAAGTCACACTGTTTTCAAATTGATGAATTCTGCTAGGCTCCCCCATAAACAACTCCCCTACACTGGACTTTGTTCTACTGTAGATCACAGCTTCACGAGTTAGGTGGGTAAACAGAATAACTCTAGGAGAAGCAATTCATTCTCTTAAAGATTCTAAGTTGCTGATTGTGTGTTAGGCAAACACAATGATTTGTGTATATTCTGTATTTACCACTACTTTTTAATCCAAGACAAGACCTAGATTATACATTTTGTGTCCAGGAGTCCATTGCTCTGGCTTACAGATACGTAGATAGTGGAGGTATCTATGTGGGACTGGTTTTCAGGAGCAGAACTGATGCTGAAAGGTGTGTGTATGCAAGAGCAAGAGGTGAAACTCAAGGACTTATGAAGACACAGTAGCAAGAAGTAAGAGCGGGCTGACAAAATGTGTCTCATTTTCTCATCACCAAGTCTGACCACACATTCTGTTCCTGGAACTCAAAGGCAGAAGAAGAAAAGAAGCTTCTACTATAAGTTGTCTCCCGAGCTTCACATACACATCATGGCAGACAACTCCCCCCAAAAAGAAAATATAAACAAAAATAGGAAAAAGAAAATCTATACAAAATTTAAAAATAATAAACACATACATATAAACTCAGACTTTAAAAAGATGTTTGACTTGTCAATATAGTTTCCTAATATATCTTTTCTGAAACTATTGTTCAATGTTGGAATATTTATGAATTATTTCAATGTTGTGCAATTATTATACTCAGCCAACATGTAACATGACAGTATAAGGTTACATATAATTTCCTTTTATATTTTATATTTAATGTAATTTGCAAATTAGGCTACTTTAAAATTAATTTTTCAAATTCATAAAGTGATGAGCAATATTTGAAAATATTAAAACATATTTCTATGCTAATACATGTGTCCATTTGTTGTGATAACCATTCATGCAGATCAAACTCAGCTTATAGACTGAGCAATCATTCCACTGGAAGACACCACTATACTTCTCTCAAATATTCTTATAAAAATACCATTGATGTTTTATGCATTCTTTGCTATTTAATTGTCATAAATTATCTTGGAGATGAAACATTCAATATGAAAGGGCAGCATGGGCCCAATAATCTAATCACTTGTGAAACGAATTGGTTGAACAAAGAAGGACAACACCAACAGCTCACAAAGCTTTTCCCACTGTGTTGTGAAGGTGGCCACTCTTCTACCCCAAACCTATAATGGAATGCAGTTTTCATCCTTACAAGTCTAACAGGAAATAGCCATTGTCTTTAAAATTCTTATCATATCAATGGTATACTACATTATATAAAAGAATTACACACAGACTAAGAGTTTTCTAAATTATAACATTTTGTCAGCACAATGTCTGAAAATTTCTTCGGACAATTCTAAAACCAAACGATGTTTTCAAAATGAGACTTTAATGCATTTTTATACTCATTATACATTTGTTCTCACCTCAGATGATTCTTTTCAGTATTAATAAGACAAAGATTTTACAACTGCAGTGAGGATGGTGCTTAAGTAGAATTATATGCTTATCTATTTTCTGTGTTTAATTGGCCATTGGGGAATGTTGCCAATTACCGAAATATCCAAACTGATTTTGATCATCAAATTCTGAGTAAATTATATGGCAATGTACAAGACAAACCAGGCAATCTATGAATTTAATTTGCATTAAAACAGAATTTTGACATAAATTTCTGCATAAAAATTTTTGGGGTGTTCATACCCTTCCTAAAGTTCCAAACAAAGAGGTTTAGAGTAGGATGAGGGACTTGAAGCTAAATAGTGCCAGAGATCTGTGGCTCTTGGAAAGCATTATTATCCCAATGGCAGGACTATAGCAAAAACCAGCATGGCACGATACTGATAAGGGCACAATAGTGACCTTTATGACCTGATAGTCATCAATAACTGTTTAATTGGATTTAAGGCCTACTCTATACAGGGAATTTATGCCTGGTATTGAAAACATAGCCAGCTACCCATAGACGTTAGAGAATCACCTACTACTGACATTTTCCTAAGTGAATAAAGTATCCCAATTCACTGAACTAACTAATCTTAGCCCCACAGATAAATGTAGCTACTTAACACTCATCCAAGAAGCCTCTTGCAACAGGTGGAAATTATTGCAGAGATTTATCATTGAGCAAAATGCAGAAATTAATTAACTGTAGACTATTCCGCTCTATTTGACATATGTACAATCCAGGTCTATACCTAAGACTCACGGCATATGGCTGAAGAAGTGACAGAACAGGTTTATAAGCCAGGTAATCAGAATATTTTCTGGTAGTGTCTTATAGACATGATGGGAAAGCTACATTCATGAAACCTCAATAGCGATGTTGTCTAAAGTGGACATAATGACAGCACCACTTGAGGGTTCCAACGTGGATAAGAGAAACTTTATAAGGCCACTAGATGAAGAGCTAAGGTTAAGGAGAATTAGCTTTCTCTAAGGACAAGCTCCTTGATAAGTTATGTAGTCCTCATGGGTCAGCGTTAATGCATTTTGTACATATATGCAACATTAACAGTAGTGTGTATTTGTGTGTGTGTGTGTGTGTGTGTGTGTGTGTGTGTGTGTGTAACTAATAATTATGGAAGAGGTCATGTATTAGAAAGGATGTAGGAGAGATATGAGGAGTTAGACTGAGGACAGGGAATGGTAGAAATGATGCAAATATAGTACTCATGTATGTCATTCTCAAAACATTAGAATATTTAAAAATTTAAAAATAATGTTTACAAAGGAAGTTAGGCTAGGAAATACATAATATCAATATTTTCTTGTATTAGTAAGTCAATCTATAAAACCAAACAAGTGCATAATACAAAACATATATTAATTTATATTAACCTTTGAAAATGTACTGGTATCATTTAAAGCAATCATCTATAGTCTACTTTTCATACTAAGTACAATGCACATGTGGTGTGAATAATCCTATCATTGAAGTTCTTACATAATCATGACAAGATAACTGTCACCACATGATGAGCATATATGCATACTCAAATTTTCTCAAAACATTTGTAGCGGGATTTGGTTTAACCAGCAGATAGAGATCTTGGGACAGTTGTCAGCTGGCTGCACTAACTGGGCTGATTGTCTTTTAGATTGTTTAAAATTTTTATACTTTCTTCTTCAGATATGTCATTTAAAGACAATTAATCTTCCAATGTGCATATCCAAGATAGGTTGGTCATAGTTTTCCTGAAGCCCTTCAGAACCTATAATAGAGGCACCCAGTGTAACATATATCTCACAGTCCTCACTCAGTGGGACTGTGGAATACACAAGAGTAAAATCCTTATTAATGCAATCCTACCAGCTAGCTGAAAGAACACCATAAGTTTTGCCCATTCTCAGCTTGTTTCACAATTAGGCAACACTGTTCTACATTTCTATAAAGGAATTACAATTTTTCATCACAATTAAAGTAAAAGCAACATATACTCCAAATAATCAAACTACGTCATTTGTCTTACAGTGATTTTTTTCTACAATTCCTCTGTGGAAAGCCTAACACTAATAATCAGTGTAAAAGTTGGACAAAAATTCTCAAAATGATAAATTATTTAGAAGAAATAATTCTGATTCAATGATTACAAGCAGGTAGGGATAGAGTTTAAAAATGCAAACCCATGGACCAACCAGCACAGTTAGATGGAATTCCTGAGATATGGAAGTGTTTCTTCTCATAGTCCAAAAAAAAAAAAAAAAATAGCTACATGTAATTTATGACTATTGAGAACCAGATCTAGATAGGGTGAGTGAGGAATTCATTATTTGTATTATTATTATTATTATTATTATTATTATTATTATTATTATGTGTTTTAATTTTATACATCAGCCATGGGTTCCCCTGTCCTCCCCCCTCCTGTCCCCACCCCCACGCCCCCCTAGCCCCTCCCCTCCATTCCCATGTCCTCCAGGACCAAGACACCTGAATCCACCAGGTTTAAATGAATCCCCAGAGGAATTAATTCTTAATTTCACTTGACCTTTAATGATTGTATACAACTGGAGACTGCTGCACAAATGGAGACTGTGCTTCTTTGAGCATTTTATTGATATAGATTTAAGGGCTAGATCCTCCTATCTTTACAAAAATCTTCAAGAAATAAGAATTACTAACTCATGTAGATAATTATGAACTTATTATATTTTATATTCTCCAAATATATCTTTAAGATAGTAGTTGAAATAATCTAAGGGTTCTGTAGTGCAGCTTAAAATCTGGAATAGTTATACATCCAGCTATTTTTTTTTTTTTTATTATTGAGGATCATTTGTTATCCTGGATTTTTGTTTGTTTGCTTTGGTTATTTATTGTTGCTGTTTATTTGTGTTTGCATATGTGTGAGTATGTGTGTGTGTTCCCATATGAATCTGAAAATTGTTTTTGAATTTCTGTGAAGAATATTGGAATGTTATTGAGATATTGTTGAATCTGTAAATTGCTTTTGGTGGGATGGCCATTTTTACAATACCTACTGATTCATGAACATGGAAGGAAAGTCTTTGCGAGGTGTGTGTGTGTGTGTGTGTGTGTGTGTGTGTGTGTGTGTGTTTCTTGTCATTATCTGCTTGTTTTTTGAAGAGAGAGAGATAGCATATAAAGTTGGATAGGTAAGGAGGTAGGGAGGATCTGGGAGGAACTGGAAAAGGGGAAAATATAAACATGAAAATTTTATTTCAATGAAAATAATCTAGGACCTCCTTCATTCACGTCAGGTTGGCCATTGGCTGCTTCAAGTTCAAAGTTCTTGTGATTTGAACTTTAATGTACACACCAGTAAAATAATCAGAATGGACCCAATAAGACACAGGCCAGTAATAACATACCATGATTTAGTTTATCATAGAGTTTGTTAAATATAATAAAAATTGAAATAGTAGTGGAAAAGGAGCAATTGGTGTAGGAAATGAAAGAAGACAAAGAATTCCTATGAGAAAATGTAGTTTATTAGGAAAGGGGCCTTGAGACTATGATCAACTTCAACTGGGGGTGAGGAGGAGAGATTTAAGCACATGCTGGTACAAAATATATGAGAAGCAAGCAAAGACAGGGCCCTTAAAGGGAGGAATAAGAGAGGGTAGGAGAAGGAGAGTGTGAAGTTATGAGAAAGATGCCAGGGAAGAGGTGAAGAGCTTCTTCATAGAACGTTCCCAGATCTATCCTTCAAGTAGGAATAAGAACAAAAGAAGTATGAGACTCTTGTGAGTTTTGGGTGAAGTAGTTTCACTTAATGTGATTTAATTCAGCATAGCCTACATGACAAGAACATAGAAAATTCACATGTCATAAATTAAGAACTGGCAAACACAGCACAGATTATTTCTTAACTCTCTATCCCATGAGTGTTACAGACAGGCATGGTCTGATCTCTTCAGTATCTAGGATCCAGATTTTTAATAGAGACCACTGCCATAAAATGTCTCCAATTAACATGTTCTAATAGAGTCCATGGTTAAGGATTCTAGGAATGATCCTTCGTCAGGGATCAGCACATTGGCCATCTCTGAAGACTGAGAATGGAATCTCAATGTGAGGAAGTCTGACAGTTGAAGACATGGTGAGTTCAGGTTAGGCAGAAGAAACAGCAAGTACATAATTCCTGAGACATGTATGGGTCTGAAGGAAGAGAGGAGTACTAGATATAAGGAGTGAGAAAGGGTGTATTTGAACAGTTAACCAAGGTTATGGAAAATAATTCCCTGATAATTTTGGTGTAGAATCTCCATTTTATTCTGTATTTCATGAGGCCAATGAGCATTACGATGAAAAGATTTAAATGAAACTATTTGTATTTTTCAAATAACAGGAAACTTCTAAGCAGAGAATTCACAGTAGGAAGAACCAGAATAGAAAAATGCAAATTTCACTTAAAGTTTGTTGCAAGTTTAATGTCTTCATATATTATACAGCAGGATGACCAGCATTTCCAATAATTATTCTGGTTTTTCCAAGACTTTGCATAAGTTTATTCATCTTTGAAAATCTTGAAAACTGTCCACCAAAGTTCTCTACCGTCTTTTCCTGATGCTGGTAACTGATTTCTCAGCCAAAGTCTATTTCCAAACTTCTTTTACATTTACCTGTGGCCATGTGAAAACCTGTTAAGAAGAAAAAATGGGAGGCGCCCTTCCTTTCAAGGTCAAGGTGATTAAAGAAGCAAGTCGAACTAACTTCTTTCTCACTTTTCCCACCTGTTTACTATTTGTTTCCTTCATCCTACAAGGAAACACTCATTCTTTGAAAATGATAGATATTGAGTCTACCAGATATCCAACATGTAGATGAAAAAGAACACTTAGCCCCCAACTACCAAGAAATCCATGTTACACGATAGCAATATTATAGTAAGACTGAAATATCTTTAAATATATAAACCTCTGGCCCAAATCCTTTGAAGAGATAGTTAAGAAGAAAGTGCTAAGAAAGTTGTTTCAGGCATATAGGTAACCACGACAAACATGTCACCCCCATGACTGTCCAAAGATAAAGCACAATGGAGAAATTGCCTTTGTTTGAGCTTCCTTTGTGGAAGACGTCTTTGCAAGGCACTTTCATTTTCATTTGTGTGTGTGTGTGTGTGTGTGTGTGTGTGTGTTTTATTTTCATTTTGTGTATACTTATATGTGTGCATATATATGTGTGTGTTTATGTATATATACATAATATAATTACATAGTTTCTCCTCTTTCTTTTACCTCTCATTTTTCTATTTCAAATGCAAGACACCTTAAAATATAAATTCTATCAGTTAAATCTAAACTCTGAAATCACAACTAATTTTGCACTGTTTCTGTGGAGAACACTGTTGTTTTTAACTTATAGAAAGGATTCAGAGAATTATTCAGAGATTATGTCTATTTAATTTAAGGGAACAAAAGCACTTTTACTTTAACCCAAATTCACAGTGTATTAGATGAAAAATCGAACTTGTCTCATCTTCTCACCTTTATTATTCACAGGACAAAATTCACTTTCTTATAAAAATAAAACATGTTTTAGGGTAAGACAACATGACTTCAAAACTTGGTACAAGATATATGAACAATGAAGTTTAAGGTTAGCACAACACAGTATTTTATAAGGAGGATCCATTTTTTCTAACAAGTTGACACATGTTAGAATTATCAGGGTAAGATGCATCTTAATTGATAAAATGCTAAATATAGTTTATATTTCATTTGCAGTTTTCCACCTTTTCATATGAATATAAGTTCAGAGACCTGATGTTTTCATTAATTTCATTTACATTAAGAAATAATGTTGCCAAATGAAATTGGAAACAAATACAAAAATGGTACTTTTGACAAGTTATGGAGATTATTTCTCCAACTGTCTAATGCAGAATGTTTTATAATTTACAAAGAAACCACAGACCATACTTTTAGGTGGTGTGAGTCATTTTTGAGGCATCTTATACAAACTCCCACCAGATAGAGGTAAAGCAAATTATAGGGAAGGAGTGGTAAGTTTTTAGGAGGAATGTTGCTATTTCCTTTTGTTTCTCCTTTTTTCTGTTACATACGTACACATGTGTCAACATGCACTGCTTTATGGATGTACAACACTGCCAGCTAGGCCCAGCCTGTCCACTTTGTGGAATCTTGATATTCTAGAACACCACTATCTTTTTTAACTTGTCAACATTATTTTATCCCCAATATATGTTCTAATATGAGTGTTTCTCAAGACAAGACTAGGACAGATATAAACTCTCCTGTTGTATATGTCCATAGCAGACATCAAAATTGGCATATGTTGTTGCTAGATTTCTTCTTTTTATTTTTGTCAAGTTGACACATGTTAGAAATATCTGGTAAGAAGCACCTCAACTGATAACATGCCTTCGTTAAATTGCCTATAGGCATGCCAGTGGTAGATTTTCTTTATTGAAGACTGATGGGAAAAGTGAGAAAGAAGTTAGTTCGACTTGCTTCTTTAATCACCTTGACCTTGAAAGGAAGGGCGCCTCCCATTTTTTCTTCTTAACAGGTTTTCACATGGCCACAGGTAAATGTAAAAGAAGTTTGGAAATAGACTTTGGCTGAGAAATCAGTTACCAGCATCAGGAAAAGACAGTAGAGAACTTTGGTGGACAGTTTTCAAGATTTTCAAAGATGAATAAATTTATTCAAAGTCTTGGAAAAACCAGAATAATTATTGGAAATGCTGGTCATCCTGCTGTATAATACATGAAGACATTAAACTTGCAACAAACTTTAAGTGAAATTTGCATTTTTCTATTTTGGTTCTTCCTACTCTGAATTCTCTGCTTAGAAGTTTCCTGTTATTTGAAAAATACAGTCCCTGTAGGTGATGCCACCTCTGTGCTAGTGAGACTAGGTATTGCTAAAAGACAGTAGGCTGAGCAAGCCTGGAGAATCATTGCAGTAAGTAGCACTTTTCCACGTCTTCTGTTTCAGTTCTTGACTCCAGGTTCCTGCCTTGACTTCCTGCCTTGACCTCCTTTGACAGTGGACTGATATTTGGAACTGGAAGCTTAAATAAACCCTTTCTACTAAGTTCCTTTTATCACAGCAATAGCAACCTTAAGAGAACACAGCATATCATTCTTAAAAAAATGGATTTACTACCTAATATATTCGAGGCTGTCCTTGATATATTTCTATGGAACCAAATATGGCCTTAAAAGTCTGAGTGCTAGGGTTACAGTTATATACCTGGTTAGTTTAATACTGAGGTTCATCTTGAGGCCTTAATGCATCCTATGCAAGCACTCTTTTAACTGAACTACTCCACAAGCTCTGAACTATTTCTTTTAATAAATCTCAGTCACTGAAAAGTATTAATCCTGTTGAAACATGTTCTACTTAGCTACTATTTGCTGTCAAATATGGCTTGTTGGAGTCATACATTATCAGTGTTAATCACAGTAAGTGAACAAATAAACTATTCTTTCCAAAGGATGTTTATTGAAAACCAAGTACTGGGAAATCTTAAAGTATTTTCACTGGGATTCACTGCTTCCCAGGGTAGTGGGAGTCTGCAGGTAGCAGGCACATGTAGAAAGCATCCATGAGACAGCAGCAGATTGTGAAGATGCTAGAGGCCATTTAGACAACTCAGCTCACATGTTGGTGGATGGTTGGTGAAGAAACATTTGCCAAAGCAATAATATCTGATTTCCCTATTGGAAATATTAGTAGGGTTTATATAATTGACAATTTCACAGGCAAAACTGGGCAAGGGAAAACTTCAGATCACAGGATGAAACTACATGAGGAGCCAACATTGAAAGTCTGTCCACCATCTTAAAGATTAAGATCTTTCATGTTCTGGTAGAAACAAATAGAAGTTTATATCTGAGGTCAAAAAAAGGAGCCACAAGCAGCACAACCAAATAATTTTTATCACATTTATCAGCAACACCACCATAATTTCAGAAGGCTAAATCCCTATTCATAGTTGCTTTTATATTTTGGTATGAGGATGCTTCCTTTTCAGCCATTTAGCAAGGTCTTGCTATTGATGAAAATATGTGACAGCATAAACTCAGGGACCAAGGATTTTTTTAAGCATCTTTATTAAACTACAACTGCACTTATGGACTTATTTCACATTCCAGGGGAATGTTGAACATGAACCTCTCTGGCCAGCTGCCTATGGTCCTTCCATGTGAGATAGAACTGCATTCCCATGTGGTGTTTCTGGATTTGTGATAATTTATTTCTGGAATTAAAATTAGTGTTGGCTTCTCTTTGAGAATTTTTAACAAATAATTTAATTTTAAAATAATTTCCCTCTATTTTACACTTTATATTCATGACTGCTTTGCCTGCATGTACATGCATCACATAAATATCTGGTGCCATTGAAAGCCATAAGAGGCTGTTTGATCCCCTGGAACTGGAATTACAGACAATAGTAAGCCACCATGTGGGGACTGGGAATTGTACCCAATTCCTTGAGGAATATTCCTTTACACTGTGTGAATATATGTGGCTGTGATGATAAGGTTTGGGGGAGATCCAAACAGAATGCTGAAGAAGAAGGGCAAGTCAGAAGAGTATCAAGCAGGATATGCCATATTGAGAAATGGTACCAAGCCACATGGCAAACATAGATAAAAATAGGGGTTCATTGAAAATGTAAGAGTTAGCTAGTAATATTAGAACTATTAGCCAAGCATTTATTATTAATATTAAGCCTTTGTCTGATTATTTGGGAGTGGCTTGCAGTACAAAAACTTTGGCCTGTAGGTCCTCCCTCTGGAAAGGCAGCCAATGCTCTTAAATGCTAATCTATCTTTCCAGAAAGAATTTACTTTAAAATCAAATTATCAAATTAAATACAAATAAAAGTCCTATTTTTTTAGCCTTATATTATTAAACAATCAAAACAAATACAAATCTACTTCAAGATGAAATGATTCATTTCTGAGAAAATGACATTACAGCCCTGGAAGGAAGGAATTTTGTAATAGCAGTCAAACTGATCCAGGCTATCTTTTTAATTTTTTTTTCTTACAAGCAAAAGCAAGTAAGGCAGATTTGCATTTGACTCAAGTAAAGATATTTATTCTAAACCCAAAATATCTTTCACCTCAATAATCCCCAAATAACTTGCAATTCAAGCAAATTAAAGTTGCTTTCCTCATTTGATCCTAACTTAGCTTTCAAAAGAGAAATCCAGAAGAAATTTTTACAATTGTGAGAAGAGAAAAAATCCCGTATAAATATTTCATTTTCATATGTAGTTGATAAATGATGATATATTAAGAATATTACAAATTGATAGGTTATAGAGACACAAGGGATTTTAGATTATTATTCCTCAGAGACATATAAGCAGATATTTACATAAAATCTAGAGCTAAACCTGAGGTCTTCCATGTTTAATACATTTTCTCAACTTAAAAATAGTGTATGGAAGTTGTCTGAAGATGAAAAGGACAAATATTTGTACAGTGTAGCTATATTTAATGCTACTGTATTATATAATTAGAAGTAATGAAAATTGAAAATATTGTATCTTGTGTATTTTTTTCACAATACAACATTAAATTAAGTGATTGGGTTTTTCCCCATCCTCTATTTCCATAAATGAAGAAAGGAACATCTCAGTACTCACTGAGGAATGCATGGTGCTAACATAGATGCACTGGGCATTTTTCCATTTATTGTAAACTGCACTTCAAAATCTTTATCAGACACAAGGATGTTAACTAGAATATCTGGATAGATAATTTACCCTTATAATTACATTTTTCTTAATTTTATAGCTTTCCCTATTTTGCATTATTAGGGAATCTGATATATTCTTAAATGTTTAAATTACAAAATGTATTAAAAGCAAAATTATAAATTTATGTGGGTAATTCAGATCAACCAATTTTTTTTAACTATGAGGAAGTGAACAAGGGTAGATTGGAAAAAGTTACATTTTATGTTTCAATGTTTCCCCTATGTCACTAAAATTGTACCAGAAGCTAAGGTTGGCTTAAATGAAAATTTAGTATCAGTTCATCAAATTAGAGTTGATGGTAATGGCCATACTTCTCTTCTAATGTCTGTTTTCTGAGATACGTGCAATGGCGGTATTGTTCTTGTGAGGCAAGTGGCCCAAGTCTCTTTCCAGCAATTATCTATGACCCTGAGTGAGCTGACTCCCCCATGTCTCCATTTCTTCACATAAAATGAGTACATTAGTAATTACTTCATGACTCAGAGCTAGCTAGATCTCTCAGAACAATGCCAGGTATGTAATTAGCTTTTAGAAACCTTATCTTTTCAGCATTCTTAGTTCTAGCATGAGAAACCTATTAAGAGGTGAAGGATAATGCATTTTGTTTATGATTGTACCTATTACTCTCAAAATAAATTTTGGTAACTGAATTATAGGTTTTGACTGCTGTACTGATCAAGTAAACAAAAACTTGCCAAGTTTGCACTTGGCTAATTGATATGCATGTAATTACTGGAGAATTTTTAAAATGACTTAATTACATCTCATTTCAGGAATGTGTGCTTCTCCCCATATTATGGTACTTATTTTATCTATTCAGAATAGGGGAGTGGGGAACAGGTCTGAAAGCTGCAGTTCTATACTCTTTTTTATCCCTGTTCTTTCTAACCACTTGGTTTTCCAACGCTTAAGGCTTGTGCGCAACAATTAAGCTCACAGAACATTGCTGTCAAGCTGTTTCAAACTATTTGATTTTTTTTTCTTTTCTCTCTTTGCAGCTGAAGAGTTCAAGGCTTGGTGAGGCATTCAGCCAGCAGGAATTTCTTTAACTTTTAATACATCCACTTAAAAACAATCAATGGATTCTCAATTCAATTTATTTGGGGTAGGAGGTTATGATTTGATTGTTTCTTGTTTTTGTTTGTTTGTTTGTTTGTTTGATTTTTGAAACAGGTTTTCACTCTTTGCTATGTTGGTCTAGAATTTACTTTTTACCCCAAGATAGCCTTGAAAGCATAACAATTCTTTGGCTTCACCTTTCCAAGTGCTGGTATTACTATTATATCCCTGAGCAACCATATGTGGTTTCAATAGACATTTTCACATAAGATTTACTTTCTCTGCAGTTTTATAAAGCTTGGAATTGAAGACTGCTCACCATCTCTTCTTTCTGAACTTGGGCTCTCTTTCATGGATAGAGATGTTTTCCTTACTGTTCATGTGAGGATAATAATATTATGTTTTCAAGCTAATTAAAAATATACTTTTTATACAAAAGGTATATTTTTAATTAGCTTGAAAACAGAATGGCTAAGATCAAAAACACAGAAGACAGCTTATGCTGGAGAGGTTGTGGAGCAAGGGGAACTCTCCTCCACTGCTGGTGGGAATGAAAGCTTGTACAGCCACTTTGGAAATCAATATGGCGCTTCCTGAGAAAATTGGGAATCCATCTCCCCCAAGACCCAGCTGTAGCACTCTTGGGCATATACTCAAGGAATGCTCAATCATACTACAAGGGCATTTGCTCAGCTATGTTCATATCAGCATTGCTTGTAATAGACAGAACCTGGAAAAAACCTAGATGCCCTTCAACTGAAGAATGGATAAAGAAAATATGGTACATATACACAATGGAGTACTACTCAGCAGAGAAAAACAATGACATCATGAGGTTTGCATGCAAATGGATGGATCTAGAAAAAAATCATCCTGAGTGAGGTAACCCAGACTGAGAAGGACAAACATGGTATGTACTCACTCATAGGAGGATACTAGATGTAAAACAAAGATGACTAGACTGCTACACAATTCCAGGGAGGCTACCTAGAAAATGGGACTCTAGGAAAGACACAGGGATTACCCAATGACAGAGAAATGGATGAGATCTACATGAACAACCTGGACGACAGTGGGAGTAATGAAGGGCAAGGTTTGAAGGAAAGAAAGCTTAGGAGAGCAGGAGATCCCAGCTGGATCAAGAACAGAAAGGGAGAACAAGGAATAACAGACCATGATAAATGATGATGACATGAGAACAGGAATTAGCAGAGTGCTGGAGAGGTCCCCAGAAATATACAATTATACATTCTCTGTAGACTGCTGGCAATGGATGAGAGAAAGCCTGATCTGACCTAGTCTGGTGATCAGATGGCCAAATACCCTAACTGTCGTGCTGGAACTCTCATCCAATAACTGATGGAAGTGGATGCAGAGATCTTGGCCAGGCCCCAGGTGGAGCTCCAGAAGTCCAATTTTCGAGAAAGAGGAAGGACTCTAGGAGTGTGAATTGTCGACACCAAGATTGGAGAGGCACAGGGACAAATAGCCAAATGAATGGAAGCACATGAATTATGAACCAAAGGCTGTGGAGCCCCCAGCTGGATCAGGCACTCTGGATAAGTGAGACAATTGAATAGCTTGATCTGTTTGGGAGGCATCCAGGCTGTGGGACCGGAACCTGTCCTTAGTGCATGAGCTGGCTGTTTGGAACCTTGGGCTTACACAGGGACATTTTGCTCAGCCTGGAAGGAGGGGACTGGACCTGCCTGTACTGAATCTACCAGGTTTAAATGAATCCCCAGGGGAGTCTTGGCCCTTGAGGAGATGGGAATGGAGGGGAGGGGATGGGGGAAAGATGGGAGTGGGGGCCGGAGGGGGGAGTACAGGGGAACCCATGGCTGATTTGTAAAATTAAAACACAAATATAAAAAAAATATATAACTTTTAAAAAAGACACTGTGTTTTTTAACAAAGAAAACTCAGGATAAGAGTAGGCAATTACCATGTACCAGTCAATCATGCAGGTTGACAGGTCTGTTTATGATTCTATTAGCTTTTACCTCTTGACTTCCTTAATGTTTTGCTGACTATCTATCTCAGAGTAAATCAGTAAAATGTCTTTGGAAAGTTATTTCCATGTCTAAAGAGACCTAAAGTGTGTAGAGCCTGTAACTTCTATGGAAGTCAACTCGTATGTACTCTCATTGAAATAAATGTATAAATGGAACCCTAAAATCAGATGAAGAATTCAAAGACTATGTATGTCTCTAGATTTTAATATTACAAAAAAGATAATTTCATCATTGTTTGTATGAGGTGAGTTACATGGCAATAGAAGTAGATCAACTCCCAAATTTGGCTCAACTTTAAAGAAAACATAGGTTGTTTATAGTTTTGCTTGTCTCTTCTTTCAAATCACTGTAGATCTTATTTGTAGAAGGGATTATTGCAGTAATTTGCACCTTACATTTTAGAGAGACTGCTCATTAAGAAAATGGCAAAATCTGCATGCTGTAAGAATGAGAGGTTCTACTGACTATTCATGAGTGGCATCCATCAATTATCCCTACTTTCATTATACAGCACTGACAGAGGTGTTTGAAAAAGTGGCCCAGGCAATTCCTACTGTAAGTGTCTGTGACTGGCCTATGACAAGTCTCCTTATCACTGATTTGTTTTATGCCTGGGAGAACCACTGTGTCTCTTTATTCTAAGCACCTGCTGTCCTAGGAAGTAACTCCTACCACCTTCTTTGGGGCTGATGGTTTTGCAGTGTTTGTGTTTTGGCTGACTTTGCATGGAAGCTTCAAACTTAACTCATAGCTGTTGTCATGCTCAGAAACCCTTAAATTCTTATTGATCAGTTTCTTATAGAATCATTACTTTTAATACTTGTAATTCTTGTTAATAATGAGAATATCAGGCATCTATCATGTATGACTGGGGCTCTAAATATCACTCTTGGATTATCCTTGAGGTCACACCATGAAGAGTGAGAATATTTTAGATAATACTTTAGGACTCACTTGGCAGTGGACAGGAATAAAAAAAAGTTATCAAATTAAAAATTGTCTATATATATTTACTGAGAAACACACATATACACTTATCTATCTATCTATCTCTATCTATCTATCTATCTATAGATATATGCATATCTCTATCTCTCTCTATATATAGTTATTTGGATTTATAAAGACACAAACACATATGAAAATAGCTTTAAGTAGCGTACTGCCTAGCTATTGCAATATATTAGCTCCAATTCTTTTTTCTAATTTTTACTAAAGATTATTAAAGGTCCACTTAAACAATCGTGGATATAGCTCAGTAGTAGAGCCCTTGACCAGCATGGGTGAGGTCCCAATTTCAATCACAGAATGACATGACCAAGAAATCCCCATAAAGCCAGCAATTTACCATCATGATGAGATTTAATATTCTATAAGCAGTGTGAGATCACTACAATTTGAAGCTATCTTTTCAACACCACTTGAAGGTTTACTGTCCATCATTATTTTAAACATAGGTCCCTACTTACCTGTCCTTTCTCTTTTTTCCAGTGAAGAGTTTAATCTTCTCCTGCATCACTATCATGATGCTAGATTATCTGGTCAAATATGAAAGGTTACTCTGAAGAACTCTTAAACATTGAGTTGTAGATAGAATCATTTACTCTTATAAGAAGTATAGAATTTTAAAACTATATTATTTTAATATATTGTATTGGAAATATTTATTTTCTATACCTTTCAAGTCAACTATGATTATTTAACAATTATTCATTTGATATAAATATCTCATTTCACTCTCAGCATATCTATTATACTACTTAAGTAGAGCATATTGTGATCACCATTAATGTATGAAGTGAAATGCATTGCTATCATCAATAATTGGCAAAAATCTTTTGTGCTGTGCCAATCCTTTTATAAGAGATTACAATTTCCTTAATGGAGGGAGACTTATTTTGTAGGTCAAAAGGAGTTCACTTTAGTAAGTTCAAATACTTCAAAAAATACACATACATACATACATACATACAAACATATATATGCATTTCAAAAAACACACACATATAGTTATCTAGACTATGCAAATATTCCAATTGTGATATAGATATTATATTATAATATAATATCACCTCATAAGATTAGGGACTGAGCTGCATGTGATAACTAGTTTTAGTGGAATATATCAATATTTTTCTTTCTATTTTATGGGTAAAGAAACCAAGAACATACTCCATTTTGCTAAATTGATATATAAGAAGAATCATAGGAAACATTCTAACTCATGGACAAGACTTTAATTTTCTATTTTCTTTACTTCTCTGAACTTACTACCCATTCAACAAACATTTGCCCTTACTAATTGATTCTCCTCTGATGCCCACATGAGATACAAAGTGTATTTCTGGGAAAGTAGGAAATGCTTTCCAGTGCACACGCAGTAGAGAAAATACAATGTATATCTGTGCTCTTTGTAGAAACTTAGCAATGTAGAAGACATGGATTCATCTTCTCAGGGCAATATTTTAAATGGAAGCTATGGACTGAGCAGATGGGAAAATAAGAAACCCATGACAAGAACATCAATTATACAAGTATCAAAAAGCACTTAAATGTTCTACCTTGTCTTCACATCTATAAGTGAATAATTTCTCCAATCACCTGACTTTTCAACCTACAGGGGGTAAGCTCTGTATAGGAAATATATATATATATATATATATATATATATATATATATATATGGAATGGCTTTTTGAGTCAACCTTATCCATTCTCTTCTTATTCATCACAATTTATTACAAAGATATGTGAATAAATGATTATGATCCTAACTCATCTGTCTTGTTTTACACATGTGTGCAGTTCTTGTTCTAAACCTTACTCATGCTTTGCAGCAGAAATGTTGACTATGAAATGTTCTCCTAATGGATTGAAGCTGTTAATTCACTTTGTCACTTACCTCTTCTGGGTACTGGAGGACAGGCATGATGTTTCACCTAGTCCAGAATCATTTTTTCCTCCAGGCCATAATGCAAGATGACTTAAATTAGTGCCCTAGGCATTATAACTCTCAGATATGGATCAAAGTGGTTTTAATTGCTCAAGAGAGTTTTGCTGTCAGTGTCTGGAATTTTTGTTGTAATCTTCCAAGTACCAAAGTTGAAACCAAGCAGTACATTTTATTTCATTAGTTTTGCTGAATGGCTAAAAAATTTAAGATTTTAAATAGTCATATTTTATTTCTCATTTGTTGACTTTTTTAAATCAGGAAAATGAAAGATGGGAAGTTCAGTTGGTTTTGCAGAGAGATTGGTGACACCGATGCTGGGAAGAATTTGGATTTTGAAAGAAGAAGGCTGAGAGTCCAAAGAGGTATGTCTAATTGGTGTTAAATATCCAAAGATCAAGATTCATCCATTTCTCTCAACTATGAGACAGTGTCTGCTTCTGAAGTGCCAGTTACCAGTGGACTGTGGAGATCAATGTGGCCCTTGAGAGAGAATCTTATCTTGATTCTCATGAAGGATAGTCAAACCATCTGGACTATTTCCTTTTGGTGTTCTAATGCTGAGAGCAGGAAAAGGTGACTTTCATCCTTTTACCTTCAAATCTCTCCAAACTGGCCTATGTCTACAGTGACTATCAGCAAACTTGTAAAAGTTATCTGGGATATGTATTTTCTAACCTGAAAGTAAACATGTGGATGACTGCCAGACTCAGGCAGTATGATTCACTGTATTGTATTATTTTATTTTATTACATTTTTTCATCCTAACCATTGATTCATTGAGATGAAGTCCACAAACTGCCTGTGGCAGTGATTGGACCATTATACAGTTACACAGTAAATGTCAGTGCTAAAGGTGAAAGGCTTGCTAAAATCAGTTTACATTCTCCTGCCTTCTGAGACAAAGGCAAGGGAATATGATTTCCCATTTTCTTGATGACTCAAGGTTAACTTCAGAAATGTCACTGGAATCATCCTCAGTAGCTTTCAAGATGAATTCCGACATTGGTCCAGGCAGACACTTCTGCATGGCTATCATCTTGCATTCTAAGTTCAATGTCCTTTCCCGTTCTCTGTCATGTCAACAGCACTTACAAGTTCTTACCAGTGTAGGTTACTTAGTAGGAGTCTCCCTGGCACTACTGTTTAAAACTGATTGTCTGTGAATTACCAAACAGGATAACTGAGATTTTCTTCTCCAAATTTAAAGGATAAATCTCAATGAAATAAGTGACAATCTAGAAGGGAGGCCTCATTGGGGACCTAGCACTGAACAGCCACACACCCTGAGCTATTTGCTAGTAGTACATTTTTATCTGCTCCATATTTTCCATTTTTCTGGAGCAGTTATTTTTGAAAAGCAATGTTCAGGAAGCTGGTGTGTAAATTTGATGTAATTGGCCAGCTAGCAACCACTCCCTAATTTCTTGAATGGCCCAAGGTACATTCTGAATATAAAATAAACATTGTTTTATAATTGCAAAATATTCTTTTTCTTTTTGAACACAGGGATTACTTCTGTTTTAAATTGATGAAAAGGTAGTGTACTTTGTAGACTATAAAAATGAATTTAGATATCAAGGAACCAAGCAAAATATTTTCATGTTGTTTCTGGATCTTAGAAAACACACACACACACACACACACACACACACACTGCTCACTCACATACACACACACTATGAAAGTATATGTGTATTTTCATTATGATATATAGAGAAATCACATCACAGAGTGCAGTCAAATAGAGTCACATGGTCTTGCAATGACCAAGTTGGGATTAAGCCACCAATCTCTAGGAATCTACACAGCTGAAAGACTGTGGAATTTCATAACTGGATGAAACAAAATGGAAAGAATAATCTATATAATAACAATTACATATCGACTTTCTCTTGTGGCTTTAAAAATGGCCATAAATTTAGTACCTTAAAACACTGAAAATATGACTTTATCAAATCATAAAATGGTCAGAAGTCTAACATGGGCTCTCAGACAAAAATTAAGTTGTGTGTAGTAGTAGGTTTTTTTTTTTTTTCTTTTTCTTTTTAAGGTTCTTAAGGAAAGTCTGTCTGCTTGCCATTTCCAAATTCTGCCAGTTCATAAGACTCCTTTGCTTTCAGCCTTTATCTTCTATCTTCAAAGCCAGAAATGATTACTTCACAGGAATGTCTTCTTCACATCTTTCTTAGTCTCCTCTTCTCCAATCCTCTCCCCATGTTTTCCTCTTCTAACCTCACCCTTTTTTTAGTAGTGTCTGTGGTTATTGAGCCCACCTGTATAATCCAGGATAATCTACTTATGTTAAGTCAGCAGCTTGACAGATTTCCGTCTGCTGTAATCTTTTGTCTATTTTTGGAGATATTCAAACATGGCAAGAATGAGCACACAGGCATTGGAGAAGGCTGGCACTCTGCCTCCAACATGCAGAAAAAGTGACAATGCATACAAATGCTCCCATAGGAGACAGTTCTCAATTACCTTTATATCTTTAGCTCATATATTTTTTCTTTTTTTTTCCATTATAGAGTAGTGACAAAATTCTTTAATGATTTCATTTAATTTTTAAGATTAAAATAGAATTGCACCCTCACTCATTCCCTGTCCACTGTCCAGACCCTTTCATATTTCTTTCCTTCAGCTCATTGAAAATTATGATCTCTTTTTTCATTAATTGTTGTTGCATACATACACTGTGTATGTAAATACATATGCATGTATATTCCTAAATGTGTAAATACAACTGGCTTGGTCTGTACAAGGCTACTTGTACTCATGGTTTTGGGGCTTACCATATGTGTAACTGATTGGTGTGCTTTTCCCTGAGGAAGACTATTTTTCCTACTCCAAAATTTCTTTTGTTGTCTGTAGCTTATGTTTAGGCAGTCATGTTGGTGAGATTTTATGAGTGTAACTTCTGACATTCCTGAGAGAGCAGTCTCATAGCAAGCTTCTTGATTCTCTAGCCCCTCTTTACAATGATCCCTGAGCTTTAGGTGTGGGAGTCAAAACATCAATCAAAACAAGTATTTCATGTACTGAATTCCTTCAGGACTTTGCTACTTCTACCAGAAAAAAAAAAAAAAAAGTAGGTAAGTTGCCACTTTTTTTCCCACGTTTTTCCTTCTCCTTTTTTTATTTATTATATTTGTGTCTTGATTTTATTTTTTAAAGAAATAAAGGCAAATGACAAGTGAATCCAACTTTTTCGCCTCACGCTCTTTTGACTTTCTTATTTAAGGGCGGTGGTGGAGCACTCCTTTAATCCCAACACTTGGGAGGTGGAGGCAAGAGGATCTTTGTGAGTTCAAGGCCAGCCTGGTCACCAAAGCGAGTTCCAGAACAGGCACAAAGCTACACAGAGAAACCCTGTCTTGAAAAACCAAAAAAAAAAGAAAAACAAAAAAAAGTGTTCAATGAGCCAAATTGTGCACCTTTTTTAGAGTTTACCAAAGGTAGAAACCAGAACACAGCTGAAGACACAGGAGGGCTGGGAAGTGAGCAGTCTGTGCCCACCAGGTGACTAATGTTGCAATCTAATGAAAGGAGACCACCCGCTGTGCTTCCATACAAAAACATGGTGAAAACATGGTAAGATGTGGTACAGCATCACGTGCTTTGGAAAAGTAACTTCCAACAGTCTTTTAACTCACTGTTTTGTTTTCCACTGAAATATCATCATAAAAGAGACAAAATAAAATTATGTTAACAGAAAGTATTTCTACAAATACTTTATCATACGAAATATGATTGTTAAGAAACTATTTCTTCTGTATGAAGGATAAATATAGATTCAGCAAGTACAAACAGTATGAGCCAGTTTTATTACAGAAACTATAGTGACTTACTTGATTTTAATGAATTTTATTACAGAAATAAAGTAATATTAAGGATAAAGGCATATAAAATTAAAACAATTAGTTGTCATATTTTTTTATTTAATTTTATTAAAACTTTCTTTTAAATTATGTGATAAGAACATTTTATATGAAATATGACATTTTTCCCATTAAATTAAAGCAAAAATGTTATTTTAATAAAGAATTATTACCTATAATAGCTTTAAAATACACATGAAAGTCAGTATTTTGCTTCACTCACACTCAATTTTTTTCCACAAATGTGAGAACTACTTGATATTTCTTCAAATATCACTTTATGTTGTTCTCTGTCTATGGTGACCTATATAAGCTTTCACTAATACAGTCAATAATAAAAATAGTATTGTATCTATTTTATGCCTGTGTGAATTTTTAGAGCAAGGCTACAGAAATTGCCCAAAATTAGAAATCTGTTACATGTGTGTGGTGTGCTTATTTATGTAAAATATTCTACTAAACACAGATAAAAATGCATTCATTATTCTTAACATTCATGGAACATAAGTGGTTGTAGTTAGAGTTTTCCTGCCTGGCCCAGTCAGGACAAATCTCTCTTACCCGCCAGTCCCACAGTCTCTCAGACCCAACCAAGAAAGCACACAGAAACTCAAGTTGTTTGGAAACTGTTGGGCCGTGGCAGCCTTCTTATTATCTACTTCTTCTATCTTAAATTAACCCATTTCTGTTAATCTATACTTTGCCACGTGGCTCGTGGCTTACCAGTACCTTACATCCTCCTTGTCATGGCGGCTGGCTGGCAGTATCTCCCCACCCAGCCTTCCACCTCCCAGAATTCTCTTCTCTCACGTCTTGCCTATACTTCCTGCCTCGCCACTGGCCAATCAGAATTTTATTTACACAGAGCGATATCCACAGCAAGTGGTAACAGTATACACACTATATTTAAGAATTTATGACCATGAATTAACTACATAACCAATTTAAAGACTTAATGATCGTGATTGTATATAGCAGGGTTTTAGGAAGCACACAAATGCATTAAGGATAAATTCAACCACTTTCAAATAATTATTGTAAACCAATGAAAAGATTAAATCAATGTACTATGAAGGAGAATTTTGAGCCAGCCTAGAAGCTGGAGATCATAACTCCATATACCACTAAGCTAATAATTGGGGAATAGAATTAAAAGGAGACTCTTTGACAGTACCTATACATTACAACACATCTGTAGGGTTTACCTTAATGTAGGAACAACTTGAACATCTGGACTTTATGTGGCTTCATTGTTGGAATGCCACTTTGTAGTAATTATAGTCTTATACCTGGTATATAATATGGGACACACAAAGCTATAAATATCCCAAGTCACTCAAGTATTAAGTGAGTGAATGAGATGGCTGTTCAACCTGGTTTAGCTGCAAAGGCCCGAGTGGTCAGTGCATCTACTGCCTACTGGAGATACGTTCACTTCTGCCACAGTTTCATGCTGCACTGTGCAAGAGGTCTGATATCTGTTTGTTAGCAATTCTCTTCTTTAATTTAAAATGAAAATGCAAAGTAGTAAATATTTACTGAGCATTGGAGTGTCAAGTACAGAACTCAGTGAAGTGGAGGAGAGAAGGCCAACACAGTGCTTGCTTCTGAGCACTGTTTAGTAATCATTTGCTCATTGATTAGTGAACACACTACTCAATGGATTGCATGCAAAAACACCATGAAAATTAGCCATCATGTGCTTTAAGAGACAAAATGTTTAGAAAAGCAAAGATCTTTTGGATAGACATATAATACAGCAAAGACCATTGGATAGACATTGCAACTGATTACCTCTGGATCATTAACTACTACACTTTCAGGAATATGTCTAAGGTAGATATTGGTTCTGTGCATTGCTGTTGAGTCTCTAATCAAGTGATGCTACCATTTAAATTTCATATGAACTTTGGATGAAAAGGACATAAATGCATTCCAAATATACTTTCAAATTTGAAATGTGAGCCCAATTTTATCAGCTTCTGACAGCTTAATTCACCGAAAATAGTGGGGTACATTTTCAAAGCAGCATGCTTTGATTTAGTCATGTGGTTCATGTTTTTTTAATGGGAGTTGCACTGTGAAATCACTACAAAACACCCTGAACACTATCACAACTGTGTCAACCAAAAGGATGGGACATTAATTGAAGCAAAAGAGGAAAAGAACCAATTAACCTTAGCTCAAAGATAGTTTCCACTTTTGCTTGATTTCTGTATTCTTAGGCTTTATTGAAATTTCATAACTAGCAATTTTAAAAGATTTTAAAATTTAATCATATACTGTATGTGTCACACTTCAAAAACCAATATATCACAGGATATTACTAACAAGTATGGATCAATTAACATATCAATCTTCCATCCTCAGCAGCTGAGCATTCCAATTAGACATAATCATATTAATTACAATCAAATCAAACATCCAGTAGCAAAATTTTGGAGAGTTTTACCTCATCAGCTGACCCCTTTCTTTCGTACTATTAACAACTTATCACAGATGAAATATGTTTATGTACATTGCATTTTAAATATGGGTAGGATCACATCTCTAAGCTAATGAGTCATAAAATCATTGCCAGCTATTAGCCTTAGAGGGTAAGTACTGGTAGCTCTTTCATTTCACTCTTGGTTTGATACCATCAGTTTAAAATGTACCTCATATGGAAGATTTATATATACACTGTATAATTCACTGGGGTCTGTTGGGTTTTTTAAATTGTTTTTTAAATGTACAGTTATAAGTGCCACATTATGCAATAACATTCAGCAGGAATTCTCTGAGTCTCTTTTAGCTACCTGTGTCCAGTGGAGAATCTTGTCAAAGCCAAGGTCTACAGTTCAAATGAAAGTTCTACTTCGTATTGTAATTCTTACAAATCTGATGTTAAAAAGGGTCTGTCCTCATGCCACTGCTCAGAGTGATGAGAGAGACAACAAAGATGTGGGCACCAGAAGAGAGATGCCTTTCCAGAATATCCATCATGAGACAGTACAAACTTTCTAAATTTATCTATATACACAGAAATGATCCATTCTTTGTGCTTTAGTAGTTTCATTATCTAAGGAGGATATGTGCTGAGGATATGTGGGATTTGTACACTGTGTGAAGGTGTATTCCCATGATTGGTATAATAAAAGGCTAGACAGCCAATAGCTGGGCGATAGGTATAGGCAGGACTTCTGGGCAGAGAGAGAAAGGAGGAGGAATATAGACCCTTGAGAGAGATGCAAGAAGACACAGAGGAAGCAAGATGGGTGGTATGTAACAGAATGCAGATTAATAGAAATGGGTTAATTTAAATTGTATGAGCTAGTTTTTAAAAAGCCTGAGCTAAGGCTAAGCTTTCATAATTAATAAGTCTCCATGTTGTTATTTGTGAGCTGGCAGCTCAAAGAAAAATCTGACACAGATACGATTTTTCACATTTTAGCAACAATGCAGCACATCTAATTCCTAGCAGCTTGGCTATCTTGCTAGCTTTCCTTTCCTTACTTCTTAATCTGTGATAACAACAGATACCAGCCATAGTACTTTGTACATCTGGGTGAAAAGGTTCACTTTTGATAAAAATCAGGAAATTGAGAAGACTGGGTAAAGTTACAGATGAAGAAGGTGTTTAGTTCCAAGTCGCTGTGACAAAACATTTTTGTTTTCAGGTTTTAATTCACAAGTCCTTTCAATGACTTTCTTTTGAAAACAACTGATAAACAGAGTTTAGTTATTAAAAGATCAAATGATTATAGGACATATCAAAGGTGACCATGTATATTTATGAAAATGGAAGTAAAATAAGTATTATAGCTCCAGGCAATAACCACAGGGTAGTAAGAATAAATCTAAATCTTCAGAAACATACTGAGGATTTACCAGATATAATTTGCCCTGAACAATAAATTGCTTAAGATAATATACTAACGGTCCCATGAATAATTATCTGTGTTTTATCCCATTATTCGGAAAGCCAGACACAAATGTTGAGATGGGGCTTAGCTTACAAAGGCCATAAGATTTAGAATAAATATGAATGAAAACTATAATTTTTTCAACAAGCTGAAGAATCCTGAAGGAGCAAGCTGAGTAGAAGCATGCATCTATCCCTCTGTTTTCTGCCTGCAGATAACATGGCCAGCCACCTCTGCCTCCTGCAGCCATTGTCTCCTCAACATGATAAGCTGGACCCTCAGACTGAGAGGCAGCCAACATAAACCCTCCAAAAGTGTGGTTTTAGGGTGTTTTGTCACAGCGACTTGGAACTAAACGCCTTCCCCATCTGTAACTTTACCCAGTCTTCTCATTTTCCCGCTTTTTATCAAAAGTGAACATTTTCATCCAGATGTAAGAAATACTGTGGCTGGTATCTGTTGTTATCACATATTAAGAAATAAGCAAAGGAAAGCTAACAAGATAGCCAAGCTGCTCAGAATTAGATGTGCTGCATTGTCCTTCAGAGGATTCTTCGAGCAGATGCTGTGGGATATTTTGTATGTCAAATGTGTTGCTCTGATTGGTTAATAAATAAAACACTGATTGGCCAGTAGCCAGGCAGGAAGTATAGGTGGGACAAGCAGAGAAGAGAATGCTGGGAAGTAGAAGGCTGAGGCAGAGAGACACTGCCAGTCGCTATGACAAGTGAGATATAATGTACTGGTAAGCCACGAGCCATGTGGCAACTTATAGATTAATAGAAATGGGCTAATTTAAGATGTAAGAACAGCTAGCTAGAAGCCTGCCACGGCCATACAGTTTATAAATAATATGAGTCTTTGTGTGTTTATTTGGTTGGGTCTGAGTGGTTGTGGGACTGGCAGGTAAGAGAAATTTTTCCTGACTGTGGGCCAGGCAGGAAAACTCTAATTACAAAGAGAAAACTCTAGCTACAAGCAGGTGTCAATAGAGTCCTAATCAATACTCAATTATCAGAGCTTTCATCACTGACTACTTACATAATTACTATGCTGTGTATAAAACTGCAGGAAACAGTAAGTTATGACTATGTTAAATAAAAGATTACAGTTTTGTTTTATAATAATAGTTTAATTTTCCTATCTTTTCATTCTAAGAGTTTTATGTCAGTTTATGACAATATGTACCTATTATTTTAGAAATACTTGCATACAACATATACATTAAATATTGGTAATAGTTATTATTTTGCTGTTGCATAGTATAGTCAAATAAAGCATGCTATTTGACAATAAGAAAATTTCATTGTAATTAGAGGAAAAAAATAAGAAAATAAATGAGACTATCTGTTGGATATTTATTGACAGCCCATAATATATAATGCAAATCCTATCTACTATTGTTCAATGCAAAATTTGCATGAAGCTATATATTTATGTTGTGTTGATCAGTCACATTAAACAACATTTATGAATTAATTATGTAGCATGTTATGTGTAATATTGAAAAAAATAGGAAAATAAGGAGATGTTGAAATAGGTTCAAGCAGTAAGGATTGATAACGAATTATGAAATTTGAAAATGGTCACATATCAAGGAGAAGGCAGTGGATGTCTAAGTAAGGAGTATACCTAGAAAGTATGGGTGAAACACCTCAACTCTTATCCCAGGGCCTGTTACTGAATTCTGACCAAGCACTAGAGTAAAGCTTATATGATCTGAATTTATAATTAAAGTTCTTTATTAGTTGGCTTCAAGTGACCCCTAGAATACTATTGTAGCTAACCTTCAAGAGCTAGATCCATTCAAACTCTTAAAAACAGTGTAGAAGTTGAAGATTTGCAGCAGTAGAGATGCTGTGTTTTATTACTGATTTTGAAGAAGTCTCCAGGAATCCTTAAGTGACCAGGAAATGCATCTTGCCAACAACCCAAGAGAGCCCAAAAACAGTCTCTTTCCCAATCAAATTTATAGGTGGACACACAAGCAGACTGTATGTGGCTTGTGAGGTCTCCAGTCAAAGACTCAATGGTTCTGACTAGGCTCCTGCTGACTGATCCTGTGAGTTAGAAGCACCGTTTCTCTTTAGGCCTCTAAATTAGCCATAATGGTTATACAACATGTAATCAGCACAAGAGCTGGACTGGGCCAAGGCCTATTCGCATGTAGAAAAAGGTCCTTCTTATAGGGGAGATATAGTCTTGTGGGCTGAGGTTTGAGGACAGAATGGCTTTTTTTTCCCTTCCCTCTGAATTGCTGCATCCCCTGGAAGTATAGCTTAATAGTGCAGTTCCTACTTATTCCCTCTCTGGCCATCTATGGCCACAAGCTATGACCTTGCACAGGGATTCAGCAGACAAACAAAGTCTAGATAAACTGAAGCAGATTGAAATTGCATTTCAGGATGTGGCAGCAAAGGTAATAAAAACATACTGTGGCAGAGCAGTGGAATACAGGCAGAGTACATGGGAACACTGGGGGGGGGGCTGTGCAATCAAACTCTGAGATGATTTACTGTTCAATGTCACAAGGGCTGTCGATATTGCCAACATTGGTTGTGTTGCTGGCCATCTGACAGTTGTTAAGTTCCCATTTGCAGGTGAGAAAAACCTAGTCTAATGAAAGTACTAAGGATTTAAAAATCTGAACTCTGCTCTGAAGATGCAGACCCTGCCTTGTCATGTTTAGGCTGCCCTCACTTCTGAGCATCCTCAGTTTTGGTTGTTGGTAACTCGCAAAGCAGCCACTGTATTCTTATATTGATTCGGTAGTAAGTGCAAGTTGTTAACTTTTCTGGCATGTAGTAAGGACCCATTTAATAACTGTCATGTCCTAAGGTCAAGTGACTATTGGGTAACTTTTTAAAAAATTCAAAATTATGTACTCTATATCCATTTAAAATTGGAAATTTATGATAAAATGTATAGGAACCAAAAATTGTGACAAATGCCACAGAATTGGAAGAAATATTATGAGCAGAAGAAACTCACTGATGAGGTGAGAGAACAGATTAATTTTGCATGGTAAAGTGAATTACAGTGCCACCATTGAAGATGTAGACACTGGGAGAACTATGCCCATGTTATCAAATGACTATCACAATGTGAAATTTAGCAAGGACAGAAGAAAGAAGGGAAAGATAGATAGATGTAGAGTAACTTATAAAACACATGCACAAACTCATCCATACACATATATATAAGCATAACACACCAACACACACTAACACACACTGTCACAATACACATACATATATACACCACCATCATCATCACACATATCCTCAAATACATACACACACAAACAAAATGTTTTCCAACATTTTATATATATATATATATATATATATATATATATATATATATATATATACACACACACACATATATGTATACACACACACACACATACTCACACCAACACATACTAACATACCCTACCACATACACACACCCACATCATCATCATCATCATCATCATCATCATCATCATCATCATCCACATCAACACACACATATCCTTAAACACATTACACAAACACACACACACAAAGATTTTGGTGTAGACCATTATGTTCTGTAGATAGTCATTCATTTATGAGAACATAGAATGGATGATTATACTTTCAAGTAGCATATTGTGGTGGCTTGAATAAGAATTGTCTCCGATGGTCTCACATATTTGAACTCTTGTTCCTTGGTACTGTTTAGGGAGTTTATGGAACCTGTAAGAGATGGAGCCTTCCTGGAGGCAGTACATCACTATGGGAGTTTGGGAGTTTATCCCATCTATGCTCTCTGCTTCATCTTTGTGGATGAGAATGTGATCCTGCAGCTTCCTGCTCCTGCCACCATGTCTGTGGCTTTCTGTCTTACCTCTTGCCAGGATGGAATTCCTCTCTAGAACCATAAGCCTAAAATTACTATTATTTCCATCAGTGGCCTTTGGTAAGTTTTTAATCACATCAACAAAAAATGACTCACACACATAGGGAGATAATACTGTTTCCATCTTCACACTATTCTGGACAACTTCAGGAGGAAGAATGTTAGATTAGTGGCAGTTTCCTCTGACAACCAGGGTCTTAGTCTGTTACTAGTGGTTTTCTCCAAGTACGTCTGTTTTTATTGTCAGCATGCATGATATGTTTTGAACAGGACAAGAAGCTCCCTGACTTTCAAATGATTTTGCCTACCTTGTTTTATTTTTAATGCCAGTTAAATTACTTAAAGACAGAAATTATTGCCTATTACACTCTTTATGTAGTGGTGACAGGAAGAAAGACATGAATAAATGTGGATTCAACCATACTATTTGTCATGGTGGTTCTGTTGTTATTTTCATGTTTTTAATGAACCCCATTCAAAAATAACTTCTCAAACTTATATACCTCTTCTAGTACACGAAGTCGTTTCATTTGTGTGGTTAGCCTTTGGTCTCAGCCACATTTTGGCATTTACTTGGCAAAACATGAACATAATGTAAATCACTCACCAAGTAGGAAAGGCATTTTAGAGTTTGGGGAATAGCAATCTTCAGGTATTTCTCTTCTTGTTTCTCTCTTGAAAAGAATTGTAGGCTTATAGTATTGCAACAAATAAAAGTTTTTTCAAATAACGAAGTGGAATAAAACAGGACAGGCACACACCTAAAATTGGTCTCATTGGTGTTACATTCCAAAATCTGAGGAAAATCCTCATGTTAAAAATAATCTGAAGAAATATTTATTTCTGTTGCTCTTTGAAAATCAATTAACTTCAGTCCAAGAAGAACTGAATAAGAACAATTTAAAAACCTGTGTTTAGAAAAAGTCAGTTTTTATTTTAGGGCATTGAAGGATTTGATTAAAATGCATTTCAGACTAGTTACAAATATGTAATAAAGGGGTCATTGAAAATATTTGAAAAATTCCATCCATTAAGTTGCTATCGATGGACAGAAGAAGCCATTGCCCTTACTCATAGCAAGCTCACAACCAGTGTATGGTCTGTTGTATACTAGACTGATTCGAAGACAGTAGTAAGATAAACATCATCTATCTGTGGACACGTTAATTAGATTCAAAGGCAATTACTGCGACTCACCTTACATATCATTGTTTTTAGGGAGATGTCTGTGGAGTTGATACCCTAGCTCTTTCCAACATCCACAGCTTTGGTTACCCATTCTCTACCAAGTGTGCTGGCATGTTGGAACTCACAGAAGCCAGTTGCCAACACTTTGCAAAACTCAACACAAAGAAAGAAGGCTAACTTACTCTTTGTAGAAGTGTCTACGTCTAGTAATGTGGCTTTCTTCTTCACCAAATTTCTTGTTTAAAAACATAAAAACCAGGTTCTATACTGTCTGTGGGCACACTTTACCAGGGAAACTTGAAATTCCCACAGTGCTATTTGAATTCTCACAATGTACACTAGGGATTCTAAACACTGCCTCTCTTTCCAGTATCAATGAAAGTGGAGAATAATTAGACCTAAAGTCTAAATTGATTACTTTTTTGGCTTTTCTCACTAATGATTTCTTCCTTGACAATATACAAATGAATATGCATTTATGTAAATGAGCATACACATATATCCTGGCCTAAAACATCTTTATAAACAGCACATATTCCATCACATTTTTTAATCACTAATAACAGTAATAACATATTATGTCAAAAAATCAGACTCTGAAGATTAATCTCAAGTCTCTTAAATTCACACAATTTTAAATTTAAGAGAAAAGTTATAAACTTTCCTTTGGGTTTTTCCAGTACTTAATTAGTTCTATCCTCATTTTATAATTAGAAGCAAGAAGAGTCTCTCGTGAGAAATCTTTAGCTGGAGATGATATCATTAGTAATGTAACCTTAAAGGTTATTGTGCCCTTGGTCAGGTTGTGTCCACTTGATGAAATAACAAGGATTCTACATTCACAAGCATGTGTGCAGGTATTTTGACTGGTATAGGCTTGCTTGGTTTGCTAGTTATCATGTTTGCAAAGGTAGAAGTGATGTACCCATAGACACTTGACAGAAATTGTTCCTATAGCATGCTGTGAATCAGAGGGGCATGACTTCTCCATCTTGGGTAAGGACTGTATTGTAACCCCAGCATTGAAAACAGGAGTGCTGCTGGTCCTAAGAAACCAGAACTGCTACCACTTCTACCCTACGAGATGAATTTTTCATGAGATTGATTAATTACAGCTGTAATGGTCCTGGAAAATACAGTGCTTCTTCAAGACAGAAATCTGTCACTGGGGAACACCAGGCCAGCAGCAGAGGGCAGAGCTGGTGACATTTTTTGACAGCTTTGACTTAAGGCTAGATGTCTTCTTTCTACTGAGGTGGATCAACCATGTATGTGTACATTAAAATGTCCTCTCTCACTGGGCCCTGCCCTGATTTGTCTAGACAAAGTACAGAGTCTGGGAACTTCTGAAGACATCATTGTGAGATGGTATGATGGATTTGCAGCTAGCTTTCTGGTGTCCGTTTTTATTTCCTAACCTTCTAGCTTCCAGCAACACTTCTTCAAAACCCTAGTTTTTCAATGTTATACCACTTCCAGTGGATTCTAGACGCTCAGAAGGAACAACAAATGTGTGTTGCTGTTTATTTTCTGTGTAAATTAATCATTGCACATCTCCTTTCTTCCCCATCTTGAATGCTCAGCAAAAGGGTGCATGAGGATTCTGGAAGGCCCTTATCCTAACCTATGGGCATCCCCTTGCTTGACCCCGGCTACTGGATCCATATGGAAAGCCTTTAGTGTGACTGTGGTGGCTGATTCATTTTCGACTAGAGCTTTGTAGTCCTCAGTGCTGCAAGAACTGGAATTCCCGTTTGTGACTTGTGTCATTGCTCTATTTGGTAACTTCTGTTTCTATGTGCAACTAACAAGTTAACCCTGTTTGCCTGCTCTCTCTCTTTGCTGAAGATGACTTTAAAAGTTAGTTTCTGCCTATGTCTAGACCCACATTCTATGTTATTTTCTCACGTCTTCCAATCCCCTGACATATTAACCCATAACTTCACTAGAATTTCCCAAATTTTAACCTACAGTCTCCCAGACCTCACATGCCTCTTTAGTCCCTATTATATTAAACTACAACTGCTCCAGAATTAAGTAAGCTTCCATCCATAGACTCAGTTTTGCTAAAAATTGTCAAGCCATTATGTACATTTTTTTCAGTATACAACAGGGAATTCCCTTTTTCAATTCTGTAGTTCCTGCAAAACTTTCTATCTGAAAAAAAATCATCCCTATAACAAAAAGCTACATTCCTCCCCTACAGCTCTGACTCCTGGGGACTTGGGCTCTGCATCCACCAATTAAACCACTGGAGACTGAAAGGGTGTGAAAAAATTTATCTGTACTAAATATGTAGGGGTTTTCTTCTTTGTCATTTTTCAATAAATAATAATATTCCATGAATATCTGCATAGTATTTACAGTGTATTAGGGGTTATGTTAATCTAGAGATTACTTAAAGTTTACAGGAGGCTGTGTACACAAAATAGGCAAATATGAAGGACTTAACCATCACATACTTTGGCACATGCAGGGTGTCCCAGGATGATATTCTAATATTAAAGGACAACAGCTTATGCAAGTATATATATATATATGTATATATATATATATATACATATATATATACATGTTTGTGTACATGTTAAACAATAAATGTGCATGTAAAATATATTATAAACATGAAATACATGTAATTGACTGAATGTTTGTGAATATAAACATAGTTTTTATAGGTGTATCCAGATGAATATGAATATTATTTATAAACACAGATAGACTGATATAAATATAATAATATATATAGACAGCAGTAACTCTAACAAGTATGTCTATATAATTGCCTGTATGTACATATACATGTATTTTCACATAAATATTGCTAGATCTTCAAATATAATATTAAGTTTACTAGAATCTATAAGGCTATTACCCAGTAAATTTTAAGTTGTTGCAATTTTTCCATCCATGTATTTCTCTGAAATGTCTAAAGATATGTATTTGTAATAACTGAGCAGTAGGGATTTCTCATGAATTGCAGGTGTGCTGTTAAACTGGGTATATTGTACAGAAAAGAAATAATTAAAATAAAATGTCTTTTTCCAATGGTTTGTTTTGTTGAGATAGAGAAATTTTTCTTTGCAAGCAGTAGCCATTGTAGAACGCCCTCCTCTACCCCTGGTACATACAGTTCAACCTTTAAGACTGAATACCATGTCTTCACATAGTATGATTTGCCTACAGATGAAAAGTAATTATGTCAGGAAAAGAAAATGTTTGCAACTATGAATTTAAAATCATTGAGGAAGACAGGAATTGACTTTGCAGCATCAAGCACTGAATTGGACAGTAACATATGCAGAAGGCAATTGGTTATTACTGAAACACACAAAGAAGACCACTCAGGGATATGTATTAATCACTAGGAAGGTGCAAAAACACAGTTATCTACCTTGTGCATACTTAATTATAACTCTTTTCTTTTGACAATAGTGTTAAAATTATTATGTGAGTTCAACTGAGAACATATTTTTTCCTCTTTCTAGTGAGACTTTAACAATCACTTGATTGAAGATCTGAGCTGTAGGTAGCTGTAATTTTGCAGACTCGTTATATTATTTCTGGCTTCCTTAAGTGTTGACTCATTTTGTACTGTCTGAGAGCTGAAAAGAAGTCTTTGGGGAATGTCTAAAAATATCTTTGTGTTTCCCTTCTATTGCTTCAATTTTATGTCTCTGATGTTTGCTGGGAATCATACTCAATGCACACAAGGAACTTAAAAACTCTGAAAAAAGAGAAAGTTCTTATTCCTTAGTGCCCTCATACCTTGCATCATTTGGTAATATATAGAAATAGGTTTAATATTCAATTACTCCCCAAATCTAATTTGACTGTGGAATGAGGTTTAACATACAAGGTGATACACAGTCTCAATCAGATAGCATAGTAACCCCTTTTCATGTGAAGTTCATGGTAATGTAGCTTAAAGCCTTAGAGATAATTATATGGAATTGACTTCAGGTGGCAAAATAGCTTTCACAATCCCAGACTATTGATAGCTTTTAAATTATATTTCTTTAGACCATCAGAGACTACGTGCTTTCTGCTAAACAGTTTAAAGACCTGCTATTTGGTTCTAAAAATTAATTACCATTGCAATCAATACTTTTAGCCTACTGATATTGCAGTCCCTGAAACTTCAAAACTTCAACAACCATTCAAACTCCTCTGAAACAAAATTGAACTCCGAAAGGTTTGTTTTCTTTTTTTTTTTTATCATGAAATCAAAGAATATCAACTAAGAAATGCATAGACAATGATTGGATAACTTGTCTTCTGTATTAAGTTGATATTTTTTGACATTTACTTATTTATTTTTGTTTAATTTCAATGGTCATATATTGTTATGTTTGAGGTGAGATTCTATCACAGGAGAAATGATAATCCAGGAAAAGTTGAATGTTCAAAGATTTAGTAAACTGGAAAATAGGAAGGAAAACTTAAAATACAAGAGGCAAATGTATTTTATGTAATCACATTTTGTAAAACTTTCTGTTTTTCTTCTGCAAGTACCTGGAATGTTTTTTTATACACATACATATATGCAAATATATATATATACAGAATAATCTTGAATGTTAAATATTGTGTATAGATATAATTATTAACCAAAGGTAAAAGTACATATAATATTTATTTGTTAATGAACAAATAATAAAATTGTAAGCAGTTTTTGTTACATCAGACTGATGATTACATATTTTGACGTGAGCTTAGCTTTTTTTTAAACCAAAGCTGGTATTATTCACACAATGTTAAAAATCCATATGGAAAGTGAACATTTTAGTCACATATCCAGATGTTTGACTACATTAAATCAAACCAAACTTTACTTTGGATTCTCATTTTGTCAAGAAGATTACATTCATCATCTCATAAAATCTATTCTTAGCATCAGTTCCTTATTCAGAGCCAAATAAGTTAGATGTGCATGCCTGTGGATTTTACAGACAAACTGAATTGCAATGTGCTCCAGTAGGCTATGATCATGAGAATCACCGCATTTAATGCTTACAGAGACTTCATAAATATCTGCCTCAGCACCATCATTTAAGAGAAGAGAAAGTAGGTGCCTGAGTCATGAAGCAGCATGCCAATTATCACACAGTTTTTATTAATGCCTGCTCACCTACGTGTTTAGTATTCTACCATATCACCCATGTCAGCAAGTTTACTATCTATTTACCATATTTGGTGATTCATAGAATTTATAATCAACTTTAAAGCAAAATAGCCAAATAGATACTTTCAGGTTTCAATAGGAGAAAGGAATACTGTAGAATTTCTATAACACTGGATCTAACAGTCTCAATGTAAGAATTGATGTGGGCCTTAAGTTGTTATGTCTTTTACTTCCATAGGCTTTAATGCTTCATCTTTAAATTGAAGCCACTCTTGAGAAAGATCATATGGTATATGGTACCCACATACCATGAGGATACCATATTGGAAAGGGGGAGATGAGAAAAGAAACAAAAATTGGAGTACATTAGATTATATATGCAAATTTCAGGCAAAGTATTTTATTATGTATGTACTGTATATTAATTATTCTGCTTGAGTTGGGAAGAATATTAAGGCCATGGGTTCCAAAATAACTTGATAATTTTAAATATATGGGTAAAACACAATTCATAATCATTGTTATATTGTTGTAAATAAGATAAGGCTAGACTAAGATATGACAAGGCAGAGATCTTTAAAATGTTCGTCCTTAAGTATCATATTTAAAAACTTAACAATCTATGAGATATAGAGGAAAATAATGAAAGATGATCCTGAATTTACATAAAGAACTTATTTGATAGTACATAAAAATGTAAGAGAACTTTGTGCAATAGAGTTCCCTGATGTCAGGATACAATCAGAACTAAAATTTATGGATCAACAAGGCAATTAGTATCCAAGAAAGATAAAATATTCAGAGATTCTTTAATAGACATACAACATCACATCCATTTGCAGAAAAAGGTTTTTCCCCAGTATAATAACTAGTCTCTAAAAGTCTAAAAAAAGATGAAAAGTATGATGATTTTATAATAAATAAGAAATATCAACTGGTTGGCTAAGACAGGGCAGCCTCAGAAATAACTACTTTTATATAAGTGTGTTTTTGAAAACAATATTAATTGCATTTTTTCAAAAAATGTGAATGGCATGATAGGATTATATATTAAATAGTAAAGAGAGTAGAAAGAAAAAGATAATGTATGTTACTGTTTTCACAGCTTTATTCTGGTGGTATAATTATCTCCATGATTTAAAATAATTTTAGGAATGAACCACTGAGTGGTAGGAAAAATAGGATTATGTGTAGTTGATAATTCATGCTATAAAGTAGTTTTATAGGAACAATGTTGAAAATTCTGAGAATGAATACTACAATAAAGGAAGGCATATGTCAACCTAGAAACTGTTGTCAGAAACTGTAAATGAACAATTTTAGGTGAAAAGGAAAAAGAATAAAACTAAGAAAGAAAAAAGTAGCTGTCACAGAGCAGTAAAACCAGATTAGAACAGTGTCACAAGACTCTTTAAAGAAGCGAATAGCTGACTGTAAAATATTGGAAGCAAGTGCAGTAAAATGAAAACTGACAGGATAACTGGGTTTGGCTAGTGTATGGCTTTCCTTATCACTGTAAGTACCTAAGAGAGGTGATGATCCCAATTATTACAGGGAACAGGAATGTTAAGCAGAGGTAGACTAATAGTCTACAAACTTACCTTGACTCTTGAGGGAATATGACAAAGACATGTGCACTCATTTACAAAATAATTGAAATTTTAACAATATTTTTATCATTGAAAACTAATGTTAAAATTAAATAAAGAAAACATTCTCAATATTTACCTGCAAATTTTGGTAATGGTATTATCAAAGGTTTTTTCCATTATAGTATAATAGGTAGTAGAAATAAAATTACGTTTCTTATAAAAAAAAAAAACCCAAAAGTTTTCAATGATACATTTCCATATATGAATATAAATGATCAACAGCATTATGATATAATGTGACCTCAAGGAAAATATCACCTTTAAGAAACAGTAATTGTGGATCCAAATCAAACAAGGACAGTATTTTGATGGACTATTGGTTAATCTATATGTCTATGAGATTAATAAATGGACAACGAAATACAAAATGCTTCAAAATTTAAGTAAATAACATGTTTAAATAAGAAAGGAGTGACATAATCCCTTGAGGCAGGGAAATGATGGGAGATATGCAACAACTTACTATATACCCTTGTTCTTCCAGAAGTATTTTCTTTGTGACTATACTCAAAATTGCAGAAGCAGCTACAGTGAAAGCTTCAAAGTGAAAAATGAATATTGGAGGATGAATACTCTGTATGTAAATGACATAGAAAGGTGATTATAAAAACACAGGCTTTCTCAGTAACATATGTTACTTCTTATGCCAAATTTCTAGTTGTACTGGCATAGCTCAGACTCTGAAATTCCAAAATGGAATTCTAAGAGTGTAAGCAACAAAGTGCATGATGAGTAGTCAGTAATTGCTATTCTGAGTTAGAGAAAAATATTTATAAATTATTTCAAGTGAATTATTAGCTTTATAAATTTTCTGCATAAACTTGCCATTCCATTAGTTTTTTGTAATATCCCTTTTTACTTGCAGATTATGAACTGAAGATACTATAACAGGATTTGGGGTTTTAGTAGTATATCATTAGAAGTTTAAATAATTGTGTCCTACAGGTAAGGGTTTATTTGCCTTGGTGTAGGAGCCAATGACTGTTATGTGTCTAGGGAGAACTCTCAGCTAGTATTCATGTGTTTTACAACAAAGTGTTGTCACTTTCTCTGATTAAATAAAGTGCCTATAATAATCTTATCATCAATATTCTTCTAAGATGCAGTTGATATTTAAATCAACCTCTCTGCTTTTTCTGGAATGACCATGCCATTTGGTAAATAAATATCTCCCTTCAGGGGAAATGACTAAAGGTAGACAAATTAGAATACATACTCCAATTTTTAACTTTATAACTGCTTATAGAAGCTGAATCACAGTCAATTAGAGAATACAAAATTGTACAAAATAATAAAAATAATTTATTGTTTAATAAATTTTTCCTATGGTTCTCTTTATTTTTAAAGCTTTATTTCTGTCAATGTTGTACATCTTTATCTTCATACTGCTTCTCTAAGAATAAAATGCAATCCACATTTAATGTAGCTTTCAGTATGTGACTAATTTTATCTAATTTTAAAAAATGCACAATTCTGGCAAAAATACTTCTAACTTTTAGTCACACATTCTACATGGATTATATTTCTATCCATCTAAAATTGTGCCCAAGTCTAGAGATTAAATCAAATATAGAAGGGAATAATTGCTGTATTAGTATTTATATCTAATGAAATTCCAAGCCTGACTCACTTTCTCCTCAGAAGTAGATTTGGAAGTGTGATGAGCAAGATATATACCCAAGTCCTCCTGTTCATAGCACATTCTGTATACATATGTCTTATACATTTATGCTATTTGTCAAGGAAGATCTGGAATTTAATTTGAAGCACAGAAAAATTCAAACTCATCTACACTTTTAGATTACCTATTCCTAGATACAACAGCACTCATATTACTGAACTATTGCTATTTCAATGAAACACTTTATTAAAACAGCTTTAAAGTGAGATTAATTGAAATTTAAATTGTCAATTTCAGAACTATTCCATCTAGCCAGGAGCAAAATTACATCTATTCAAAATTAGAATAAAAGATGTAAGCTCTTTCAAATCTTTTAACTAGCACTAACCTTCATTTCACTTTTAATTTCCTCAATGCATTGTGAAATTAACCATATTGTATAGATTATCAGTTAGTTTAAATCACTGAAAAGGACCTTGTGTGCAACAATCTTTCTGAAGATATGTATTAGCTAAGATAAACAGTTTAGTAAACAAAAGCAAAGTGAACTTGTCAATGGAAATGAGATGACCTTGAGTTTCTTTTGACTCTGTCTTATGCCACTCTTGCAATCTCAGAAAGATGGATGGACTTTATATGCAACTGTTTATGCATAGGCCATTTTATTCACCTACATTCTTATTAATCTACCTTGATGATTAGAGAAGATTCCCAATAGGCAGCCATTTCAATCCATTTGCAGATGTGAAGATTCAGAAACTTAATCTGGTGTTTGTGCACCTCTGCTCATGATATACCATAAGTTTTCACATTATTGTAAAGCAGAGACCCTCTATGTGTCAATGGTCTCTGAAACTGTTGCATATCTAGGCCTTCAACAGACACCTCTCTCTGATTACTCTATACCAGCCATTCTTTGCTATCCTTCAACCTGGAATGTGGCTCCTCAAACATCACAATTCTTCCATTGTTTTTCATACATGACTACTTAGGTGAAACTTCCCTTGACTATTTAGCCTTCAAATGTTTAGTGATTAACTCAGATAATTAAATTATATTTTAAGCGTGTGTGTGTGTGTGTATGTGTGTGTGTGTATAATTTTGAAAGATTAAATAATAAATAAATATAATAAGACTTCCATGTGTGTAAGTTTAATTGGAATTGGAAGAGAATCAAGATCAAGGGTAGTCATATATCATTTAATTAATTTCAAGATTCAGCGCTTGAACTGTTTGCCAAGTTCGGGTCAATTGTACTTTCTTTCTCTCTTTATATTCTTGCAAGGAAACCAGAACAGTTAATATGTGTTCATTCTTGATGGTTGTTGCAGTATTGTGAAATCTACTTATATGTGTGTGGGTATGTAGGAATTTATATCTCTCCTAACAATTAAATCCTTTTCATTTGTTGCTATGCAATATGATTGAACATTAATATTTTAGAGAAAGTGTGTCTCTTAATATTAAAACACAGTTTGACAATCTAAATAAGCACATGCCCTTTACAAGTCTACAACACTTGACCTTCCCACATATACCTTTACATTCAGAGGTATGAGTCAGCATTCATTATCATTGTAAATGAAGAAGCAACATTATTAGTAGCACAACCGAATCTCTCAAATGTCTTTACTCTATGGACTTTTTGCCTGTGTGTCACACTAGGAAAGACCTCCAAATGTAGCAGTCGATGGTTTAATCCACTATGACAAAATTCTTAGCACAAGTAAAAACACCTTCAATGAACAGAAGACATCTTAAGTGTTATAGTATTTTAAATGTTGATAGCAATAAACTACATTTCACAAATTGATCTCTATTAGGAATAAAACTACAAACTTAGCCTCCTGCTCCATGACAGCTTTTGCATATGTTAATTAGGTGCTTATGATTTGGAGGTAGCTCTAATTTGAGTGCAACTTTCTACAAAGTACCTCTACTGAGATGATTTACTCTTTTAAAATTATCTGCCTTATGGATTGCTGCAATGATGTTTAACAAACAAACTAGCATCCAAGAAATAGTCATTAACCCTGTTAAGTTTCATTTTGTAGAAGCTGGGAGAAAAGCACACTACAGACGTTTGAATATAGAAGAACACATTTAACCATTCTCGATCAGGTGACCTTTTGCTTAAATGCATGATATTTGTTCTTGTTAAGCTCTGGCACCAAAAGATTATTGGATTTTAATGCTCCTTCAAATCTAAAAATATTCAGAATTTCTACTTCATAAAAATTTTAATTCCCACTGTGATTTACACTCAGAACAGAGAGAACATTAAACTAGATTTTTCTTACTACATTACGACTTGTGATTGCCAGTTCAAATGTATATATTTTGATTATTTTGATAGAAGCATTATGAAAATCTTACTATATTTTTCATACTTTGGAGAATGTTGGTCCAATCTGAGACTAATTAAATCATTTTGATTTGCGTATTCAACATGAGCTGAAAAAACAAATTTAAAATGCGTTTTTAAAAATTAAAAGAAAAAAATCAACAATGGAGTACTTTTAATTAAGAATGAAATGAGCATAAGCCCTGATGTTTGCCCTTGAAAAGTTAATTATACAAATTTGAAGCTCTTTCTTTTATTGTCTTTTTTTGTTGTTGTTTTATAAGAGGCATTGGAATAAGAGATAAAGTTTTGGGTCATGATATACACACACACATTAAAGAAACTTTAACTAATTTAAGACCTTGGCATTTTAGGTACACTGCCTTCTCAGGTATTCAATTACTGCACACAATGGCTAATTCTTTATCATGCCTTTTATCCCTTAAATCATCTGAAAAGTGTTCAAAAGTCAAACGCATTAAAACCCTAACACATCCATCTTGGATTGTGTCTCAGTTAACTGAGTTTGCCCTAATGCTTGGTTGCTCTGTCTGTGCTCTGACTCTTACTCTCATGGCAAGCATGCATTCCGATGGCTTGCATTTATTTTGTTATAACTCATAAGTATGAACTTGCATGTCTTGTTTTTTTGTATAGTCTTTCATCTTAACATGACTCTTAAACAGTCTATTTGGATATAAAGAAGGCAATAGTACATACAGGGTGATGTTGAGGGACACAGTCCTCTGAAACATACAGCCCAAAATGTGATTACAGGATTTGACACATCATAAAACATGGGAGGCCAGATCTTTGGTCCATTTCAAGGTAAAAATGAGTGAAATCTTACCAAGATCCAATGACTAGAAATAAGGAAAACCATTAGTTCTTCCAAAGTTTTCCAGATTTCAACATAAGACTCCTAGATATAAATAGTTTGGGACAGTGGCTAGATCTTAGAGTAAACTCGTAAGGCCATTAATTAGCTGAAGAAATGAAAATTCAATGCTAGAATGGCAACATGTGAGAAGTTGCCTTCAAATTTTTACAGTGCACTCTGGTCTGTATGCAAAATTTACACTGTTCTCAAAGTTACCTTAGCTCTTATCCCTCCAGAGCAGAATGTCATTTTATAATAAAACTACTCAGCCTTACATGACTTTAAATGCTCATACCCAATTAGCAAATTATTAATTCTATTGTGGTCTAGACAGCAGTGCAATAAAAAGAAAAATCTATTTCCCAGTGCTCTTGGCCTCCCATTATAGCTGTGGATGGAACCATTCTGTCTACTTGACCAGGCATCTATATGACAAGCATAGGTCACTTTACAGTATGCTTGGAAGTAATTAATTATAAACATCACACGGTCATTTGGTGATACCAGTAAGATGTCTTCTGCACATCTGTTCTAACTACCATCTCTCCTGTTGTAGTACTTATTGCTATCTCCACCAATCTGTGCATTTCAGCAAATTCAACAACTTAGACACTTACTTTCCAATTTTCTTCAGAATTGGCATCATATGGGGTGCTTCTGGAAGCAGATTTCTGTGCCTGTCTTAGAGGTTTTGAGTCATTAGGGTGAGGCTCTTTTCCACCTTTCTCTGTGGTGTAGACACAACACTTCATGGATGTACTCAGAAAGTCTAGATGTAAGAAACTCCTAGAATGGTGTAACATCAGTGATCATGTGAACTCTTATTTATAAATGTTTTTTTGTTTCTGTGAAACAGAATTTTACAAAAAATTATCTCACTAATTTATTAAAATCTAGTTTTCCTTTCTACTTTATTATCTGTAATTAGTTTAAAGATTACTGTTTAAAATCTAGATCTGCACATTGATAATGTATTTTTTATATTTCATTCTTCAATTTTGATTTTAAATTGAATTTTACTGAGCACTTTCTAATTGGAGATAAAAACAAAAATTATACTATGCTGTTAGTGTAAAGAAACTTAGTCTACTTAGAGAAAAAGCCTCCCAACCACCACCCCCCCAAAAAAAAAAACTGTTAAGTATGTGAGGCAGTGATCTATGTAAGAACAGGAAGTAAACCATGGGGAATTGATGTTTATTTATAGTTATACACTTCTCTAAAGAAAATGCTTAAATAATGATTATCATAATTATCAAGTAACCAGCACTGAATCTCCTTTCTGCCCCTAACTTAAACACCTCCATGCTTATCTGCCATCATATACTGTTGAAATTCACAGAATTTATGTACACTGTATACAGGAAGAGTTCAATAAGTTACTGTCACATTACATTTTCAACAGTATGCACTAAAACGTCAATGTTCAAGATGATGGTGCAAGTCAACATAACCCAGAAGACAAGAACTTTTACTATTTACACTTAAAAATAAATGGACTAAAATATTTAATGAGTCACAGAAAATTAAATCTAGGCAATCCATCAAGCTGAGTGCTTGTTTTCTGGGGCAGAGGATAAGCAGGCATGAAACAGCAAAAAACTAAGTACTAATAAGTTGGACTTACTACCCTGAGTGTTCTATACACTTCCACTCTTCACCATTCATATTCACCATTTCTCTCTGAATATGATGAGCCCAGATATTACAAATGACTAGAGGCAAGGAGATAGTCAGGTTATGGGCTAGCTATAATGGCCACATTAAGGGATATAGGTCAGCATCTCAAATGGCTAAACTATGTCTCATGTATCACTTCTTGGAGGCAGGAAGACTTGACAGCATGCAGATCACAGCAACAAAAGTGCAGACTTTCAGAGGTTGATTCAGTCTTTGTTTTAGACTCAAAATGCACATCTGTTAGGATATGTGTTCGCTTGTGTGCTTCAATCAAGTTGCACCATATAATTTTTTTTCTTTTTAAATGCTTAATAATATTGAAACAATCGAAATGAAGACAGATGACACCTTCATTGTCCTAATGTACAGAATTCTGAAGTGGAACTACCACATCATTGTGGCCTTGCCCCTCCAGATGTGATGAATTTACATAGCAAATAGTACTTTGAGACTCTTCAAAATTAATATTTATCATGAAATAATATATATGTGTGTATTGATACTATTTATATTATATACTATATAAAAATAATGCTAATAAATATTTAATTACTAAATTCAATAAAGAAGCTACAAGCAGTTAATTAAATCTAGTCTTATGTCAACTTATAAACTTTTATCTCAATATTCCACCTGTTTATTATTTCAGTAAAAGCATACATAGCCAAACAGAGACTCTGTCAGTGACTAAAAATTATATTTTCATAGGGCTATACAGTAAAATTCAAATTTCTATAACTTCAAATTGCTGTGATTTCTATAGAACCAATAATGAAATTATGGGGGGAAATACCTATACAGCTGTACAAACTATACAAAATTATCCATTCCTTTGCATTTTGCAATATGTAGCTGCTAAGGTTTTCAGGCTAAGAATGGTTATTTTTCATATTTTCTTATGGTACATCTTGTCTTTCTCCTAAGAAGAATTACCTTTCTCCCATGACAGGAAAAGAGAAACATGAGCACTGGGCCCAAATTCTTCAATTTGACAGCAGGTCTGACTTTTATGGGTGCTACAAGCTTATGATCTATTCACTAGTAGCAGTGAGAGAAGGTTTTGTAATTCTGACCAGATTGTGAAAGGTCACCCTTACTCGGAGGAAACAGATGACAGGAATCTGCATGAGGATTGTGTGAATGACATGAGTACCACATCTGATAACAGTAAGTAAGGCTGCTGCCTTTATTCACTGTGGAGGCACAAATGAAAATGTCAACATAAAATGGATACAACAAGTCATTTCCCCCAATCAACTCACTGTTTACCTAAAATATTTGGACTTTTAAAAATGATCACTTTTCTAATATTATACTGGAATTAAATGGAAACCAACCATTCCTAATATTTGTTTTGTGTTGTTTAATTATATTATGTATCCAATGAACTGTACATATACTATATACTCATGTGTATTTATGTATAGTTGCATATGTACCCTGTTACAGTACATACTTTAACAGGAGGAATGGAGTATCACCTTCTACCCAGAGACTAGGAGACAAAATACAAATAACACCCATTTACATTGAAAAGCGAATAACATTAACTGACCTTTGATCAAATGCTTTCTGTATGCCAGGCTCTCATCTAAATTTCTCACATCCATTATCCATTTATTCCTCAAAGCAACGCACCATGAGCGAAGTGGTATCGTTGCCATTTGTTTGATGAGAAATGAGGAGATGCACTCAAGCAAGTGGCCATAGGCTACATGGTTTAAAAGGAATGTGTAGCTGAAACTTTAGAGCTTTCATGTAAACAGTGGAGTAATGCTTTCTTGGTGGCTTTGAAATAAATAATTAGCTTGAAATTTCTTTCATGTAAAAGACATACATTTGTTTATTCAACTAAGTACAGCTCTCTGGTTCAGTGTTCCAGGTAAGCTATATTTAATAGCAACTCTTTCAGTACCTTACACATTCTCTTACTTTTTGGTGAATATTAATTGATTGGTGTGATAATTTGAATGCAATTGGCCAACATAACCCTAAAGGGAGTGGCACTATTGGGAGATGTGGCTTTGTTAGAGTAGGTTTGGCCTTGCTGAAGGAAGTGTGTCACTGTGGGGGTGGGATTTGAAGTCTCTTTTACTCAAACTTCACTCAGTGTGACAGATAGTCGACTTCCTGTTGCCTGCAAGATGTAGGACGTTCAGCTACTTCACCAGCACCATGACCCAATGCACACTGCCATGCTTCCTACCATGATAACAATGGACTGAAATTCTGAAACCAAGCAAGCTACCCCAATTAAATGTTTTCCTTGTAAGAGTTTCATAGTCATGATGTATGTTCACAGCAACAGAAGCCCTAAGACAAGTGGACTAATTATAACACAGAATGTAAAATATTACACATTCATTTTAGTCTTTACAGCTCCTTTAATCACCCATAGTGTTTACAGTCTCCGACACGTCTAATGATCAGTACTGGTCTAGTCAAAGCAAACCAAAGATGGCTTTGGTTCTGAAGGAGATGGGGTGTTGTGGGATGTCATTCTGTTTGTTGTGAGTGTGTTGCTCTGATTGGTTGATAAACAAAAAGCTGATTGGCCAGTAGCCAGGCAGGAAGTATAGGCAGGAAAAACAGACAAGGAAAATTCTGGGAAGTCAAAGGCTGAGTCAGGAAATGCCAGCCTGCCATTCAGGGAGCAGCATGTACTGGCACACAGGTAAAGCCATGGAAAAGGTGGCAATATATAGATTAACAAAAATGGGCTGAGTTTAAGTGTGAGAGCTAGTCAGTGGTAGGCCTGAGCTAATGGCCAAACAGTTTTAATTAATATAAGCTTCTGTGTGTTTATTTGGGGCACATGAGTAGGAGAGATTTGTTCCCACCGCTGGCTGGCTGGGACACAGGAAATCTTCCAGCTATAATGGGGAGAATGGGTATATTGTCTAATTCACTAACAATTGATCAAATTTCTTTCTGATTTAAGTTCTTTGGGTTTGACAAGTGCCCCCATCCCAGTACAGCTATAGTAATTACCATTGCCAGTACCACCCAGCCCCCTCGAGTCTCAACTCCTAAGGAAGCTTCTACTGCCCGCATCTTCTGCAACATTGGTGTGCTCCAGTGCCATGCTTTTCTCTCCCAGGGATATAGTATAATGGGGACTGCAACACACAAGAATGGCATTTTAGTGCCTGCCTCTTTCACAGATTAAGACTTTGTAGTTTGCTGTTGGCATTAATAGTCCATTTCCTTCCTGGTACCGAAGTAGCCTATTACATTGTTTGTATGATTTGGCTCTAGTCAGAGGGCATTTGGCCTTCCTCTTTTGGTGACTTAGCATAAAGTTTCTATTAACAGATGTGTTAATGCAAATTAATATATAATAAGTATTTAAATATAGTATGATTTTTGTGACTCCATGAAAAGAACAGTTTAATTTTTATTAAAATGGCCAAACCCCTCTCCATAGTATTTGAATATATGAGACTTCCAGTTTTCACACATCCTCACCAGCACTGGATTATATGTCTTTTCCCCCCAGCCACTCTAATTAGATGACAGTAGTGTCTTGTGCTGATTTTAATTTGTACTTCCCAATGACTAGGGAATAAAGCTGTTCAATACTTCCCCTTACATTTTTTTCAGTGAAATCCTCAAATATTTTGCTTATTTTTTATTGAACTAATTACAAATGTTGCTGCATGATCAACTCTTTAACTTCATGAGTTATCACTGTGAAAGTTCAGGCAAGATTTTCTGTCCTTGTCCCTGTCATAACACTGACTCTGTATAGAAAATCTCTTACACTCGGGTACCAAGTAGTATCTGAGATACTGACTCAGAATCTTCAAAGGCAGCGATTCAGATTTAGAATATCTCTTAGGTAAAACTATAAGTAAATGACAAGGAGATATTTCTAGAACCTACTACAAAAATTAAAATAACAACCATGAATAATGGCAGTACTTAACACTGGTTAGGTGCAGATTTTCTGGAAGTTGAAAGGCAAAACTATAAAATGTTCTAGCTTGGTAATTTTATGTATTTTAGAATTTACAATATCTCTATTTTACCCCATCCTTGGAGGTACTTGTTCATAGAGATGGGATAGATGAAACTGATTTACTCTCAAATTATTTCTATGCAAAAACCAAACTCAGATTCAGAGAAACAAAGGGAGAAATTCCACAGAGATCAACAGTTAGAAAAGAAACGGACAAGAGAAGCAGCTGTTCAACATCCAGACCTGTTCCATTTTTCTGAAAATGCCGCTCATTTCAAATGTTCTACCCATAAAACAATCTTTTTAGTTTAGCTGCACTTAGGGAAGTCTCTAAGCTTTTCCTCCCCACCCCGCAACTTCTCTCCCATAGTTTCCTTTCAATGAAACCCAAATCCAAGCATCTCTAACCCTAAATTCCTAGTGGCTTCTAGGGAGTGGTTCATTTATTTTGTCTTGGTTTTCCTCTTGCAAGATGACAGGGAGATGTAAGAGCCTGAGCATATGAGACATTAAATAAAGTACTCATATTTACTCAACTGCCTACACACCAGCCTTCTGAAAGAGCTTTTTCCTTTTCTGTCTTTCATTCACTCTTCCTATTTCAGTGACAATACTCAGTATAAGTCCTTCACAGAAAACAAAAACAAAAAATGAACTCCATGTTCCATGCTTTAGGTTAGTATGTGAACTTTAATCCACCTGTGTGGTAAGCAGGAATTTCAACTCAATTGTGCTTTTTATATTATAAACTACTAGAAGTCAGGGGCTACTACATAGACTATAAGTTCTTATGGAATTTCACATATGACTAGCTTCAATTACTCTTCTACTCAAAGCTATGATGATGGTTATTAAATGATGAAACATTAAAAAATCAGTCAATATTTACTTCCCATGTTCATTAAGGCAAGAAATGCTGATTGACTAACCATTGCTAAACATATTGATGGGTGTAATTTAAATAAATTTATGGACTAGACTGTAGGGGAGCTTATATATTTAGCAATGATTTTCATCCTTTGCATGTTATATAAAACTTTAAGTGATAAATGGCCCTGGAATACTTCCACAATTAAGTTGGTAAAGAGAAATTGATGAAATTGAGGTAGCTGTATCTGCAGGCTAAGAAGCTATGAAGGGATATTTTAGAAACACTCATAGGCTTTGCCAGTTAAGGCAATTTAGGTCCAGAATTACTGAATTTAACCTTCAGAGCACATATTAAAAACAAGGGCTCAGATTATAAAAGAACAAGATAGATTTCTGTTGGGGGTGGAAAGGATGCAAAGCAAGTATGAGAAAGTTGTTTGTGTACGAGTGTGTTAGAAATTATATGCCTGTGCCTGGCAACCTAGAAAGAAGTGCATCTTAAAAGCACAGGCAGTCTCGGATGTGTTTCACCTTGGGCTGAGCCTGGCTGTTGCAACACATAAGCAGCAGCAACACTGAAATGCTCTAGCTTTCCCTGTCACTACACATCAGATATGTGAAACTCACATGCTGTTTTGTCCTATTTCTACCTATTTTTATCCAAGCTGATGCCTTACGTTTGTTCCTCTTGGTCTGTTACATTATGAGCACTAATGGGAACTTTTGATTTTATTTTCAGGTTGTAACATAATTTCATGTTTTTATGCTATTTCTTCTATCACAAAATAAGTTTGTATGCAGTGAATATCATGACTGTCTCCACATCATCCTTATGCTTCTATTTTAGTGTATGTAAAGGGGGTAAATGTGCAGGTAAAATACAGAAAAACATTACCACTGAACTGCTGGGATACCCTGAATTCTTGTGTTATTGCTACACTAAATGCATGCAAGAAAAGCATCTGGAAGTGGCTTCCTCATTGCTAGAATTTATTTACTGTACTGATTTCAAAAGAAAATCTACTTATTGTCAGCATCTCTTCCCATATTCCCCAGTTTTCCCTCCTCGGAGTCTATTCTTAGTTGATAATTACTCCAAGTTCACATACTGAATCTCTAATCCTCAATATTTCTAATTGCCATCCTATTTGGAAAGAGGAACTAGCTAGGAGGTGGTCATATTAGAGTAGGGCAGACTCTAATTCAGGATTAGTGGTGCCCTCATGAAAGCATTGTCAAGAAGGAGGAAAGAGAAAGAGAAAATGATGTAGTTGTATTATAATATCAAAATAAAAGAAGTAATTAAAATATAAGAAAACTGCACCAATAAAACATCAGTATCACATACTTTTATAGACTACAACTATCTTAACATCATCTCTTTGGCATCTTTAATTATTTTTAGCCACATATATTCATGTATATTTTCTCTCTCTCTTCTTTTTCTGTACACATTTCTGTTTGTCTCATGTTTTGCCTAACAGATTATATTAAATATACAGAACTTATATCGCCTAGGTTTTCCTTGTATAAATGACAAAAGGTGGCTCATCTTTATGTTTAAGAGCTCATTTTAGGATATCTCTTTCAGCTCAGCCTAAGTAAGACACAGACTGCATAGATTCTTGAAACAGAAATCTAGAGAGGTCACTCCATTCCTTCCATCGTATTCTCAGTTGCTGAACTAAGGAGGGTTTCTCTGTTTAAATGTAATTCCATTTCTTGTTATCCTAACAGGAGGAAACTCTTTTTGCCTAGTTTCCTTACCTTGATTCCTCCGCCTTAGTCCAGCTCACTGAAGGCAACCCTTATGTTATTTTGTTTCTCATCATTTAGCAACACTTAATCAATTATGGCTAACGAGGTTTTAAAAATACCTCAGCCCTCTCACTATGAGAGGTCTTACTATAAACCTTCAGTGTTTCTAAGTCTCAAACTATTGACCCTGTAACACCTCCTCCTTGAGTGCTATTTTTTCCATTACAAAATACAACATAGTATTCAAAGGATTGTGTTCTGTAGCTGTTTCCTCTTAATAGAAACATGCCCACTTAAAAGAGAACCTTTGGAAATAAAGGAAATGTAGACTCATGAAGTCAATGAAACTTATCAAATCCAAGGTGTGCTACACTATGTGATTCAGGAAAATTCACCATATATATATGTATGTGTGTGTGTGTGTGTGTGTGTGTGTGTGTGTGTCTGCATGTATGTATATGTATATGTATATGTAAATGTACATGTATTCAGTAATCAATTTCTGGTGGTAGGAGACTGCAGTCAATACAGCTGCTTGGAAGTTGTGAAGTGAGCTCCAGCAGTATAACATTCAGGAGTCCTCACTCATGGGAAGGTGGACTTTTGTCCATGAGGCTGCCTTTGTGTCACACATGCCCCCATTAGCAAGCTCAATCAATTCACTGGTTCACTAAACAAGACCAAGCACAGCTGCTTCTTGCTTCTGTCATCTGTGCCCCATCTGGGATGAAGAGACATCTGTTCACATCACACCAGGAAAAGTCACACCAGAGTTTTAAAACTCTACTCTGCCCAGAAAACTCCACTCTGCTGGGTAGCTCCCAAATCTAATCATAAAAAGTTGTCGGTCACTTTACTTCTATGTTCCTATTGATCTGATGAGCCTGCTACTCCCAATATTCTCCTCTACTGCCTCCTCTTTCATAAAGTTGCCTTTCCCTTTCTTTTTATATGGACAAAAGGCCAGGTCATGCCCGTGTGTAGCTGCCTTTGCCCACCCTCCTAGCTGATGCTGCACAAAGCCATTCATAAGCTGATAGCAAACACATAAATGCTACTTCCTCCTTATATCTATTTTCTTTAAATTGGATTTTTTTTATGGTACAAATAAACCACTTCACACTCGTCACTAGGACAATGATGCTGAATTGGAACTGTTTCTGCATAGCATTACAGGCACCCACAGGGCTTCCTTGCACCTGTGGTGGTGATGCAGCTGCCGCAGGAGATCTACTGTGCCAATCCTCCAGCCTCTTCAGGGAATTCGTCCCACACAGGTGGTTCTCAGATGTGGCTGCTCATCAAAATGACTGGTGGAGTGTTGACAATATAGAGGTGCCTGGGGCCTAATTATCAAGAGAGACTGATTTCAGTACCCTTGGTGGTCTATGCACTTGTTTGTGTTTTTAGATCTCTACAGATGGCATTAAAAAGAGGCTTGTGTTGAGAATAACTGTCGCACTTTCTGCCCTGACCTTCACCTGGTTACCTTATTTTGAAACTCCTCCTTATCTGCCTTAAAAGGCAGGAAAGTCCTAATGCTTAAAGAGCTTATGCCTGCCCCATGCTTAGTATGTATGACTCAAGGTAGTTAGTTTTTCTATTTCGTGTCTCAGTTTTTGTCTTTCAAATGGCCTTTAACTCTGATTTTGAAATCCACCCCAGTCCAGTAGTTTGCCAGTTCAGTCTTGATACTATGGGTATGTCACTCAGGAGCCTGCTGCAGCCCACCTCAGGTTATAGTCATTTTCCATTTTTATTGACAAGATTCTTCTTTGGTCAGAAGCAAGAAGGATAAACACTCAAAACTTCAGTTTTTCTTACTTTCTTCTCTGTGAATATTTAATGTGAACTCTCACCAGATGGACAAAACAAAGATTTCATCACATTTTAAGAATGAGAACATCATATTTACCATTAACATTTAAAGAGTAATTCTCATATGAGAATATGTCCAGTTCTGATATCCCTTCTCCTGAAAACTAATTTTTGAAGAATTGCATCATTTTATCTTTCTCAATGGATACTTTATCTCTTAGTATCTGATTTAGTATTGATTCACATTTTTAGCTGGAGCTTCTTCAAACACACACACACACACACACACACACACACACACACACACACACACAGAGTTTAAATAGAGCTATCATGTAACAGGGTAACAATTACCATCCTGTGTACAACAGACCAACAGATAAAAAGCCCAGTTCCAAGAACGGGTTGCCTCTTTTGGAGTTTTTATTCATAGATTTCCCATAGAACCCCTCTCCAACATTACAAATTATTGTCAGTGTTCTTGGTTACACTCCAGTATTTGATGACAAATTCTATTGATGAAGACACCATGTATTTGAGCCATAGAAGATGGAAAAATCAAGCTGGAAGCTTCATCCCTACAGGCTAGCTTTCATAGTGATTGAAGGTGCTATGCACGCTACTGGAATGGAAACACAATTATCAGTATTATCCAGCTTTGAACTCTAAGAACTGCAATGACTACCAGCCTGGTAAGACATGCATACCAGTGTAACAGTGGCAAGAATTTCATGATCATCTATACATGATTGGATTAGAGGCCTGTTTCACAAGTAGAAACTCATTTCTGGCAACATTATTGATCCAAGAACCTGTAGTTAAAGAACATAGGCCCTAGGGAAAATCTACAATTATTCTACTAAATGGCCATAGGATTAAACTGACTCATAATGAGTTATACTGAAAGTTCAATGCATCTCTTAACCCTCTCAGAGAGGCTTCTATTTGCATTTGTGACTAATACAGAGACTCACAACTGGCAAAGGTGTAGAGAATCAGAACCTATGGGATGCTCAACCCTAAACAGAGCATGTATCCTGTAGTCTTTCTCCAAAGGCTCAATAACCATTGCAGAAGAGGGAACAGCAAGAGTGTAAGAGCCACAGGTGGTGAGGGAATTTAGCAATATGTTTTCCAGACAAATCAGGACACTTGCATGAATGAACTCACAAAGGACTGTAAAGGCTCAAGCCAGACAAAACGCCACTCAGAGGGGCAGGGAGGTATCATGCCCTTTCCCTAACTAAGGAGCTATTGACACTCAATAGCTGCTAGTAGAGGGAGAGCCCATTTACTTTAAGGATACGACCCTTGGTGTATGAAACACACTCCAGTGGGAGGACAGAAGTCCAGTAAGATATGGGAATCAGAAATGAGACCTGATGACCAAAAGGGAGAAAAAGGAGCAGACACTAATTTTGATAGTAGGTTAGCAGGTGCTTACAGGAGGAGTCGGGATATAGAAAAAAGATATGAATGTGGTTTTATAACCAATGAGTTCATTTGCTTTATGTTTGAACATGTTTACCTCCTGAAAGTTTGTGCACCATAGTACTCCTTGTGTCCTCAGAGGCAAGAACAGGGGATTGATTACCTAAGAACTTGAATTACAAAGGGTTGTGAAATTCCTGTGGATACTGGAAATAGAACCCTGCTCCTCTGGAAGAGCAACCATTGCATTGGACCACTAATCCATTTTTGAACCTCCATTAATATTCTTAATAATATCCTATTTCCTATCAAAAGTACACCAGCTCTAAAATATAGGTAACATACATTGGTATAGTCATTTTTTAGGCTAACATTTCTATAAAAATGTTTGAAGAGTATTTTCCCCTATAATCTTATCCTCAGTGAAGTACTCCCATCTATTTTATATAATTAAATTAAAATTTGGTGATCAAAATAATCACTTTTCTGAATCTGATATGAAAATTTCACAGACACAATTATGCTAATATAGCTATCTTGGTCAAACCCTTTATATACATTTAATTTTTTTTATATTTAAAAGTGTTATGTTCACTAAACATTATATTACTTAATTTAAGTAATAAAAAGTTAAGTCTAATGAAGAAGCACCACAAAACCTCCCCCAAATTGAAAGAAAATAGAACCTTTATTCTAAAATTCTGAGATTGCTAGTTCACATACAATGTTATGTCACTATATGTTGATATTGGCTTATCTGATGTTGATAATGGTTCATGTAGAAAAATGTACGTTGAAGTTGGCTCATGTTGGATGTTATTTGAGGCTCATGGTAGAAGTATGTGATTACAGCATGGATTTAAAAATTCATTCAACATTAGAAATATGCTTTTCTTTCTTATTTGTGTTATGAAATACCTAAAGTAAAAAAAAAAATGCTCAGACTAAATTCAGGGAACAGGGATATTTTTGGTTGTGGATTCCTGAAAATATAAGAAAAGAAGCTGTATTCAGACTCACTTCTGTATGCGCTACTCTGCATTTCAGAAAGCCTTATTTCATTCAGCAAACATAGTGACTTTAGCCACTGTCATATCCTCCAGAGAATGGTGGGAAATGAGTTGCAGAGACTGAACACCATGCACATTGGACTGCTTCTAAGGCTAGTTTAGAAGGAAATAAGGGCAGAAGCACATCTGCAGACAAACAACAGGTAGAGAATCACTTAAGAGATAATGAACAGTAGCAGGAAAAAGCATTTATCAGCAGAGAAGAAATTTAGAACTGGACGTGGAACCCTGGAGAGACAATAAAGCCAGGAAAAGGAAAAGAAACAGAATGCTTAAATTCTACTCTGAAATCCTTAGTCTGGAAAAGTTGTAAAACCTCTTAGCTATTACCACTGAAGATGAAAAACATCTGCTACAGGAAAAAATGGCCCCCAATTCTGTTGCAGACATTTGGCCCCAGTTCCTGCGCAGTCTCAGCCAAGCATATGACTACACTGAGGTTATTTTACCTCTAGAGTCTCATCCTTAAAAGTAAAGGAGTAACCGGGACGTTTTGGTTACAGAGTCTCTACAAGGCTAAGTGTGCATACATTATAAGCACAGATATTGCTAAGCATCACAGAACACTTCACACCACATACTAGGTAACAGCTGCAGGAAAGCAGCAGAGACTCAAGGCAGCAGGCTAGACTTCACACACAGCACTGACAGTTGCCACGAATGTCTGAAGAGCTACGGCGCCATCAATCAAGACATCTAAGGTTTTACATTCTAGGTGTTTCTACCTCAGCTTTGGTTCTACTCACAAAATAATACAAGTAAAATGTATTTCTTTGTTAATATTTTAAAGCATAATGTTAAAATATCTGAGTTTTATTTAATCTAGGAAAACAAATAAGCTTGTTTCTTTGAGAAATTGCTCATTTTCATAAGTCCTGAACTTATGTATATAAAGACTGTTGACTTCCAAGCAGGCTAAGAGTGTTGGCATCTGCGGCAAACAATGAGATTTTGAATGCAGTGTCTGCCCATCAATGTAGGTTAAGCCTGAAATTTAAAGTGCTGCTGTCTGAATTACTCCTGAAGATGAACTACCACCTAAATACAGCTGCTCCCAAGCTCAGTGAAATGTATGAGGTACAAACACACACAATAGCTGATACTTTTATTACTCATAAATTTAAAGAGCACATAGTGAATATAAAAAGTAGCAATAGTCAATGATTAAAATCAATTATTGTTTTAAATGATTTTAATTATTACTGGAAACCAATAGTTTGAAAAACAGCCACTATGCTTCCTTGTATATGAAGTTCTTGGGAGGCCTGTGCACTACATGAAATTATGTGTATAGCATCTGTTCCTGTGTAAGTTGGATCTTTCCTCTTCATCTTCTATCCCTTGTGACTTTTTCAACTAGGGAAAAACATTTGGTGATATGCCTGTCTTTTATCTATACATACTCCCTTTCCATCTTCCACTTGGGTGAGATGTAGGAAGTATTATGACAATTTTGCTACTTATCAGCTCTGTTGATCTTGGAAAGTAGTAAAGAGAAGGTGCTAAAATGTTAACAAGTGTCTTAGGCTGGCACTGTCTTTTACTTGCTTGTAAGTGTAATAATTGTCACGATATATGAAATCCACAATAAAGAATGATTTGTATCTGAAGAATTCCAAGATCTGATGTAAATATTCTCCCAACTTTTTAGTTTCATCTCTACAGCTTATCTCAAAAATGAGATTTTATCATGGCAGGTGTAAGTTTGACTGCAAAGAACTGAATGTGTGAAAACTTTGAATCTTTTCTATGTTAAGCAGCTTTGTGTTATTGTGCCTAAATATTCCAGGCTGGGGAAGACTATAGATGGTTCCTCTCCATTGCATACTAGCAAAAAATATCACCAAACAAGCACTCAATCTGTGAACTTACAAGTCTATCAATCACTGTCATACCCATGATGGTACTGAGTATGGCTCACAGGTTGAGAGTAAATACAAGTCCCTTGCAGAGGACTGGGGTTCATTCCCTAGCACCCACATGGAAGCTGAAAAACTGTCTGTAACTCCAGTTCTGGGTATCTAGTGACTTCACTCTGTGGACCCCTGAATGGACATTATATACAAAATTTATACAAGCACATATACTTCTAAATTTTTTATTAAGAAATTTTTATTTATTTTACATAACAACCACAGATCCCTCTCTCTTCCCTCCTCCTGCCCCACAAGCCTTCCTCCACAACCCACCTCCATTACCTCCTCCAACAAGGCAAGGTGTCCCATGGAGAGTCAGCAGAGCCTGGTACATTCAGTTGAGGCAGGTCCAAGCCCCTCCCCCTGCATCAAGGCTGCACATGGTATCTCACCACTGGTAGTATATTTGAAAGAAAAAATCATGTGCTCATGTATGCATACAGGACTTATGACATATCATTGACACTAGAAGCCATGATTTAGACATCTGATCTTAAAAAATGATATTTAAAAATGCCTTAATAAATGTTGGTCACTTAGAGCTTTAAAAAAATCTGTAGTAAGTAAAACAGTTATCCAAACTAAACAGAACCTCTGGAATAGGGAGATGCTGATCATCTCCCTTCCTCCTTCCACCCTTACCCCCAAGTATGTGTGTGTATTTATGAGTGTGAGTATGAACATTAAAGCATTTCATTGCATATCTTAGAGGCTTTCAGATAATAGGTCAAGGGAATGTAAGAAGACAGTATAAAAATGTGTGTGTTAAGTCTGTACCTAATTCATATGTAAGTTTTCCCTTTTATCAATCATCATAGTCTGTGTCTCTTTGTTCTAGGTCATGCACAATTATTGAAAATGCTTGACCAAATAAGAGTATTTTAGGCCAAAAATTAGAATTTTTATCAGTCAATGAGCCAACAGTTTTTAAGAAATTCAAAAATCTAGGTGAAATGATACTGAATTAGAATGTACTTTGTTTATGCACTTGATGATTGAAACCTGGTGGTTAATAGCAATGGGCTTAATTTAAGTGCTGGCATCCATCCATACAGTAATCTACATGCGTGTTTAATGCTACACTTTCAGTTTTAATTTTCAAACAGTAATAATATCCAATTTGGGTACTGGAGACGAATCTCAGTGGTTAAGAGCATTTGTTGGTCTTCAAGGGGACCTGGGTTCCATCCTCAGCTCCCATGTGGCAGCTCACAATCATCTGTAACTCCAATTCCAGGAGATCAAATGCCTTTTCCCACTCTTGGCCTACCTGAGCAGTAGGCAAGCATATGATGGACAGATGTATGCAGAACATACAGATAAAAACTCCAATAACCAAAAAATAAAATAATAAAGTAAAAAAAAAATGTAGTGATAGTCTTTGTTATCATTCTTTGTTTCTGAGAATCTCACCCATGAGTACAATATTTACATCATTTCCAACACTCCTCCTCCCTGCTTTTACTCCCTCGAACATCCACTTAATTACTCCCTAATATATGGTGACTTCCTCTTCAACTGTTGGTGTGCATGCTTATTCTGTTCAGTGTTGCTTACATGCACATGCGTTTAGGTCTGACCTGACGGATTTGAATAACTTGTCAGAAATCTCATCCCTGGAAAACACTGAGTCTCTTCTCCAGCAGTCAGGAATTGCCTGAAGCTCTTGAACTAGGGATAAGAGTTAGTGAGATTTTTCCCCTTCTATATTTGTATGTCAACTATTGTAGTCATTGTGCGGGTCTTGGTGAGTTGACCATATTGTTGAGATTTCATGAGTATTGCTTCCCTGTCACATTCATAAAATACTATCCCTGGAGTCAGTTATTCTCTGCTTTGGACTAGCTGTGACTTTTTTGAATAATATTTACACATCTTGGAGCAGTCTTCATCCACAAGAGGACACACACAGCCCAGTTCAGATCCAGTTCTTCAGACCTATGTTAGGTGAATTTTCTCACTGGTCTTTAGTTTGCCTTAGGTATTTGGAGATTTATTATTCTTTATGAAAATGAAGGCACAATATCCTCCCGAATGTCATTAGTTATCTCAAAGAAAATCAGTCTAGAAAGTATTCAGAAAACTATGCTGAGAATTAAAAAATAAAACAACAGAAAGAAATTAAAATCATGTGGTTGAGTTATATATGAAAATGAAAAATACACAAAGAACATTCTTACTAAACAGCCTGTGTATATGCAAATGTCAATCATATTTTCAAAGAAAATGAAAGAATGAACTATTCAGTTAGATAATCAAATGGGTGATACACTTTTCTACATTTCTTTTCAATATGGATTGACTTAGGTGACTAATAATCCAGACATGTACAAGATGGAAGCAATACAAATTTTGGTTTCCTAACTCCAGGAACCTGAGTCCACAAACCTTAAGACCCACTGGCTGCTCTCCAAGACACTATTTTCATCATTACAACACACTGAAACTTATGTGTAAACTGAAATATACATAACAATTGCAAGGTGTATTAATTAGTTGAGCACTTATACAGAAAGATAGTTTGCCTGTGTCTGTGGGGACATTTTTAACTGTCATGAAACCAATTTTATTTTATTTTTCCTGATTTTTTTCTTCCTGGACTTTTACACATTTTTGGAGCTAGACACTTACACTTTAAGACTATATGTTTCAGAAAGAAATTAGTAATTTACTTTGGGGTTTTGGTTGCAGAAAATTGTTAGTGTCAGTTAAGTTACTGTATAAAATCTCAGGGGATGCTTGGTCACTCCAAGGAACTGTCAGGTCTAACCAGTTTACTATGTAGAAGGTGGAACACAGTTTAATATAACCAACACTATGTTTCATTGGAATAAACACACAGAAATAGAATGAAAAGAAGTTGATTGGAAATCAATTGGCAGTAGCCATCTATTCATCTACAGAGGACATTTTTCTAAGATACCAGTAGATTATTAAAACCATAAACAGCATTAATTCTACATGTATTTGCATATATATGCAATATATGACTATATGTGTGCAACATATAATTTATATTATACCTATAATATATATTGTTAATTAATTACCAGAAAGAGATTAATAATAATAACAAATAGTAAAATAAAAATATATGGGGGCTGGAGAGACAGCTCAGCAGTTGAGAGCAATGATTTCTCTTCCAAATGACTTTGGTTTGGTTCCCAGCACCCTCATGGCAGCTCACAGCTGTTTGCAACTACAATAACATCTCATCTGACACACTTACACAAACATACGTGCAGACAAAACACCAATAAACAAGAAATAAATATAATAACAATATAGCATATAATAATATAATACATACTTTATATCATATAACATATAAATACATATAATTACAATTCATTATGACATAGTTACTTAAAACCTACACATGGAATGTTGCATTATATTTTTGAACTATAGTAGGACACAACTAAAAAAAAGAGTTAAAACCTCTCCACAGGTACATGAAATATTAGTATTGAAACTGTAGATGAGAGAGACACACTGTAATTAGCAGTCATCTACATCTAGTGGCATTTGGTAAACTGCAACAATGATGATAAAACTAAAATCCCAGAAGTTAAATAGCACCCAGGTCAGTGTGCTACAAAAATGTAGGTAAGAATGATGACCTGTAAAATGTTTGTGTTCGTTGGCAAAGGCTGAGCCAATAAGGAATGGAAAGAGGAAAGTATTGCTTTCAGCACATACCAATCAGAATGGCCTGGAATAAACAGAATCTACCTCAGAAGCCATGTTCTCTTAAAGCTATAACATACCCAGTGAGTTTACATTTATGTCAGCACAATGATTGCTCTCTACTCTTCGGGGGTAACTATAAATTATGGCCTTTTAAATTTTAGCCATTTGTTCCTATGTACAATTAAAATTCGGTAGTTTCTTTAACGTTACTGGCCAGACACACTTTTACTATACATACTGGCTTTAAAAGAGCCTTTATAATCTATCTTAAAAAAAAAAAAAAAAAAAAAAAAGAGTTTCTTGGTTAGTGATAAAGAAATGGTTAAATCCTCAGCATTCTTTCCAAATCCATCAAGACTTAGGATGCATAGTGAAAATTCATACCGAATTAGAAAAGTGTATTTATTCTTTTTCTAACTACGTGCATACCAAGAATGAAATTGTCTTGGTCTTTGTCACTTTCTTTGTTTATATCAGTTGTCACATTAGCCAAAGTAAGGAATGATTCCATTTCAGGATTTCTTTATAAATTGCTATGTTTCTTGAGGGAGTGGGTATGAGCTGATGCAGTTATAACAACTTATCTCATAGCATAGCATTTTAGTATCTCCTAGGACACTGCTGTTCCATGAAACCCAGTTTGGGAAACACTGGCTCATGGCAACAAGATTTTGTGTATCTTAGTCTAGATTTGTTTTTAGAAAGAACCTTCATTTTGAATGTTTTTTTTTTTCTCTGCTGTTTAATGTTCTGAGTTACCCAGGTTAAATTGGAAATAGCATTTTATGCAGGCAATGAATAAAAATAATAGGAAAAAGAATCTCAAAATAAATACAATTTTTCTATTTTTCTAATGACTGTACTGTGTTCAGATCATGCATGCATAGCTCCCTCCATTACAGGATTATTCTGGTAAGGTCATTGTCTTGGGCTGCATACAGCATGCTAGCAGTGGCTGGGCAGCACTGTCATTGTTATAACTGCAGTGAAACCTTATCTAAAGCTGGCACATGGTTTTACATGCAAAGCAATGAAATCTTTCATATTTAGGACAGAGAGATAGATTTGAACAATTTAAAACAAAAATTTAGTACTTATTTTTGGATGTGAGCTGAACAGTTAGAACCCACGGAAATGCAAAAAAGAGCTCCCATTTTCAGTTTCTTTGTAACTGTGTCTACAAGCTTAATAACTTGGCTGGGTGTGAGGTTGTGTACGGTAATCCATGTATTTGGAAACTGAAAGTTTGATGTTAGCCTGGATGCACACCTAGACCTCAACAAAAACCAAAATGAACCATCAAAAAAAAAAAAAAAAAGTCCACAATTAGCTATTACTATATTCAGTTTTACCAGTGCAATTTTATTTCATTTTATTTCCTCCACAACCATCTATCCATTCTTTTTTCTAACAATTAAATACCTTTTAGTTTTTTAAAGAAGGTAGGAAATAGCTTACAAACACAGTTTCTACCTGACATCTTTTTGTTCAGAGAATTCAGTCTTTTCATACTTTCGCATTTTCCACCTTCTTCTTGCATCCACATAACAGGATTCTCTTATCTATGTTCTTTGGAAGGGAAAGATAATTTTGTTGTGGTACCACTCATCCATGTAAAAAAGAAAGAGCATGTTATCCTTAAAGGGCCTAACATACAATAAGTATTTAACACATTATGAGAATCAGTATGTAAACAAAGATGCTACAGTATGGAAAAGTTATAAACTAAATCACCTTAAAGTATTTCTTCAGCATATGATTACCTGCACTACATTTCAATTTTTAACAGCTATATGTGGCATATTATTTTGTTTTCTATCACAAATTTGCATTTTATTACTAAACTACAAGTATCAGACATGGATGTTATCATAATATTAAATGTGGGTCCACTATCTAGAACTTTTCCAGGACTTGGAAAGTAAATATTACTTTTTTTTTTTTTTTCATTTCGAAGCACAGGATATTGAGCAAATCCTTAAATATTTCAGCCATTTGAAATTCCTCTGTGGAGAATTCTCTGTTTAGTTCTGTAGCCCATTTCTTAATTGGACTGTTGGGCACTTAGATGTCTGATTTCTTGAGTTCTTTATATATTCTGTATATCAGACCTCTGTCAGATGTGGGGTTGGTGAAGACCTTTTCCCATTCTGTAGGCTGTCGCTTTGTCTTGTTGACTGTGTCCTTTGCTCTACAGAAGTTTCTCAGTTTCAACAGGTCCCATTGATTGATTGTTTCTCTCAGTGTCTGTGCTACTGCTGTTATATTTAGAAAGTGATCTCTGGTGCCAATGCGTTCAAGAGTACTTCCTACTTTCTCTTCAATCAGGTTCAGAGTAACTGGATTTATGTTGAGTTCTTTGATCCACTTGGACTTAAGTTTTTTTGCACAGTGACAGGTATGGATCTATTTGCAGCCTTCTACAACACGTTGACATCCAGTTATGCCAGCACCATTTGTTGAAGATGCTTTCTTTTTTCCATTGTACATTTTTGGCTTCTTTGTCAAAAATTATATGTTAATAGGTGTGTGGGTTAATGTTGTGGATATCACTCTGTATAAATAAAGTGCTGATTGGCCAGTAGCCAGGCAGGAAGGATAGGGTAGGCGGGCCAAGGAAGAGGAGAAGGCTGGGAACAGGAAGGCTGGGGGGAGACACTGCCAGCCGCTGCCATGAGAAGCAACATGTAAAGACACTGGTAAGCCACAGGCCATGTGGCAAAGTATAGACTAACAGAAATAGGCAAAATATAAGAGTAAGAGCTAGACAATGGTAGGCCTGAGCAATTGGCCAAGCAGTTTAAATAATATAAGTGTCTGTATGATTATTTTATAAGTGGGGTGTGGGAATGCGGGGGCTTGGTGAAACCTGGAGAGAAGCTCTCCAACTACAGGTTAATGTCAGGACTTCAATTTGATTCCAGTGGTCCACAGGTTGGTTTTTATGCCAGTACCAAGCTGTTTTTATTTTGATAGCTCCATAGTAGAGCTTGAGGTTGGGGATCGTGATGCCTCCAGAGTTTGTTTTGTTGTACAGGATTCTTTTTGCTATCCTAGGTTTTTTGTTTTTCCATATGAACTTGAGTATTATTCTTTCCAAGTCTGTGAAGAATTGTGTTGGTAATTTGATGGGGATTGCATTGAATCTGTAAATTGCTTTTGGTAAGATCGTCATTTTTTAATATGTTAATCCTGCCTATCCATGAGCATGGGAGATCTTTCCATTTTCTGACATCCTCTTCAATTTCTTTTTTCAAGGACTTAAAGTTCTTGTCATATAGGTCCTTCACATGCTTAGTTAGAGTAACCCCAAGGTATTCTATATCATTTGTGGCTATTGTAAAGGGTGATGTATCTCTGATTTCTTTCTCAGCCTGTTTGTCTATTGTATATAGGAGGGCTCCTGATTTTTTTGAGTTGATCTTATATCCTGCTATGTTGCTGAAGGTGTTTATAAGCTGTATCAGTTCCTTGGTTGAATTTTTGGAGTCATTCATGTATACTATCATGTCATCTGCAAACAAGGAAAGCTTGACTTCTTCCTTTCCAATTTGTATCCCCTTAATCTCCTTATGTTGTCTTATTGCTCTGCCTAGAACTTCAAGCACTATATTGAATAAGTATGGGGGGAGGGGACAGCCTTGCCTTGTTCCTGATTTTAGTGGTATTGCTTTGAGTTTCTCTCCGTTTAATTTGATGTTGGCTGTTGGCTTGCTGTAGATTGCCTTTATTATGTTTAGGTACGTTCCCTGTATTCCTGATCGCTCCAAGATCTTTATCATGAAGGGGTGTTGGATTTTGTTAAATGCCTTTTCAGTGCCTACTGGGAAATGTAAATCAAAACAACTCTGAGATACCACCTTACACCTGTCATAATGGCTAAGATCAAAAATACAGAAGACAGCTTATGCTGGAGAGGATGTGCAGCAAGGGGAACTCTCCTCCACTGCTGGTGGGAATGCAAGCTTTTATAGCCACTTTGGAAATCAATATGGTGCTTCCTTACAAAATTGGGAATCCATCTTCCCCAAGACCCAGGTGTAGCATTCTTGGGCATATACCCAAGGAATGCTCAATCATACCACAAGGGCATTTGCTCAGCTATGTTCATATCAGCCTTGTTTGTAATAGCCAGAACCTGGAAACAACCTAGATGCCCTTCAACTGAAGAATGGATAAAGAAAATATGGTACATACACACAATGGAGTACTACTCAGCAAAGAAAAACAATGACATCATGAGGTTTGCAGGAAAATGGATGGATCTAGAAAAAAATCATTCTGAGTGAGGTATCCCAGACCCAGAAGGACAAACATTGTATGTACTCACTCATAGGAGGATACCAGATATAAAACAAAGATGACTAGACTGCTATACAACTCCAGGGAGGCTACCTAGAAAATGGGACCCTAGGAAAGACAGGGATCGTCCAATAATAGAGAAATGGATGATATCTACATGAATATCCTGGACGATAGTGGGAGTAATGAAGGGCAAGGTTTGAGGGAAAGAAACCTTAGGGGAGCAGGAGATTCCAGCTGTATCAAGAACAGAAAGGGAGAACAATGAATAACAGACTGTGATAAATGATGACAACATGAGAACAGGAAAAGGCAGCTCAGCTGGAGAGGTCCCCAGAAATCCACAATTATACATCCTCTGTAGACTGCTGGCAATGGACAAGAGAAAGCCTGATCTGACCTAGTCTGGTGATCAGATGGCCAAATACCCTAACTGTCGTGCTGGAACTCTCATCCAATAACTGATGGAAGTGGATGCAGAGATCCTCGGCCAGGTCCCAGGTGGAGCTCCAGGAGTCCAATTGTCGAGAAAGAGGAGCAACTGTAAGACTGTGAATTGTTGAGACCAAGATTGGAAAAGCACAGGGACAAATAGCCAAACAAATGGAAGCACATGAATTATAAACCAAAGGCTGTGGAGCCCCCAGCTTGATCAGGCCCTCTGCATAAGTGAGACAATTGAATAGCTTGAACTGTTTGGGAGGCATCAATGCTATGGGACCTGGACCTGTCCTTAGTGTATGAGCTGGCTGTTTGGAACCTTAGGCTTACACAGGGACACTCTGCTCAGCCTGGAAGGAGGGACCTGCCTGTACTGAATCCTCCAGGTTTAAATGAATCTCCAGGGGAGTCTTGGCCCTGGAAGAGATGGGAATGGAGGGGAGGGGTTTGGGGGGAATGTGGGGGTGGGGGCAGGAGGGGGGGAGGACAGGGGAACCCATGGCTGATGTGTAAAATTAAAACACAAATATAATAATTTTTTTTTTAAAAAAAGGAAAAAAAAGAAGTGCAGGATAAAATAACCGCCATGGGTTATGCACATGACAGGTAAAAGGAGTCTGATTCTTCCAGACCTAAGGAATTTCCACATGAATAATTCTAAATCATAGGCTAGGAAAATTGGCAATGCTGGTTCACATACCAAATCAAAATGTTATCTGGTGTATGCAACCTGGTCTAAAAGTAAACAATGCGCCTGTGTAACTCAGGAGGAAGGTCTTCTACAGAGGCCAAGCCAAGGCTTGTGTACTCCTCTGGACAGCACAGGGATTTGCCCAGAGGAGAGTCCTGTGAATGATGAAACTTTTATCAATGCTAATCCTTTCTATAAATAGATGCCCACTGGCAATTTCAACTGTTCTGTATAATCTAAATCTAAACTCAATAGGGTATGCCCTTAGCAGGTTAATACTATTTTGATATTACATTGTAAACTAGAAAAGCCAAGAGACCCAGGTCTTTCTGCTTATGTGTTTCCTCCCATACAAGCCATGAGAGACATCAAGTAGCATTCATATTCCAAGTCACTGCCATGAAAATGAGGCAGTTTAGAGACATAAACTTAGTGCTGAAAAATAACTTTTCTTTAACCCACTTTTCTTCTTTCTTGGGCATGCAGACAAGTGCCAGATATAAACACAGCTACAAGCAGCTGCATGCAGCCAGGTTTCTCACAGGAGACTTTTAGGTACTTCCCATTCAGTGTATGCATTTGTGTTAGTACAAAATAAGTGAAATTTGTGGCTTCCATTTTTGTACCTATGCAGTGAGGACTATGCAGAGAATTCAAGATTGCGGATGTTCTGAAAAGTGTTCCCTACAATACTATCCAAGAAAAGATGAAAAAGGAAGAGGGTGTATAGCAGTACTGAGCTCCAATATCATGCCAGCACCACTGTGACTCTACATGGTCTTTCATATTTCTGACTTAAGTCACTTCTGTGCCTGTCATCTCTCATAAAATTTGATTTAAAAAATCTTAATTTTCTGATTTAAATATTTCCTTCCCCATTGTTAGTGCTTTTCAAGGAAATCTTCTTTTGATAATTTTGAATGTGATTAAAAAACTTGCTCTACTTTTGTTAGTTTTTAATTATAATTTTATTAACTAGCCTTTATAATCAATGTTTATATTTTACGTAATTTACATTTTACACAGCATTAGTTAAATGTGTATATTGGTAATCACTTGTGATCAAACTTTTTTCTTAGTGAACAGTCACCTATTTGGACAGATTAACTTTAGACTATATAAATATGTGGCAGTAATATTTAATGTGTAATGGATAACATTTGGGACATGTGTCACTTGATATATATATATTACATCTAATTTTTAATCAACCTTGCAATAACATATAATTTCTTTTAAAGCAAAAGAGTTACCAAGTGGTCCAAAAGCTTTGAATTTTTTCCCAAGGCCATACTATTAGTAAAAATCAAGCCTGGGATTTGAACTTGCATATTTTCGGCAGCTTAGTTCACATTGTAGAAGATGAGAAATTATAATTTGAGACACAGGTGAACCTTCATTCTTTGAAGGCCAAAGAAGATATCTTTGGTTTTGAAAATATTCTAAGCAGAATATGTATGAAATAGAAAGCTATTTGAAATATGGATGAAATAAGAAGGTAATGTTTTCAACTTGAAAAGTTGTTTTGTAAGCAAGTAAGCTATTAAAAAATGGTCATTACTGATTGTAATAAGATTAGAGATCAAAACATATTAAAGAAAGAACCACTTAGAGATGCATTTCTCAAATCACATTTCATTATAACTTATGAATACTATGATGACAGGATACAATACTAAACAAAATAAAAACAAAATTCGTTAAGGCATGAAGGTTTTAGCAGAGACTCATTAGGTGTCCACAAGCTATTTCTTATATCCTCCTGTGCAAACAAGCAAACTGACAAACAAGCAAACTAACAACAACAACAACACACCCACTATAGCATTCTTTCAGCTCTGTGCATGTTTGGGTGTGGCCATCTGAATGCATTCTGGCCTCTGCACCTTGGGTGGAAATGATGTACCACCTCTAAAACTGGCCATTAAAGCATCCTCTGTGCCATATGCTCTGCTTCTTTCATGGTCTGCTGCAAATGACCTATGACAATGCTAAAGTCTTCAACAGAGCAGAGAGGAGATGCAACAGATACTCTGAGTCTCCAAAGACCAACTCTGAATTATTTCTTGACATTAAAATTCTAACTCAATATTTTTTTATATTTCAAAGGCATTTTTAGTATGTATTTTATTTTTAGAAATTTTAAACATGAGTATTGTAATTACACCATTTCTTGGCTCCAACTCTTCCTTCTTCTTGTGTCACTATCAAACCCTTTCAAATTCATGTCCTCTTCTTCTTTAATTAATTATATGTGTGTGTGTGTGTGTGTGTGTATGAGAATATATATCCACATGTGTGTTGTGTGTATGCATGCATGTCCATCCCCAGTTGATGTATGTGCAATACAATCTCTACACATACAGTTGAGATGATACTAAACAAGAGGGTTCAAAGAGATTATAAGAACAGGAAGACCAAGATGAATGTTGTGTGATGTTGTTTTATACATATTTTAGTATTTTAGGAATTTTATTCATGAAATCTTAGCAATGGTCGACTAAACAAGACAAGCAAAATGACAAGACCAATATGCCAATGAAGATGGGGAACATCTCCTCACCCATAGAAGAAGAACTAGAGGCAGCTAATGTTTGTTGTTTTTTTTTTTTTTTTTTTGAGATAGAGAGGGAGGGAGGGAGAGAGAGAGAGAGAGAGAGAGAGAGAGAGAGAGAGAGAGAGATCATATAATCAAAACTTGTTATTGGTGTCTGTGACTGAATTTCTTGGTTGCCATAATCTCCAAACTCTGATCTATGTATATGTAAAAGTCAGAGAGGTAGATTATGTATAAGTATTTTTATCATAGTCTCCCAAATTCAGTGCTTCCTAGAAAAGGGCATGGTTGCTCAGAAATAAATCATGAGTCTCACACATTCTTGACAAGTATTCTAATATACTAGAGACCCAAATGTTTGCATTTCTCATAGGTTACCACTTCTGATAGAGTTTCTATTCCATACTCAATAGTTAACTTGCTAGTGTAAAGCTTAGTTTTTTCTTGGCTACTTCTGCACTTTCAACAACAGTCATAACAAAAATTATATTATAAGAATATTCTCAAAATAAAAAGTATTTAAGATTTGTGCATTAATTTTAAACACTAAATATTACTGAAAAAGCCATAATTTTTGGCAATTTGAAAAATACTTTTTCAAATAATTCAACAAAAAATTTGGATTGTTCATTTATCCTTGATGCCAGTCCTAAATCTGTCATTTTATTCATAATGAATTTGACAACTGTATGCCATACTAAGGACTGCTGTTGCATAAACTATCTCATAACAATCTCTATTTTCAAAGCAAATTATGTATTAATGAAGTCAGTTAAGGAGAAATCAGTGTGAGTCAACATGTGTTCAAATGAATGGTGGCACAAACCTTTAATCCTAGCACTCTGAAGCAAGAAGCAGTTCTATAACTGTAAATGATCAGACTTGCAAAGTATCTGTTTCACTGTGGTAATATTTTAAATTTGTACTGAAATGTGATTTTATTTGTATATTAATAAAGTTGCCTTGGGGTCAAAGCAAGCCACAGCAGAAGCTGGGTGGTGGTGGTGCACGCCTTTAATCCCTGCACTTGGGAGGCAGAGCTAGGCAGGATCTCTGTGTGTTCAAGGATACAGCCAGCATGGTGACACATGCCTTTAATCTCAATACCAACCATAGAAGACATGGAAGTCTTTACAAACAGGGAGTGATGAGGAGGTCATGTGGCTGGGTTTACAACCAATGAGAGGGCAGAACAGAAAGTCTATATAAAAGACAGGACACAGGAAGTAGGTCTCTTGCAGAGAGGAAAGTCAGAGCAGTGAAGGGTAAGGTTTTCAGCTCTCAGCTATTGCTCTGACCTCTTGGCTTTTAACTCTGCAATTGGCTCTGTGTTTCTTATTTAACAAGATGGTTACATCTACATTTCACAATAAATTATTTAAAATACACAACTACATTTCACTCTATCAAAATTTGAAAATTGGATCTAGAGAGATGGCTCAGCAGTCATTTAAGAACACTAGTTGCTTTTCACATTACCTGGGTTTCATTTCCAGCATACATGTGGTAGCTCACAACTGTGTGCAACTATAGTTCTAAAGAGATCTAACACCGTTTCTGGACTTTGTATGTACAAGGTACACATATGGCATACCAAACATATATGCAGGCACTAACACACACAGTATGAAGGTGAAGCTTACTATGAGTGTTGGGACATACCTTTATTATGGATCTCTCTGAGCTTAAGGCCAAGGCTAGGGTGCTCTACAAAGTGGGGTTTATGCTAGCCAGAATAACACAGTGATACCCAGTCTCAAAACACACAAAAAAATAAGGAAATATTTATGGAAGAAATAATTTGATTAAATAAAAAATTAATTTTCTAAGGCATTGTTCTAATTCTAGTAATTTATTTAATAAAAACTTATTTTTTTCAGAAACATAGAAAAATTATTGGATGTTAAAAGTCCACATTTTCCTAATATGTGTGTGTGTACGTGTGTGTGTGTGTGTATGAATATAAGAAAATTCTAAAATTAAACACTATTATGTGTGCTCACTAAAATTTTTCACTATGTACTTCTGCCTCAAGATAAATAAAAATATCTATACATTTTCTTTGGTTTCTTGTTCTTTTTTGCTCAATGATGCTGCTTACATCCTTACCTCTTACTCCTTCAGTGTCCCACTAGGACCATGGTATCAAAGAACACAGACATGCAACAGCTCAGGGCAGGGTCCCATTGAGACAGGGGTGATTAAATTGGAGTGACAATATGCTACAGACACTTCATTATCAAGTTACCTTGATATGACAGTGCTTGTCAGCCCTGGCTCGCTCTGAACTGTGCAAGATTTGGTTATTTCAGTCAGGTAACTTCACCTGGTTCTACCATTCAGCTTTAGAGCTGAGGAAACTGGAATTCTATTTGTGTAAATTTACATGGTCTATCAATCTGCCCTTTTCTTTGGACACACCAACTTTCAAAACAGTTTCTTGATTAGTCTATTCATGTTTCTCAGTGGCCCTTACTTCCTCCTACTGAAGTATATAATACACAATCTCTTCACCTCTCTCTCTCTCTCTCTCTCTCTCTCTCTCTCTCCCTCCCTCCCTCCCTCCCTCCCTCCCTCGGTGTGTGTGCCTATCTGTATGCATAGTTAAATTTAAAACAGAGATTTTATATGGCAATTGCTGATAAAAATACTGACAAATGTGGTGCTTTGAACTAGTTTCACATCACTAAAATAAAGCCTAATGCTTTATCAAGAATATTGTAATTTGAATGTTAATAATTCTAATCTAGTTACACAATGTTACCTTTCTGATTTTATATAGGTCACAAAAGTTTGAGAAAACAATAAGAAAACTTTGTTTTGACAGCTGTCATTGTGTAATAACTCTTCTTCTATTTTTGTATGAAGATAACAATTGGCAAGATGAATAAAAGAGAGAAGGAACAGTACATTATGGCAACTTAGGTTTTGTTACCAAAAAAAAAAAAAAAAAAAAAAAAAACTTCTGTCATCAAGATAAATGTAATGGCTATCTATGCCTCTAAGAAACTTAGCTTTGATTAAAAAGGATAATTAAAATGACTGAATGAGCTCAGTTACTTGATTTCTACTTTTATCATCAGGCCAATGAACTCTGAAACAGCTTGTGCCAGGCAGTGAAGGACTTCCATACTCCTTAGACACACCTTGAGGATACCACATCAGAGTGTGTCATGTTGGTGGCAGACATTTCTCTGATGGATTTCTATTCAGTAAATTATTCAGGCATTCCCCAAATTTTCATCTGATTCACAAAGGGTATTTTCACTTCATTTATGAGTTTTTTTTTTAAATACATAATTATGTAGCAGGAAAAAAAGAGCTAATTCTCAGGTCAATAGAGTCAAGAAGAAAAACATTGAAGAAGTCATGTCCATGATGCATGTAAGCCGAGGGAAGTTTCTGCAAACACAATTGAAATAGGCAGAAAATTAAAGATAAACAAAGGAAGTTTAACTTCTGAGACCATGAAAAGCTAAGAGCTTGAAAGGACAGTGACCAGTGGAGCAGGAGCTCAACTGAAGAATTCCAGACAAGCTGAGGTCAACTTTCAATCATCTACTTTGTAGATGGGAATGGGAAAGTCCATCCAGAGCACCTGCATGGTAATGAAGGAATCATTAAATCAAAATGATTTTTGAAGAACACTTTGGTAAAACATTACTAAGCTTTAAAATATGGAGCGTTGGCACATGTCTTTAATCTCAGCACTTGGGATGCAGAGGCAGGGAGATCTCTGAGTTCAAAGCTAGCCTGGTCTACAGAACTACTTCCAGGATATCCAGTGCTATAAAAGATATCCTTTCATGAAAAACTGAAAATAAGCAAGTAAGTAAGTAAGTAAGTAAGTAAGTAAGTAAGTAAGTAAATAAATAAATAAATAAATGAAGAAATAAATATTGAGTCTCTTTACTTGGTGAAAGTTCTGTAGAAAAAAGACCCAATTAGTAAAATATTACTATACACACACACACACACACACACACACACACACATATTTAATCACTACTTGGGATAGAGGCTCCTAGCTTTTTCATGGATACTGGGAATCTCAACTCTAGCTCTCAGGGTTTCACAAAGTGTATGTTACCCATTGAGCCATATCCCAGCAATGGAGACAATTCCAAAGAACTGATAGAGGCTACCTGCTCTGCTAATGTGAATGTTAGCTGGAGTACTGCAACCTTGTGGAATCAAATGTTTGCTGATACCCCACCAACAGGCAGACACTGAGACACCTAGTTTAATAACTTTGGGCTGAGAGACAGATGAGCTTCTGTGTCTTCATCTTTATGGTGGAAAGAGCCATTGCCTGTGATGAAATTTGTTTCTTCCTAAAGTTCTAAATATGTGACACCTGTAGATGAGAAGAAATCTTATTTTATGTGAGGAATTTTCTCCTAATTTTTTTAATTTTTGAAAAATTATTTTATTTATTTATTTCTAGATAAATATAATTACAGCACTTTCTGCTTTTCTTTCCATCCTCCAAACATGCCCTTATTTCTCTCTTTCTAGCTTTTGAATTCATGGCCTCTTTTTTCATTAATTACTGTGACATACACATAGGTATATGTATGCACATACAGATTCCTAAATACATAAATACAACTGACTCAGTCTGTATAATGTTAGTGGTATCTTTGCTTTCAACACAGGGGATACCCACAAGGTCTCACACATATAAAAAGAACTACAACTAAAGAATGCTAGAGCAGGAGAACAAGTCTTCCCAGGGAAGAGCACACCAATTGGTTGCTTTTTCCTTTATTTTAAAATACTTGCAGAATTTAAAATAAAAATTAAAATAACTAAATAGAAACAGAAGCTATCTTGAGGACCTAGTTTTCTGATAAACTCCAAGAGCAGGAAATGCCCCAAAGTTTTCCTCATTTTAAGTATAAATAATAAATGAGTTTGAAAACTCACCTCTCTTTCAGGTACAGGTCCCCTGTGAGTATGCCAAGCAAGATTGGCTCCAGACACAGGTTTCCTGTGCTTGCTTTAACCCTGCTCAGACCCCTCAGAGTTTTCCTACCCACCCACGCCTTCACCATCACTCCTTCCGACACCTCCTTGGACAGCAGTCTTGTGCCTTTCTTGATTCTTTTCAAGCTTCTTTAATATGTGTGATGAGTTATTAGCTTGCGTGAAAGTATGGGGATCCTCATCTGCCAAGAGCTGACTCTATCAATACATTTGTTGATGAGGGCTTAAGGAGGAATAGGTAAGAAGTCCACAGGGGTAGAACTAATTGATTTTCTTCATAAACAAATAAGCAGTTATACAAGTGACCATCTGCTTTGTCTGCATGAAGTTAATGAGTACAGAAAAGGAACTAAATTTAGTTCACTGACGTCTTAGGTCCAATTGTTTCAATAGGGATAAGGCATTGATTGGCCTATGGAATGGAGACTAACAAAACATGGATCCGATTCCTTATACTTTTTAACGAGGAATAGTAAAAACAGACCCATGGAAGTTTATAATTCCTGAAAAGTTAGAAACAGATATGTGGCATTATTTCCCACTGTAACTATGATATTCATTAGATAAACTAGGCATGGAAAAACACAGAAAACTATTAAATTCAAAATTTCTGTATCAATTAACAATTTTCCTTCAAACTGTATCCATTTTCTTTGGTTCACCATGCCAGCAGCAAGCAGCTATTTCAAACATATCACAGATAATGGAGACATTCACTTCAATAAAATATCAGTAGGGAATCTTATATGAAAATGTAGACTATTATCACTATTTTGAGCTTAATAGATGAAGATTATACATATATATGTAATTATGTGTTTCAAATTATGTATTATTCGCTACATTTATAAATAATGGAAAATAGAGCTAGGGAAACAGATCTGTGGGAAACTGGTCATACAAGCATGAGGACTTAAATTTGGATCCCTGGCATGCATATTTGATGCATGCATCTTCAATCCCAGCTCTCCTAGGGAGAGATAGGAAGTGGAATGAAATAAGCCAGCTAGCCTTGTGTACAACATTGCAATAAGCCAGCTAGCCTTGTGTACAACATTGCCAATAAGAGTTGCTGTTTCATGAAAGGTGAGGCCTAGTTCTCTCTCCTCATTCATGCACACTCATCCTCATTCATGCACATGAATATACACACAACCGCAAACACACACACCACATACACATATTTTTCAATTATGGAAAGTAAGTATTTGCAAGAAAAAAATTTCTCACGTATAAAAGTTTACTTAGATCTTTACATAGAATATTCATGTTTTTGAGAAGTACTAATATTTGGATCACCATGAAATTTCCATTGGTTGTAAATTCTTAAATAAGTGTATATTTGTCTTTGGTAACTCATTATTATACATTTTATGATAAATAAGTTCCACTCCTAAGACAACAATTGTTCACTACATACATTAAAATGTATATATGCCATTTACAAATGCAACCGAGTATCCTAAACATGAGAATCAAATCAAAATCCTGTTAGTGGGTATTGCATAGAGGAGACTGCGTACCAAATTTAAACGCAGGGTTTTGAAAATTTAAGATTTTCCACAGGGAATCACATCCCTACTTTTGGTCCTCATTTTTCATTGCTTTCTTAATTATGTCATGAGTTCTAGGCAAGATTCTCATGTTTTTCTCCTCACTAACCCAGACTCTTCCATTTTCGACTTGCCTTTTCCTGAGTTATTACCTCTTTAGTAACAAGACCCATGGCCTAAAGGTTTGACCTTCTTTCTTAATCATGCAAATATAGTTGTTTAAATAAATACTTAGAATGCAATGAGTCAAATCAGGCTTGCATTACCTTATTTTATGTGTATAACTGTCATATTCCTTCAGTAGAGTAGAATTTCCTCTGAAGGAATGTGGCCTTCAACATCTATCAACACAACTCTATAGTTTATTTAATATTCTGAGTAAGATTTGGTTTAAATTATTTGAGCTGAGTAGCAAGAAGCCTGTCAAAGAATGAGTACTTTGACAGAAAGTACTCATTCCACCACAAAATTGAGATTTCTGTGGACAATTTTTTCTCTTTGAAATCACTTAAACAAAAAGTGGTACCACACGTTTTGAAGATTACCTCCTCTTAAAGTTCAGAAAATTTTTATAAATTCATTCAATAAATATCTTGCTTCACATCAGTATATTTTATAAGCTATTCAAATCTTGTCAATACAGTTAGAGTACCACGAATCTCATTATGAGCCTCAGCCACCATTCACTTAAACTTTCCTTACTAAACGAACAGGATGCCTATGATGTACATCACAGATCCTAAGTAAAAGTGAATGAATGGTGAAAAACTTTCTTCCCATTACTATACATAGATTCTACAGGCAAATAGACAAGGAAAATAAGCAGAGGTTGTCACAGGTTGACATAAGCGGTTATGTAGGAAACACAGGGTACTGACATAAAGAATGGCAGGCAGGGAAATTTCAGATAGAATATTAGCAGCATCTTCCAAGATGGAAAAATGTAAACTTAGACTTGAAACACACACACACACAGTTAAAAAGGAGAACATAATGAGATATTGTAAGTTTTATCAGTTAGCTCTAGACTCCAAAAGAATATGTAGTGGGTAGCCATTCCAGCTTTGACCTGAAAGTTCCAACCCCCATTGAGGCTTCTGTAATGGTCACGCCTACAAGGCAGGGCTGAGAGAGGACCCTGAAGACCTGGGACCCAGATGTGCCAGCTCTTTTGGTTGCTGGACCCTGGATGCTGGAGGTAGGCCCAGCAGAGTTCTCCAGAGAACACGGCCGGACTGCACTACACCTTTCCCAGACCCTGTAAACTATCCCTTCACTTGAAGTTACCCCACAAAATAAACCTCCCTTTTAACTACACAGAGTGGCCTCAATAATTTCACCAATAAGGATATTTATGGTAAGAAGAAAACTGTACTGGTTTCAAGTAAAGGAATACTTAAGAAAAAGTACCAGAACTTCTGGAGTTGCTCTACAGTGTAATTGTGTAATCCATCTGCTAATTGTTTCCATTTCTAAGTTGGTCCTAAAGCATGCCATTTGTTATCCATTGCATCCTCTAGGAATTTAATCTGCTTGCTTCACATTTGAAAGGCCACCATGACTTGCTGAAAATGGTGCTTCCTATTCATGGAAAGTATTGCTCCCTGTTTGCCAAGGTGTGCAGCCCCATTCAAACTATGGCCAATCATTTCACTATGTGGTTGAAGCAGTCACCGCAAAAGATCTTGAGTTTTGAATTTTATCTTTATTAAGAACTTACCATTTGGACTTTAGGATCTGATTTTGCTTCCTTGTTTGAGCATTGATATATCTGACCTAACGGTGAAAGGCTTTAAGCAGCAGGTAAAATTTTTCTTAGGAATTGAAAGTACCAGGAAGCAATACAGGGACTCCCACACCACACCCACCATAATAATTTGCATGAAAATTTTCATTAGATCTTGCAAAGATTGCAGATAGAAGACCAGAGGAGGATTTAAGAGAGCAAGAAAAGTTAGTCTTAAGCCAGTCTCGAGCAATAGCAGAAATTGAACTCAAAGCATTAAAAGAAGACAGACAAATGGAAGTCTTTGCATACATCAGATATTTTCTATATTTATAAAAGCATACACCTGTCCTTTCCATAGGTGCCTCAAGTATTCATATTGTGAAGAAAATCTATGAGGATATTATGAGGAGTTGCTTATTTATATAAAAATAATATAGAATAAATATAAAATGATCTTTTGCATATTTCTTTAACCTTCATGACATACCTCCCTTCCCAAAATATATGTCCATTTGGTAATAAATATTTTTCTTTATTCTAAGTTATCTGAACGTAAATTATGTTCTTAATGTACTCTCAAAAGGAAGAAGTACCAACTCAGCATTTTCACATTATTAACAAAGAAAAAATGGATCTGTTTCTTTTTAACCATTTCTTACTGCTTTTAGAACTCCATTAACTAACGAGACCAATGTTCATGGTTAGGAGTATATTTACCACAAATAGCTTTAGTGATTATCAAACATAGTTCTTTCATTTCAGCAGTTAGCCAACCTCAACCAGTATTTATTGCCTCATATACTTTTCTGCTGTGAACATACACCTTAATTGCTTCAGTCCTGATTTCTAGGCTTGCCTTTAAATGCCTGAATGGGAGAAAGTGCTTCTTGCTTCACTTATGTGAGAAGACAGTGCCTGTATCATAGCAGTTGGGAGCAGGACATGAACTCAGCTATACTTCAGTGAATGAGACTCCCCTGGAAAGATTCCCAAATTCTCTTATGGCTATGAACATGTGGCACTAGGGTTGGCTTACGAACATTCTTTCTAATGTTTATTCAAACATTGACATCTAAGGATACCAAATGCTTCTGAGCAAAGAGGGGAAACATGGCTGATCTCAACAACATTAACAACTGATTAATTTTTTTTTTCTAAAAGTAAATACACCTGGGATTTGTCCTTTAATTACCTATTTCATCCTATCCCAGTAGCCTCCTACATAACAATTTTCTGGTTATTTTTCATAAATATAGTTCTTGGTAACAGCAATACTTTTGAGGTTGTAGCATATTATCCCACAAACAGATGAAATTGAAAAAATTAGTTATGGAATTATGAAACAGGTGAAGTTTGAGTCTTTCATCTCTTCCTTGGGGGGGGGGGTATTCTGTTCTTGTTTGTCACCTTGGTCCTTTGAGATTCAGACCAAATACGTTTTTCTTTGAAGTGTTTTACCTGTAGAGGCCTTTCTCAGAAGACTCTGTCTATGAAAAGACCTTCAGTCAAAGAAATGTTACATTGCTCCCAAGCCTTTGAAGCCTTCCTACAGAACAGCATGTATACCTTAACATAGTTATCAAAAAACGAAAAGTTTAATGTATGTCTGTTGAAGGGGTGAATATTTGTCTGACTGACCAAAAGATGACTCACTGTGGTAACAGGAACATGTTTTCCAGGCACAATAGAACATGCATGAAGTCACAGGGTCCTTGATTGTAAAGCTCAGTACAAAATATCAAGCCAGCGAAAACCCAGCATGGATAGCAGAGGGCCTCACAAAGTCTCAACGATAGCTGAAGGGCTACGGGGTGATAGTTGATTGAGGCGGGAGAGGAGGTTTCTTTGCATGCAGCCCCTGACGCTGCTCATGTACCAGTGGAAGGCTCTCCATGCACATACATGTAAGCAGCATTAAGGGGCTCCGCGGGTTTAAGAACTCATGAGATTTGGAGGAGAACCGGTGAGAGGAGCAATCACAGAAGTAATGGGAGGGACAAGGGAACAGAGTTGATCAGGACATTATATCCTTGCATGAATAACAAGATTGACAAAGGTTTGATTTGAACAAGAGAGACCTCTTAATTAGAGAGGTGATAGTTCATCAACCAGCATGACCATCCAATTTAAACTCACTTATAACATTAACACATGCCTTTTCATTTAATCAGATAATAACTTTCCGAAAAGGAACCTCCCCAAAGTTAGACTTGGGGAAAGGACAAAAGAGGGTAAGTTAGAAAAAACAAATAAAATAGAAGAGAAATAGAGAAAGAATTGTTTAAATGCACTTTTGCTTTCTTACTACATGATCATATCTAGTCTCTATTTAAGAATATAAAATATAGTTTACTATTTCACCAAGACATTCAAAATATCTAAAACATCTCTGTAGCCCTCAGAAAAACCAGCTGGCCTTCCACATTATTGATGATGGGACTCTTCAATATCCCTTCTGCAAATTTTCATTTTGAGTATTACACACGAGAATATATTGTCCTCTGTGCTCTCCAGGTGGTCTGCCTGGATTCATCTTCACATGGCATGTCACTGACCCATTAGTCCCTGCACTGTTTCCTCTCTGTCAATCTAGTGACTCTTATATTCCATGTGTGGTTGGGGAATGCCTTAGAACATTTATGTATTTCTCTCCATGCCTGGCACTGTGCTTTACATATAAAGTTTTACTCAGTTTACTCAAATACATTGCACAGAATATAAATCTGGAATGTTTATAAGTCTCTCTCTTCTTGTCTTAACCATATTCCCTTAACCTTGAGCAGTTTTAACACAAGAAAAATATACAGAAATCCAAGAAATTTGCTTTCAGATACATTCCTTTGCTATTCTCCAGATGTGTGAGTCCACGAAAAAAAATTTTCTCTCCTATGTTTACCATATGCTCTTCATTTATATGCTTGAGAAAGGAACAGACATGACTTCCAGACATTCCCATAAGCATCATGTACATAGAAAATCTGAATCCAGCAGTTATTTATTCATGAAGAGACTGCTCCACTTCTCTGAATGACAGTACACCACATGGACAATATTAAAACACAGGTATAGTGACATAAAATAAATTAGCTTAAGAAGGAAAATTGGGAATGATTGGACATGAGATTTCATGGAATATTTAAACATGGCAATACCACTCTGTAGACACACAAAGAGTCAGATTTGCATTCTAAAATAGATTTACATTTTAACATGGAAACTATAACTATAAAAATATCTGAACTAAATATACAAAGATAGTACAAGAATTTAAATATGGTTTAGATGAGTTTAAAATTCCAGTTATTATCTATTGCCCTACTACTGGATACTATAAAAATGAAAGGATCTTCTTGTTTCATTAATTATATTAAATGCTAAAATTCTTTTTCCTAGAAATCCTTGATAATGATGTGGAGTTAGAAACCTAACAAGTTATGCAAAACAGTTGCCTTTGCTTTTTATGTTTTGTTGCTTGTCTTTGATACAAGTCAATTAAATGATTACTAGTGTCAATTTGACTTAAGAGCTATCCATTGCCTATGGATAAAAACAACAAAACAAACAAACAACTATGGTCCAAAATTTACAAAAATAGAAACATCTCATCCTGTCTAGAAATAGCTATTCCCCTCTTTCTGTCCACATAGCTTCTTCTTTTATTTATGAGTGGAACGGAAGCTGCTTCTCCTTAATAAAGGCTCAACATTCAACAGGAAGTCTACACACTTTATACGCTCAGGTAAGGTCTTTGATATAAAACGAACAGTAGGAAATAGAATCAGTATAGAGAGTAGGAGATGACTAGAAAATGAAAATGTGGTACACAATGAGATTTTTGTGTTCCCATGTTGTTTTCAATATTGATTATTTCGTGAAAATTGCACATTGGGGTTTTATTTAGTCGTAAAATGTGAAATTGTGAAATTAGCAGGAAAATGGAAATTGGAAAATATTAAATTATTTAACCCAGACTTAGAAATAGAAATTTGCATGTTCTTTCTCATATGTAGTTTTTTGCTTTTGTTTTGTGTATCTATATACTCATGTAAGTATGGGCTCAGATCATGAAATAAAAAAAGGGACCATGAGAACGCAAAATGAGATTTTAAAGATAGGAGAGAAAAGGGTAATAGAATGCATGTGACATGATAATGAAAAGGGGACAAATGAGTGTCTTGGTGGGATAGAATGTGGAGAAAGGTGTAGAATGAGACCCAACAATAATGTATAAAAGTGCAAAAATGAAACCATTTAATTTATGCTAAATGAAGGCAAAAATTGTCTTGCAAGTATCAATATATTTCTGTGTATTAAATGCATGGTTGAAATGAACTCATTGTAAGGGTGACTAATTCCTTATCCACACTTATAAAAGACAGAAAATTGATAAATGGAACTGCTTATAATTTTAAGTGAAAAAAAAAAAACAGACTCAGACAGTATCATATGTTTTCTACCATATGTACAATATGAATATAACTTGAAAGTAAAAAGGATTAAAAGGGAATATGGAAGGAGAAGATAACATTTAAAGGGAAATATGGAGAGAATGTGCTTAAAAATTCTTCCAAGTTTTCCCAGTATTGAGGACTTTGAGGAGTTATCTAACACACACACACACACACACACACACACACACACACACACACACGCAAACATATATAAACTCATTACACACACACACACACGTGTGTGTGTGTGTGTGTGTGTGTGTGTGTGTGTGTGTGTAATAGGTTACATAGTCATAAATGTGAGATTGGGAGTTACACAGGAGGAATTGGAAACAAAAAGGGAGGGATCGAAATGATAGATATACAGGACTACTATACAAATCAAAAATAATTAAAGTGAGTTAAATAGCCGGGCAGTGGTGGCACATGCCTTTAATCCCAGCACTCGGGAGGCAGAGCTAGGCAGATCTCTGTGAGCTCGAGGCCAGCCTGGGCTACCAAACGAGTTCCAGGAAAGGCGCAAAGCTACACAGAGAAACCCTGTCTCGAAAAAAACAAAAGAACAACAACAAAAAAAAACTAGTTAAAAAAAATAAGTTGAAAAAATAATGTAAATAAGCCTTGCAAATTTTTCTCTGCAGTGGCTAAATTTAAAATCTTTAAGAAATAAGCCCTCCAGAGTAATTAAGAAGAAATAATGGCTTGATCTGTGGATGTTTGTGATGAAAAGTGTTTGTGCCTCTGTGTGAGAACAGGCTGCATTCTCGATCTCAAATTGTGCCTTACAGTGATGAACCGAGAGATTTTTCACGCTGCATGCTTCAGACTCGCTGAGTATGAGCAGAACACTATCAGAGTTGTGAAGCCTCTGGAAAGGTTAAACACAAGAACCCTAAGGGCTTTCAAAGAGGAAGAAAATCTGTTTTCAAGGAGAGTTAGAACTACCAGACTGGGAGAGTCTGCCTCTGCAGATTCTTCCTCTTGCTTTGAAAGAAAATCCATAGAAGGCAGATGAACTGTCAAAGATTCCCAAAGCTTGAGGTGAATTGAGTTTATTCTGTATCGTTCTGCTATTTTCATTACTTAACAAAGGAGACTCCACCACACTGCTCACTTACTTCTCCTTGTCAGCAGACACATGAATTTGGAAAAATTTCATTCCTATGTTGATACCATATAAAACGCTGTCTTTTAAAAGAATGCATATGGAAAGATCATTGTCCCTCTGGTGTTGATTAATTGCATAATAGTGTATTCAATAAATTCTAAATGTGTAAAATAAGCTTAAAAAGAGATAACTGGTGCCTGTACTGAATCCACCAGTTTTAAATGAATCCCCAGGGGTGTCTTGGTCCTGGAGGACATGGGAATGGAGGGGAGGGGCTGGAGGGAAGGTAGGGGTGGGGGCAGGAAGGGGGAGGACAGGGGAACCCATGGCTGATGTGTAAAATTAAACACATAATAATAAAAAAAATTGAAATAAAAAAGAGTTAACTGGATTAATGGCAAAGGAATGAATTTATCGTTGCTCACCTACATACATGAACAAGTAAAAAGACACTGAGTGAAAGGATTACACTATATGGTTCTATACCCAGTGAAAATTCAGAACTCGGGGGTGTTTCTCCACAGTGCAGTTCAACCGCACAACCATTAGCTGCTTTCATATGTTCTAAACATGTCTTCCAGGTATACTAGTGTGTGTCAAATGGAGTTAGAAAAGAATGAGTTAAGAAAGAGCTCAGAATGATTGCATGGCATGGTCTGAGTGTTTGTTTATCTGAATCTGTATATACATACATATATATATATATATATGTATATACACACACACAAACATATATGTGTATGTATACACACACACACATATATATGTATATATATATATGTATGTATGTATATGTATTTTGAAGGAGTGGATAAAAATGTCAAAAGAGTCCATAGTCAAAAGTCACCTGTTTTTCATTTTTATGCAGGAAATGTGAAGAAATGTTCAACAGGAGACACTTCCAGTCTCTTCCTGAATTCATTGTACTTTCATACAACATATCCAATTTTAGAATTTCAGTGGATTCTCATTCTAGGGGACTGGTAAAATAAGTCTACTCTATAATACCTGGTCTACTTAATGCTCACCAAAGGATATAATAGGAGGGAGAATTCAGAAAATGGGGAGGAAAATGTACAGGCTACTGGCTCAAATTACCTGGGAAATATTGTTGAAATTCAATACAAAATGGCACCGTTTATATATCATATTTCAGATATTCCCCTGTGATACATTTTGTATGAACATGATCAAGTTTAAAATGATCATATGTAATTATTTCCTTAGTTCAGTGTTAATGTTATATCTTCAGTTTTGAGAGGGAAATTCTGAATTATGAGTCATTTATTCAATGGCAGTTATATTTCAAGATTAAAACCTACCAAGTAAACTTCACTACAACTTATATCTAAAACCCTAATAACGTTTTTATTCTTCTAGCCTAAAGACATAGATTTTTAGGTTAATAAATCTGCATAATGCACTTACTCTGGAGGTAATGGAATTACAAGGTAGTTGATCAACTTCTACCTTGGTAGGTAAGGTTTTCACAGGTATATAATATTCATATATTGCACTTAACAATTGGGGTACTTTCTTGGAACAGGATTTGGTCTTAAGAAGTTGGTTTAAGGATCTCTGGTTCCTTTTCCCAAAGGAATAGTTTTTATTCTCAAAGCTATTACTTCTCTGTGAAAAATTTTAACTGGCTCCTTTCCATGTCATCTATGACCTTGGGCGGACTTTAGGGACCTCAGAAATGTGGTATGGTAAAAATGATCCCTGTTGATTTACATAGAGGTTCCCTCCTTGGATCAGAATGCAGGAAAGTAAAATACCTCAGAAGAAATAGTGCAGAAATCAGGCCAGCTTATGTTCACTTACTCTCATCTCTCTGACCTCTAAAAGTTGCAGCACAAAGAAGTGGTAAGTTATTAGAGGCAGCACCATGACCCAGAAAATAAATCTGCAAGGTCTTTGCTGACCATTGCCTATTCTCACCCACCATGGAGCCTGCCAATCATAAAAATATTTCATGATCCGAGCCCATCCATTTCTGAAACGATGATGAATGGGCTTGCTTCAACAAGAAGATGAAAGCTGAGGAAAAATTTTGATGTTGATGTCTACTAGATGGAGCAGAAATAATTAATGTTCCTTTATGGCAGTATGATTTATCAGGGATGACATTGCATGAGGGCCCCTGTGAACTAGGTGGTAACTGCTACTTTGCCAAATTTTTTGACAACTAAATTTGAAGCAACCTAAGAAACCTAGTGAATGATACCAACTTCATGATTAATAATACCATACACATATTAAGTGACAGTAACACATCACTTATTAACTTGATCTCTATGCTTTGAGCATCTTTACAAGGGTATGAAAACAAGTAAAGATTGTTCATATGTAAAACCTGTACAGTATTTTTGAATTAAGTTTGGTTGGAACATTTCAGGACTTGAAAATGTGTTCAATAAAGATTGGAATACATTAACCTTACTTAATATGCAAAATAATTACTGAAATGAAACTAGTTTTGAAAATGTGGCAATGTAAATACCAAATAACCTCACACTTGCTCTTCCTGAGTGTTGGTATGGACACTTGTGTCATATTTCTATTGTTCTCATTTCTTGTGTGATAATGAATGGAAACCTAAGCATAAACATTTTCTCCACTTCTCAGTTTAAAATTCTTTTAGAGTAATTAATTGTCATGGGTTGGTGATCAACACAATTACACTCCACATATTAATAGTTTTCCAAAACGATTGAACTATTCTGGAGGCCAGCAAAGCAGGAGCTATAAAAAATTATGTAGTAGATTTTAAATCAAAGACAGTCTTGGAAAGTTAATGTCTCAACATTTAGAAGTACTAATGAATGGCACTGAAAGTGATGTAACCTATTAGTCTTAAGCCTTGAATCTGCCTATATATAAAATCATTGTATTTAAACAAGAGCATGCTACCTTCTGTCTGGCCTCACCAATGAAAACCAAAGAGTCTTAATTAAATGGCTATTTTAAAATAATTTAAAATTATTGGAAACCTAATATGTACTTTTATTTTTTCTTCACTTAGTCTTTCAAAACATGAAAATAACAATAAATAAAACTTTACTTCAAAAAATTTATTTATAGATGATAACATGAAAGGAATGTTAACATTTCAGTTTTCTACAATTAGAGGAATACTGTTGAAATAGTAATTTCTTAGTTAATAATTATGGTAATGTAGGAATTATCACAGACTAAAAAACTGAGATGAAATGGAGAATCCAGGCTTCAATCATATTTCTGTTGTATAGGTATTTGTGTTACACATAAGTTGCAGTATCTTCTAAATTACCTACAGTCCTTAAAATATGCCTAAGTTTCACACTGTGGTCAGTGTGAAAATGACTGAAGCCCTTGAAGGTTTTCATTATCAGCAAATATTGGATACACCTCTATTCTTTACAAAGAATTTAGATTGAATTATTTGAAGAAAAATATTTCTTTCTGCACATCAGCATACTTATGCTGTTCTAAACTGCTTTATTTTTTAAGACTAATTACTTTTGGACAGTGCAGAGCTCCTCGTGTTTTTTCATATTACAGACTTCATGTGAGTCAATCCCAGCATTAACCCAGACATGTGTAGCCTATGTATGAAGATCTTAATGATAGGAGATCACGCTTATCATTTAAAACCTCTTGGTTATCACCCATACACCACAGTGAGTTTTGTCAGAGGGGCATATTTAAGTGTGGTGCTCTGTCTTCACTTTGTCTGACTGGCAACATCGTGATTTCAGTCATGTGTGAAGCATTTTTAAATCCAATTATTCTTACAACCAGTTAGGAGAAAGGGTCATTATTCTAGCTCATTAGCTGTTTAATTGGTAGGCATAACAGCGAATCTTTGTTTTGATTCCCTGATTCTGATATGCGGCACTATTGGGAAAGGGAGGAATGTAATATCATGACTCTGAGTGCCGTGAACAAAATGAACATGTCTCTGTTTCATTCTAGGGATGATAATACATTTTTGAAATATTTTTCAATGGTTGAATCACATAACTTATACAGTTGAGACTCAAAATTACAAATGAATTATATTCTTTTCAGAGCACGATAGGCAAACTAATCATGCATTGAGTGCATGGGTGTATATAGGCACATGAAAGAATGTCCACAAGAAAATGACTTGCAATAAAAAGAAGTGTATTAAATTTAAAAAAAAATGAAAAAGTACTCATACTACAAAAAATTAAATAAATGTTCCACAGCAGTATTTTCAGTTATTAGAACACACACACACACTCATACACACCCCTCCATTTTATAAAGAGAATTTTTAACTACTGAGAGAACCACTACCAGATTTCTGGACTGTGCTTTGTAGAGTTGAAAAAACCCTAACTTTGCAAAAATCATAAATGTAGATCATGTATCACAAGGACAATCTTGAAATATCAAATTAATAGTTCAGTCATCAAGCAATTTTGCCAGTTGTGATATAGAAAGGAATTGGAGCTGGGTGGTAGTGGCATGCGCCTTTAATCCCAGCACTCAGGAGGCAGAGCCAGGAGGATCTTTGTGAGTTTAAGGCCAGTCTGTTCTACAGAGATAGATCCAGGGAAGGCACAGAGCTACATAGAGAAACCCTGTCTAGAAAAAAAAAAATGAACTGGAGTCTATTATACTAAGTGAAAAGAACTACAGATAGACATGTGTTCATGTATACATTTAATCTAAATAATTGAACTCAGAAGTATGTGAAATGATGTTGGCTTTTTCTGTGTGCATTAGTTATTTTTATTTTGAAGGATTTTTTTTTTTACTTTGTTAAAAAATACTATTCATTTTTCTTTACTGTGAAAATACCACAACCAAGCCAAATTGTAGAAAAAAAAAACAAAAAGTTGATTAAAATCCATTGCAGGTGAGCTGAAGTAGCAGGCTGCAGGCGAGTATGATGGCTGGAGCAGCTGCTGAGAGCTTGCATCTTGAGCCACAAACAGGAAGCTGAGCTAATGGTGCCAGTCTTTGAAACCTCAAAACCTGCCCCCACTGACATACTGCCCCCCTCAGCACTCATCTCCTCAATTCTCAATCTTCCTTACACAGCTACTCCCTGTGGACCACATATTCCAATTCCCAAGACATATCGAGGGGGTATCTCCTTCAATTCACTACACCGGGACCTGGGGCAAACAGGAAGATGATAACCCTATGATTCCTTGTGAACCTCTTGTAGCGATCATTAAACATTTGAGTCCTACACTCAGCCATGTACTCAGCCAAGCATGGTGCCGTAGTCTTGCATTCATTCTCTATCAATGCTGTGCAAAAATTACCTTAAACTTACAGCTTTATCATTCCACCATCCTGTAGATCAGAGACTTGACATGTGCTTTACTGTTCTAAGGTCAAGGAGACAGAGAGCATCGCCTCTCTGGCAGCCCTGGTGAGATTGATCCTTCCCTTTATTTCTCAAGTTTTAGAGCTTGCAATTTTGCCTTGTGATCCATCTTCAACACCAAAAATGCAGATTCCCTTCCATTTTGCATCCTGCTGGCCTCCTCTGCAGAGACATCTCCTTTTGATGTTCCTAGTTTGCTTGTGCCTATTAAGCTCAACTGTGAGTCAAGTAAGGCCCAGGTATGGACTAGGACTTCAGGACTTCCTGAGCCATGATGACTCAGAAAGTGTTTCCATATTAAGGTCACATGATGAGCAATCTTGTTCCTCTCCTACCTTCACCCTTTATTTCACCCTGCACATTTACAGTTACACGGATTTTTTGGTGCCCATGTTTGTAGCAGTGATGGTGGCATTATCTTTCCCTTTGTACTCTATTCTTTGACATCTAAAAATTCACATCCCTCCCCAAATATAACATTTCAATCAAATTTCAAGGCTGCTGCACTTTTAGCCCATACAATAGTCCCCAAATCTTACCCAAATTTAACACAAAGGACCTAGGTGTCATCACTGGACTATCTAAATTGGGTATGTGCAAAGCTCAGAAAATGAGCCATTCTGAAGGAAAATTTCTCTCCATGTGTTAGTTCATATATTAGACTGGATGCTACTGAGAATTAAAAGATCTCCTAGTTTAAAAGTGGAGAATGGAGCTTTTGTGAGCTTTGTATGTGATTGTAAATTATGTGAGGTTCCTCAGGAATATTTAATTATATTTACCATGTCATCCCAATTTCCCTCCAAAGATAAGCAATCAGTATATCAAAGAGATATTTTGTACTCCAATGCCCATGGTAACGTTGTTTAAAATAGTCAAGTTATGGAACCAACTTAGTATACAGACAAATTAGTGAAGAAGTTACATCAGGTACACATACTAGAATGTCCATAATCCTTAACAATAAAATAAAATTATGTTGTATAAGGCAATATGGATTGAGTAGGAAAACATTATACAAAGTAAAGTAAGGGCAAACAGAAGGACAAAAATGTCATGTTCTTGCCTACATTTGGATTATAACACCCTTAAGTTCAGAAAAGCATAAGATTTTGGTTCTTAGAGGTGGACAATCAGATCAACAAGCATGAGGAGATGATAATCTAGGGGAACAAAGCTCCAATTTGACATGGGAGTATGTGTGAATTTTTTCAAAATCTGTCATGCAACATGCTGACTTTGGCTGATGACGCATTGTTATCCATTCAGTAATTCTGGGAAGATAGCTCTTGCTATTCTTGTCATGAAACACGCCTAGTGCTTAAGATAATGGACAGGTTGCTTGGCTTAACAAAATAATCCATTTCATATTAAAATCTTATTACATTGCAAATGAAAAAATATATTTAGCTGTAGCTTTTCAATGCATATTAAAGAAAATACTTCATGTCTTCTATTTGCTCTGACAAACAGTCTATTATGCTCTCCTACAGGGTCTAGAGGTTGTCCACATTGCTTGTCTCTTGAATGGGTCTCATCTTAGAAGCCAGCAGAGATGGGTAAACTTTTTTCACACCCCATCATGACAACCTGCTCTGTATTCCTGTCTGGCTCTCCTCTTTTCCTTCTTCTTCCACTTTCAAGGTTATATTTTACAACCCTAGGAACACCTAAATAAATTAGTATAATTTCTTCATCTCAAAGTCATCAACCCAACCACCTGCAGTTTTCTGTGCCAAGTCAGGTAATGCATATATTATAAATGTCCCAGGACACAGACAACTTTGTGAAATTCTGTGCTTCCTTTCTTTACTGCAAACAACCAAGACACCTTTATAATAAATGATCTAACTTATTAAGTGCTGGTGATTCAATTTAATCAGAAACTAAATTATTGAAATTCAACATTTTTTCCACTTTATTATGTGCTTATCTTCACTTTGCAAACACACATTCTTTGAAAAATGTTATGAAATATGGACTGAAAATCTACCTCATACTTCAAATTGAAAACTAAAAAAGCCAAGTAGAAACCTCCCTCAGCTGCCATCCATTCACCCAGTCACAAAGGCACTGATGCCTTGGGAACTGAAGTCTTCCTTGTTTGAGATTTCAATCTGATTTGTATTTTCTCTTTGATGACCTGTGTTATTTTTATTAAAGCTGTAATATTCAATCTGGAAGAGCAAAATAAAATCCAAGCATGTCTTTGTTCTGTAGCTTTACCTTCTCCGTAACACTGATGTCTGAAATCACCCACAGATAAACCTTTTCAAACCATCACACATTTTGCAAATGTATATATAAATGGAAATGTTCTGTGCTTACTTTCAATGAGGCTTAATACAGACAGGTTTAGTTATATGTTTTTCTCTTTCTAACTTAAAAAATATTTAGACTATTTAGAATAAATGCACATTTAACTAGTCATCACTGTGATCTCTGCACATAGTACTAGACCTCCTGAAGAGAAGAGGAAAGACATGAAATAAATGGACATGGAAGCCTTGCGCTTATTAGCAGCCTGGGAGCTGGTCCTTAAAGACTGTATTTAGGATAATGGTTCACACTTTTAACTGATCATTAGCCTCTCAGGGGAAGACTTCTAAGATTTTATTTTAAAGTACTTCCTCTAGGAACGATGAAAGAGAATTTCCAAAGTTTGGTTCCCTGTGCAAATTATTAAATGTGGTGAACTCATTATGTTTATCATGGAATTTCCTTTAAGATAGTACATATCTGCCACTCACATGGAAGTTATAATGTTCACATTTTCTTTTACAAGTCCTGTTTTAGTCTTGGGCCATTTGAATTGAATAGATTGGAAGAACATGGTCCTGTCAACTATACATACAATTTGTGCTGTTGACCCAGTTTCCATACATTCCCACTGGTCTACTTACAGGTGAAGCCCTATGTGTCAGTTGGTAAGACAGGTGTATTTGTCACCAGAGCCTTGTCCATTTCAGTAGCTGACTGATAATTTTTCCAGAATTATCTTTCTGTCTATCTACCTCTTACCCTGTTTGTGTGTGTGTGTGTGTGTGTGTGTGTGTGTGTGTGTGTGTGTGTGTGAGAGAGAGAGAGAGAGAGAGAGAGAGAGAGAGACAGAGAGACAGAGAGACAGAGAGACAGATTTAATATGAAGGACCATACTCTACTCCTTCTATGGCAGCACTACCCAAAACAGAACTGTGCTATTACTGACTACAGAAGCTCTGCAAAGAATTGAATGATTCCACCTCATTCAGAACCAAGCTTTTTTATTTCTGTAAGTAGGCCAATCATCTCTCAACAATTATTTTCTTCCTTTGCATTTAAAATTTGCTTCAACTATTTATATTTCTTCCTCTTCCTTCAAATCTATAAGTCTTATAGAGGTTATAATACATTTCTTCTCTATTATAATGCCTGAAAAAAGCTTGTTGTGGAAAATGCTTTTAGAATAAAAATGTTAATAAGGAAACCATATCATCTGTAGTTCTTTCTCTGTTTTTGTTTTTATTTTTTCATTTTTTATTCCTTCTCTTACATTCTGATTTCAACTCATCAGGCTAATATCAGGATGCAATGTCTAACACAGCCAGTTTGTGAGCTTTGTGGCGAGGGTGTATGCTAACAAAATTGTGTAATATATTCTATGGTTTCCAATGTAGTTGTAGCCAATCCTGACCAAATCATGCTGTGGTAAAAGAGCAGCTTCAGCCAAAGAGATCAAATAAGGACTTCACGTTAATAAACCCTTCTCCTGTGGTAGAGTCCTTGACAGTACAGCCCTCTTGATTACAGCTTAGAATTGAGAACTTTATGAGCACAACCCTTATGGACATATGTCACAACTCAGGAGCACGGATGGATGATGTCTGCCTTTGACAGAAGAGCCTGTGAGTGACTGTTCCAGAGACCCCTGCTTACTTTTCAGACCCTGGCTCCATTCCCTGTGGCCTGAATATAAGGAAATGTTGCTATCTCCTTCTGTGGTGTTTAATAACTTGTGCCGTATTTTGCTTAGTCGTTAGTTTTGTCCAATCTTTACAGATTTAATTCTTTAAATGCAGATTCATAAATGATAATATGGCTCTTGATTAAAACAAATATACAAAGAATGGTTTAAATACAGAAAAAAAATAAAGCTCTTTTCATTTTGGACACTTGGAAATGATCAGTATATGGAAGCTTGCCCTTCCAAGTGAGCAAGGCTTAGAAACAACAGAAGCCTTTGATGGGTGAAGAGTTCTACATGATTGAATATGTGCATGTAGCTAAATTTATATGTTTAAAAAGATTAGTGTTGTGGCAATCATGACTACTTCTTTTCGCTAATCAACATGTTTGTTTTACAGTGCTTTATAAAACAATTTGTGCAGTAATTAAATGTCTAACAGGGAGTTTATGACTGTTTGCTGAACACAAATGTAGTTTAGATTTATAGTTTGGAGTTATTAAGTGAGCCATCATAATTTAATGTTTGAAATAAAACAAATTATAAACTTCCCCTTAGCTTTGCATGAGGCTCATATCAAAATGGAATTTATTTACTTCAAATGTAACAGACTCTGTGTTCCAAACAACTCTTCTGCAAACAAATCAATAAAGTTCTTTTTTTCATGTAGGTTTGTTCTTTGTGAGGAAGTGGAAATAAAGGGCTATGCTGGTTTCTTCTACTGAGGGAGTAGATTGGTGGAACCAATTCTTAGTGACACCACACAGTTCACTGGATGTCACACATGACAACTCAGGAGAGGATAGTTCGTTTCTGTTTCACAAATGATGAAACTTAGAAGCTAAATAACTTTTGTCATCTTGTTTTTCAAAGTAAATGGCAAAGAGTGAATTTAACAAAAACTATTTATTTATTCTCACTAACTGATTCACGTTTCTTATGTTTATGTCCACAAGCATAAAAATCCACCCTACACCTGTGCCTCATTCTATAATGCTCGAGATTCACAAGAAACTTGGGTATTATGAGTTAAATAGCCAGGGTTGGAGATTTAACACAGTGGTAGAGTGCTCACCTAGCAAGTCCAAGGCCCTGGGTTTTGATCCTCAGCTCCAAAAAAAAAATTTAAAAAAAAAAAAAAAAGAGTTGAGTAGCCATGCATGGAAACTTATAATTAATAGATTTGGTGAATCTTGCTTATGCAGGAGAAAGAGAAAGGGGGCAGGTATGGAAAAGATAATAAAAAAGTGAAGGGGAGGTAAGGAGACAAGAGGGAGGAAAGACAAAACAAAACAAAACAAAAAAACAAAGTAAATAAGAAGAAACCACATTCAAGGACCTAGTTAGTTCATGAAAAATACTCACATTTTGAAGGAAACATCAATCCCCCAGATCCTCCAATATTTGTCAATTTTGGTACTGACTGAATCACTTCTATCCATTTTCATTTGGCACCAGGAAAATGGATCATTTCCCACAAGAAGTATCAAAATTCACAGAAAACATCCAATGAAAAACACTTGATGGAATGATAGCATTTGAAAAGAATTCATGCATCCCATGCACTGTATTGTCTTTTAGGCATAGCATTTCCTCTGATATCATCCCAGGCTCTGTGACATGATCCTTTACATGGGATTTTTTGTCCTCTTACACATTCTGTCTCTTGAGCTACCAAATTACCTTCATAGAAAAATAAAGTGAGATGGAAGAATGATGATTTAATTACCCAGTGCCATGGAGTTAGTCAAGAATAGAACTGAGGTTTCTGGGATATCTGACCTCATGCTGTGGCTCAAGTTGTGAGTGATAGGCAGTAGGGGAAACAACATGGTTGTTGTTTTTATACTGCTTTTATACTAGTTTAGGAACTGTATTTTTTTAATTCCTGAATTTTAATTAGTGCTGTTATTTTAAATTTTTAAACAGTCAGACACTACAAAAGTCAGACATAATTAGCTCGAAATTATTTAGTACCTTTTTTTATGGAACAGTTTAGATTTTTCTCCAGTTTCTTACATAAACATTTGTGATATAATTTTTCAATTCTCCTAAGCAAATTCCTTGATGAATAGTATATAAAAGTATCCATACTTAGCTTACTGCATTTTATCTGATCCATGACCTAAAAACAGATTTCTAGTTTGAAATGGTTGAACAGTATGTGCAAATTATATGAAATTCAATTTTTGATTCAAATTTAATGTTTCAAATTCAAATCCCTTATGCAATGTATGTGGCTGCTTTTGGACCACAATTTTGGAAAGAGCTGAGGAGCTGGGACACAGCCTATGGAAAGATATGCCCTAGGTCCTTACACAGAATCTTTGCTGACCTTGCCTAGGACACTTCTTTTCCATTCCATACAATAAGTACTTCCATCAGAATTCTGATCCTGGGACACACACTGAGTCATCCTTCAAATCTGCAATTTTCTCTAACTGCATGATCAGCACTGAAGTTACAACCTACCATCCAGTGTCTGAATTAGTCTAGGTGTTTCATAATGAAACTTCCACTGAAGATTTTCTTATTCACCGTACTCCCCCCGCTCACAATATGGTCTTTATAAGAACAAGTTTATTTTGCTCAACCTCAAATGTGCTATGTAGACCAACTTGTTATTTAATTTGTTGCAATCTACCTGCCTCTGTCTCTGGAATGCTAGAATTACCAGTGTAGAATGCCCTTCCCAAACACATAACACAGTTTTGATCTTTTCACACTTGGCATGGTCCCTGTTGCCTTCAAAATAAAGTCCTGACTCTATTCACAGTTTCAAATATCTGCTCTCTCATTTACACTCTCAAGTTTGAGTAACTTATGCTCTATTAGAACTTATCTTCCTTAAGAAGACACCACAGTATTCTCAATTCCCAAACAAGAAGGCTGACAGATGCTCACTACCTCCTCTACACCTTCATGACTGTAGGATATACTCTCAGAATGTCTTTTCTCCTTCCTCATCATCTGCACATATGATCCTGTGGGAGTAAAGCACATGAGTCTCTCATATTGATTCCACCAATCCTAGTTTTGCTTAACAGTCTGACAGAAAGGGTTTAACTAAAAGACTATGTGATGAATGGATCCGAGTGGGTGTCAGACACAGATGTCTGACACATACTGCAGTCAAAACAAATCTTCAAAATCAAAACAAAACTTCTGTTTCTTGATTTATTTTCTTCAGGGGAAAAAGATTCATGAAGTTACTTGCTGGATTTTCACATTAGTGTCTGTATAATTCTCTAGAAGATTATGCTACAATGACTAGAAGGCAGACCTCAGTTTGGACTAGAAAGGTTTTTATTCCTAAGGAGGTCATTATAAAAGGATATTCAGGGCATAGTGGTGAATGCCTTTGACCCTAGAACACAGGAGGCAGAGACAGGTGAATGCTTATGAGTTGGAGACCAGGGAAGCCACAGTTATATTGTGAGACCTTGTCTCAAAAAGCAAAAAGCAAAACCAAGCAAAAAACTAAGATAACTTCAATACAAGAGCTATGTGTAAGTAGTCTGCTATAGCTCATACAACACTAGCATTTGCTTTGACATGTTTTATAAAATAAACATCAATGTGACTATACTTCCATACCAAAATTATCTAATGAAAGTTACTAGCAAAGGCCATTATGAAATGAATTATAACCTTAGTAGAATTAGATAAAGTATATATGTCAACAGTTTCAACCAAGCAGTAATTCTGCAAAAACTCATAAAAGTTACCTATCAAATGCAAATAATTGGACAAAAGAAATTTATTTTAAAAAAAGACAGATACAGTGGGAATCTTATATTGATTTTTAGATATAATGTGACCTTAGATACGGTAAGAATCTTTCAAAAAGTAAGAATTTCTATAAATGTGGACACATTTGTCATGTCAAAATCAGATGTCCCAACAACTGAACTTCAATATGCCCTTCATGCCTTGTTATGACATCAACGCACCTACAGAAAAAAGCATTGCTTCTTTATATGAGATTGCTTTGCACTTTCCCTATTTCTGTTCATCTTTATATCTATCCACTGTTTTTCCAGTTCTAGGGATCAAGTCTAGATCTCTGTGAGAGCAAGGAAAACATTCTACTACTGACCTATGTCTTCAATGTCCATCTTGTATCTATGAAATTTAGTAACAGATCTGTTATACATAATGCATTCCAATTCTTACACATTTTGTGTCTCTTTCATGCTGATGAAGTCATAATCATTGATTCATTTTTCATCACCCCTTACCATCTTGTGACAAAACTTATTGTCCCACCATTCTCTTTAAATTTCTCTGCTCAAATTCAGCAGTAAATTCACAGTGGCTAAATTCAGTTACCTCTTCTTGGTCATCTGATTCTCCTCACCATTAAAATGGCCTCTGCTATCCTGACTTTTTGCTTCCTACCTGCCTGCTCTGTTTCTTTGGGCTTCTTTCCTGGGTTTCCTTTATTGCTTTCAGCTCTATGGTGCTGCTAATTCTAAAACTCCATTAATTTTCTCTCCTTTTTCTCCAGATGAAGAAACAAATGTGCTGGCTGATCATGGTCCTTTTTGATAATTTGCAAATCTTTTTTCTGGCTCTTGTCTCTTTGACTTCAATGTCTGTGCAACTGCAGCAGTAATACTGCATTTAGTATGCTTAGGGACGCAAGCCACCCTTTTTCCTTGCTTCATTCCTAGTCATTCTCCTTTTCTCCTGGGCTCAAAGCCCAAGGTTACTAAGTCTCCTCTCCTCTGTCCCTGAACTACCTATACTCAGTAGAGAGACCAACAATGTTAATCCTCCCTCAAAGCCACAATTTGTATCTGACGCTTTCCAGCCTATCCAATGCCATTAAAGTAGTTTAGAACAGTATTTGTTTCCCAGGCCCTCTGAAATGATCTTCATTATTCTCTCCTCCTGTGATGTATATTATATACCATAGGCATATTAACTTTTCTAAATCTCCTACTGTTGGGCCAGTGGTCATTGCACTGAAATACCCACTCCTTATGTACTGTACTTCAAGAAACTAACATAGCTTCTTCATTACAATAAAATGTAATCAGGGACTATATTGTATCTCCCCATCTTCATTAACAAATAGCACATGTTATCTAGTATATGCTGAACATTCAATGTTTAATGCAAATTTAATGAATTTTGAGGTGACTCAATTCTGACACCAAGGTCAAGATCAAATAAATAAGGCATAAGGTTAAGAGATACAATCAAAACACATAGGTTACATTAAGCATATTAAACATGAAAAAGCCAATATGAGAAGCAAAGTCAGATGTGTAAATTGTTACGATGTGTTAACTAATCTAATAAACCCCCTAAGACATGTCAGAGAAAGACAGAACAAGTACAAATATGATAGACCAAGCCATATTACTTCCAGACAGAAACAGGGGGAGATGTAATCAGCATCATGTTACCCTGTGACTGACATTTTGTCAAATCTCCATCTGTCTAGTTATATTTGCTGTGGCCCAAATGCAAGAATCTTTAACCAATGACCCACAACACATTCCTCTTTTAGAAAGGCATAGAGCTGCATCAGTCCTGCTACAGGTGTAGAGCATTATAATTTCAGGAAGGCAAAATTCATCTATTCCCCAGATGATAATTTCCATTCCAGAGTAGCTGATATGTTAAGACATTTTCATTTGGACCTTGAGGTAAGAGTTAAAATTCTGCACTCTCCTTCTTTCTGATAACTTCTCCCTCCTCATTAATCAAAAAGCTTACTAAAACTAAGGATTTACCTTAGGGAAGTTCAGGGCAAAGCAAAAACAGCTTGTCTTTTCAATCACAATCAAAACTCATGAGAATCAACTGGGAGGCCCATAGGGGCTAGACTAAGAAAATTGTCTGAATCAAATTTTTCAGGCTGATTTTCGCCTCTAGGTATTGCTCTGTAGGCTTCAATTAAGGGTTTAATTCTCCACTCGCTGCTGTAAATCATAGCTGGTCACAGAAAGGCATTCTTACCCATAGCCCCCTCCCAAATAATCACCCTGAAGCAATAACATTTCACAGCATGGACATAAAGCACTGACAGGTTTTTGCAATAAAATGTGACCTTTACTGTTCAAAAATGTTTTACAATGTCTGGCAAACCATTTACTTAATAGGAAGATATATATTCTTGTGGTGAATTAAAATAATGTAAACAATTTAATTTTGCTCAAGCTATGAACCACAGTATGTTCCAATTGGGAAAATTTACTTGTACATTTAGCTACATTTAAAGCATAATGTGGAAATATAATTTTAAGGTAAAAAACTATTCATACAAATAATGTATTTCAGGTTTATCTATTGAGAAAGAATTGCTATATGCTTATAAAAACAGCCACAAATTTAGGATACTTTAATCTTAGTGTTTCCTTCAAGAGCATCCTCTCCTACTATGAGAACAAGAGAGAAAAAACAAAAACACAGACTTTTTCCCCACTGTGTATTTAATTCTTCCATTTCATGCTTTATGAGACATTAAAGTGTGTATTAAAATCATAGAGGGACACAAGCTCCAAATCAAAGGAAGACAAAAAAGAGCCCTGGAAAACTCCACAAAATTCGTTTTAAATACTTCTCTTCTCTTTAAAGTAGAGCAACGGAACATTCAATAGGAGGGATTTTGTTGAACTTCATCACATGAATACTGATCAAAGCAGTTTGGATATCCCCAAAGACAAAGCTTTGGATGCTCCCTGTAATGTTTCATTTAATGTGTATAATCAAACACTCCAAATGCATTTTCAAAGCAAAGGGGAATATTATCTGAGCATGAAAATGCCACACTGTACTTCTGGACATTGAGCATTTCTCTAAGTCATATATGTACACACATATGAAATAGCTTTTGAGCATGTCTACCTGACATTGTCTGATAGGTCATTTTGTAACAAAAACCATAGCAAATCTTAATTGACACAGAATATAACTTTAGAATTAAGTTAATTACTCACCTGTCAAAATCTCATTAACATGTAAATATTTATGGAATCTAGAATGATATGTGACAATATTCATGGCCTTTCTCTTGGTCTAAGTAAACATAGACAAACATTTATCATAAAATCATAAATCATTTGTGTTTACCTACAACAAAACTCTGCTAAATTTGGGTACAGATATTCTTGACATTAATTTTATCTGAGAGTTATTTATAGGCAAATTGGTAGTATTCTGCCAATTTCAGAATTCTAATATCTTCTGAAAATAGAAGAAAGGAAAGGAAAATTTTAGCTCATTTTGGTAGTAGTTAATTATTTGAGAAAAACTCTTCCTTATTAAGCTCTATGTCCCAGATTCTAGCACAATATTGCAGCAGAATATGTGTCCCATAAATACATGTTATGTAATGAATTACTGTTGTAAAAATTCACCTTTCCTTTCAAATATGTGTTTCACTTTTATATTAAGAAAATGAAATTATGTTTATGAAGATAAACTGCATTTTATTGGTAATGGGACCACTGTTCAGAATATAGGATAGTTATCCATTTTTTTCCAAATAGTTGGTGGAGATTGTACTTAAAGCAAAAGTGCTTTTGACTCACCAGTTCAAAGATTTTTTTTTTTTGAAATGCTAAGAGAGAACCAATGATAAAGCCTTCTCTGCAGGAATGTGTTTGTGAGTGTAGTTTCCTTGGTTCCCTGCTGGATTTCACAAATCTTTCTCTGCAAGGAATTTGTCTTCAACAATGTCTTGTCTATTACATCTGCCCAGAAGGCCTCAGAAATGCTTCATTGCTGGTGGTAGGTCATATATTCTAGAAAAACTGGGTTAGTTTAATGATAAAGCTAAAATATGCTTGCCCGAAAGCTCCTTTACAGAACACATTACTTGAATATTTAAATAACGTAATTATCTAGTGCCTCGAATAATACTTTTAATGAGAAAATCTAACTAGAAATATACAGTGTATTCACTGTGGCTATAACATCACATTTTCTCCTCTGCCTGTTCTACCTGTGTAAGCAATGTGAAATAAGCTTTATTTTCACAACATCAAAATCAAAACATGTCATGATCTTTGCCTAGCATCTCTTGCCCCACTCATCTACCACAGCATCCATATGTGTTATGTTCATTACAGATTTAACCTAGTCCTTGGGCTGTCTGCAAACTGACTGAAATATACAATTTATCCACCTCTTTTGTTTAGCAAAGCTCCATGACAACAAAAATGTCTCTATCATTTTGGTTAGATATTCCCTGGCCTTTGCTTATGGGGAATTTCTTTCTAAGGATTGCCTCCTTTACAGCTTTAAAAGCCTGACCATTCTTCATGCCTCATTTCATGTTAACTACATATAATGTACTAACAGATGAGTAAAACAAAGGTTATTGTTTTCAACAACAATGGCCTAGCACATTGTTGATATTATCATGTAAATATTTGCAGTCAGATTTTGGCACTTGATAATTGTGTAATTCCATGGATTTTTTTCTACATTTTTATCATATATTTCTTTTGCATGGGGGCATGTGTGCCACAGCAAACTGTGGAGGTCAGAGGACAATCCTTTGTACTTGTCCTCTGACCTCCACATGTATGTCCAGGCATGGGGGTTGATGGTGATCTTCTTTAACCACTGGCCTATCTCACAAGCCATCCATGAAATCATTTTTACCTTTTACTCTCCAGTTTCCTCTCTGCACAAAATAGACACATTAGTACCTATGAGATAAGGTTGTTTGAGTTGACTGGGAGAGCTGTCATAGTGAAGGCTATCAATGCCATTGCTGCACTGTTATGTCTTCTTTAAATATACATTGCCCTGTGAATGTAAAGGTTTTGCAGCCCCTGCATCACAGAATCTAAACAGCGGTTACAAACATACTGTTTATCAGCAAAAGTGCTGTGTCGATAGCCAGTACTTTTGTATAGTATCTATATCGTGCTAATATAGATATTGCAGCAACAGAGCAAACAAACCATGAGGCTTATACTCTACAGTCAGCAACCATCTATCACTTCCAAGGTATTTCAAGAAGAACATACACAGACTGATTGGTTCAAATTCCAAATTAATCCATGCACTACATCCAATACAGAAAATTTTAAATAGTTTATATGGTTCAAGTACTTAATGTTATTTCATTAATGTTCAGATGTCAAGAGGATATGGCAAATATTCATATTTCAGCTGTCCTATATATGGTACAGGAAATATATATAATCCTTTTAGCTGGACAATATAGGAACAAATACTTAATTTTTACACATACTAATGCATCCAATATCTATCATGGGCTTCAGTGATTTCATCAATTTGAGTTGTTATGAATATACTTGTAGTATGTGGAACCATTCATAGTTTAAATATATATTAGAGTTATTGAGGATCAATAAATCAAAGCATCTTTATTTATCCTGGCATCTCAATCTAAGTTTAGATTTTACAGCCAAGAATTCAAATGCAGCTCTCTTCTGTATGTATCTACTATTTAGTAATTTTCCTCAATGCTGTAATAAAATTTCACTTATGCTTTAATTTAATTTCTAAAAATCAAAAGTCCAAATTACCATATTTTCAAGAAACATAAAATGGTGAGCTATAGTTTCTACAGAAGACAGTAGGGATTGAGAAGTAATGAGGCATTACTAAATAAATTTCAATTTTATTCCTTTCTTCTTTTAATTTTAACTTACAAATATTGAAAAAGATTTAGAATTGCACTTTACATTTTGAATAAATCCAGCTGGCTTTTAACTTTATCATAGTCTGTCAAAAAAAAAATAGGAATCCATAAACAAGAAAATCAACACAAAGTTTCAAAACTGGATCACTACATGACTCCATCTAGGAAAACTAGCTGCTGCACGCCCCCCCGATTATTGCTGTGGTTTTGACTGGAGTGTTAAATCTGTGCTTTCATTTTTTGAAATGTAAGGTGCTATTAAGTGAATAGCCCCTCCTGAGTGTGTTCAAGTGTGTTTGGGTACAAGAAATTTCACGATAAATGATCTGATGGGGAAGAAAAGAGGACTGAGTCTTAGGACCATGGATTTCTATGTTACTATGGAAACCTTGTTGAAATTATGGAGGTTTTTAATGGATTTTTCTTCACATTGCAGTCTTCTCTTTAAAAATGTTGGCAATAGGTATTAGGATATGGAAGTATCAAAAAGGATTAAGTTCTTAAAAACTCTGTTTGGAAATTAAATTATGAGTGTACAAGTGATTAGTGAAGGCAATCACTATCATGTCAGGCTTCAAGTTCAAGGTTTAAGCTGCAGTGGTAGCGTGCTTTCCAGACTTGTAGGAGCAGACCAGGAGAAGCAGAGCCTGACACCATATCTTCACTTTTTTATGTTTAGGGAAGAATCTTCTCCTATTCCTTCTCTTATCCATTCTGAATCTGATATCAGTCAAATGAGGATCCCAGTCAGTGTTCATATCACAAGTAAACAGCAATTCCTTTCTGATTAAAACCAGCTATGTGGCACAATTAAACTTTCAAAATGTATGAGCTTCTCAATACTTTAAATTCTCAGAACAAGTTTCTCAAATGGCTAACTATGATAGGCTTTTAGATGGTTACATTTTTTTTTTACACAAATACAGAGTTAAATGCTTTGCTTTCAGGAAAAAAAATGCTCAATGAATGTGGAAAAAATCATGAAATTAGGACAGGAATGGGAATAACATTGTAAGACATATATGATTATGATGTATACAGACCATTAGATTTGAGGGAGATGATTATCCAAATTTACTGTAGTTTTATGTTGTATCAGTGGCTAAATGTCCCAGGACATAGTGTGACCATAACATTGTCTGTTCCCAACAACCTTATAGCTTAGTAAAAAAAAAAAAAAAATAGTGTTTACTAAGCATGCATTTGACCCTGCAAGAATGACCTGAAAATAGATAATAAAGGAGAAATTAGTCTAGCCCAAACCAAGGCTTTCAACTTGAGATGGATAACTAAGAACTAAGAATTAAATGACAGGCTTATCCATTTTTGTTGATTTCGGCTGAATTTTGTAAAGCTATCTAGAAGCATAGAATTTCTGACCCATTGAATGCAGAATCAATGCTGTGGCTCAATAGTACTGTTAATACCACTTTATGGAAAAAAAAAAAACAGTACCCCAAAGACTTTACTAACTCACCCCAGCTAGCAAGTGGCAGAATTTAGACTTCAACATAAGATAATCTGGCTTCAGAGTCACATGGTTCAGCTTTGTGCTGGATATCAAGCCTGGAAATATTCTTACCATCTTTACAGTGAATTTTGAAAATAAACAATACAAATGTGCAAGGTTTTTGTTACTGTTTACTCATTATGTTACTCATGGCTGACAACATTTCTGAAGAATATTTTGGAAAGTGAGTGGGATTTTCAGTACTAAAATTCAATCTGTATATAAACAATATCTGAACTGTGGTCCACACAGTGATATATGATATGTGTTTTCACATGTGAAAAAAGCATCATTGTTTAACGCAGAGAATATGAACCATGCTTCTAAAACAAGCTTTGCCTTTTTTCCTCACAAAGATCTTAATTTCAAAAACAGATAAAATATTGTAATGAGTACCTACAAAAATATTTATTGTCAAGAAGTAATAAGCGTTGACCACAAGGGTTATGAAAATGCTGGTAGGGAGCCTCAGTCATTCTAAGATGACTCAAAGTGGCCACTGGCTGGGATTGTTTTGCTATGGGAATTAGTGATGTAGACTAATGTCTCAGGTGGTGTGCTAGCTAGTTTTGTGTCAACCTGATACAAGCTAAAGTTAATGATGTTTAGTATACTTAAAAGAATGCAATTACTTTCGAACAACTAAAGACTGACACAAGAAATGTATTTAGTTCATTTTTAAATATAATTTAATTTTCTGATAGACCAAGAACTCCAGTAAGACTTCCAAGAAATACACACATGTTTCAAAACATGTATAATTTGAATTCTAGTCATTATAAATTGCTTTATAAAATTCTTCTACATATTCAATAAATAGAGCAATCTTATGTCAAATGTCAATCATAATCATAATCATCTTTCCAAAATCTTTTCTCAAAACAATGAGAAAATTGAACTTGTGTTGAATGATGTACTGGAAAGCTATGGTGAAAGTTATTTGGGTAGAGCTCTGCCTGAACCTCTGCTGCCTCTGATGTTGTTCATTCTTGCCTCAGTTTCCCCCTCTTCCCTCTCTCCTTTTGTCCCTTCTCCTGTTCCCTTCTCTCCAGTTCAGACTTCCAAAACTTTTCTCATTGGCATCTACAAGATGCTCCTACATATTCCATCCTTCTCCATCTAACTAGCCACCAAAGTCTGTTAAATTTACCTGTACAAAATAGCCCTATAAACAGAGCCAACCATTTTTCTTAAGACTCCCTCTACTTATCATAGTGTATTTTGATTAATATTATAGTTACCAAAACTGTCTCTCTTGCCTGTAATTATTTTCCCTCAGATCTGTTCTCCACATAATTGCCAAGATATTCTGCCTATACTGCTCATATGACCTTTCTATATCTACTTAAAATCTACCAGTAGTTCCCAATGACATGCAGATATAAATAAAGTCCTAACTCTCTAATCAACATAAAATGAGACCCTGAAACTTTCAATTTCATTTTTTTTCTCCTGTGCATTAAAATTTATAGATCAGAAGTATTTGCTACAGTGGTGTTAACAGTGTGTTCTGGATTACCTCTCACTTCTGATTCTCTGATTAAAATTGCTCTCTCCTTTTTTATTCTGTATTATTTTCTCATTTAGTATCTTTGGATAACTATTAATCTCAAAGGTCAACTTTTTCAGCATGCATGTCTGAATTCCAAATTGAAGACCAATGTGTGCAACTTAATTTTTTTCCCATAACATGTGCCATTATCACACCACAAATAAAAAACTTTTGTAAAATGTACATTTGTACAACCATTTGTTTCACTGTACTGTGAATTCATTGAAGGTAGAAGATGTTTGTACTCATTCTTTCTGTCAGTAACTATGTACAGAGACTAGTACTAAGGTAGCTATTCAATCAATATTAAAAAACATTCAATTCTCTTTTTATAACTAAATATAGACTTGTGAAGGATATAAAGTAAAATTCACTTTCTCTACCCCAGCCTATGTATATTAGATATATCTAATATTTTATATATGTTTATTTGTTGATAACGGTAAGGTATAAAGATGTGTAAGAAAGGGGAGGGTGATTCTGTCACCTTAAACCACTTTGTTGCTGTGTATCCATGTCTGTACTGGTAAGTGTAGCTTTCAAACCTCAATGAAGAAGCTACTCTTCACAACAGAAGGACCAGTACAGAAAACTCCAACTGGTCAAAACACAGAAAATTACTGATCATGGTGTACCCAGCACCAGCAGATACATCTACAACATAAGTTCTATGATTAGGGTCAGTAAACACCACAGAAGAGGGGGTGAAAAGATTATCAGAGCCCAAAGACCAAGAACTCTGGGGTGAGACCGCATCAGCTTGAAGTTATGGCAAAGCTTCATCCATGATGCCACAACAATATGGCAGCCTAAACAAGACCTAGCAAAAGCATAAATAGACAATGTTAACATAGCTCTTCCTGACATTGTGATGAAAGCCAGCTTTCTATGAGCAATAATAGCTTTCTTACTTCAGTCGGAAGGGTAGAGGTTATTGAGGGAAAGATGGAGATCTGCTGTCTGCTGTCTTGAATTTGTGGCTTTCTGAATGGTTTTCCTTGCGATTATATGACTTGATAATAATCAGCCTATTATCTCAGCCATCTTATAAGTTATGGTGGGAAAAAGAAATGAAAGACAAGGAGGGAGAAGGCAATTTAAGTTATCTTGGTTCATGCTGTTTAGTCAGCTACCTGATATTTGGTTTGAGCTTCATATATGGCTAAGATTTGCAGGTCTCATATTCTTACTTTGGCAATAATTCAGAATAAAATGCTAAAGGAATATTCAGTATAGTTTGCATGAGTATCAATAAATAGATAAATGGTTTCAGTACAGCCCTACAAAGAGAAATTATGAGAAAAAATTATCTGAGGATGTTTTTTCATTGTTTCTACTGCTTATTAACATGTAAACATATTCCAGCAATCATTTTCATTTCATTAGTAAAATATCACATCTTTTCATTAACTTAAGAATAATACCATGTAATTCTTTTCACCCTAACAAAGACAAGGAACCACAGAGAAAGATAGTGTCTCCTTAGCTAGATCTTTTGTAAATACCACTGTACTGAATATAGCAGCTTTTCATAAGCCTAAGAAGAGATAATTCTGTTGGCAGCAAGGGATAAGCTCAATTAGCGCAAGATAGCATGCTGTACTTTACAGGAACACTATCTCTTCCTGCCTGATGTGACCTTTTGCAAAGTAAAGTCCTTTCAAAATTAAATCTCAGACATTAATATGTCTCCCTCTTATCCTTTCTGAAGAATACACATATAAATACATGTTCATACATACAAATAGGAATTTGTGCTGAGAATACAAATTAGTTAGGTAACCATGTGGAAAAGTAACTCACCAAAGGATATATTACAAATTTCCCCTTCAATTCAGATACTTACAGTGACTTAAAAGGGACTGAAAGTTACCTTTCCCAGCAACAAGATTCAGCAGTGTCTAGTGTCCTATTTAGCATCAAAAATGTCAATTAATATGAAGAGAATTATGAAGAGAATTTGTCATATCTAAGGATGAGCCTCTTGCTTGTTTAACCAATCCCAAGAGACTATCCCTAAACACATACAAGCAATGCTAAATGAACTCAGTGGGTTGAATTATAAATTTTACGTGTGTATGTGGGTGTTTGCATGTGTGTGTCTAATTAAAGAATTTGAGGAGCTGAGGAGACAGGAAAGAAGTTGGAAGAAAGAAGAGCTTAATGATGCTAATATAGAATGCATAGACTCATTTGTTCATCATTTGTGTGGTCATCCACTAATTGATAAATGGAATGCACATTTTACAGAGACACATGGGAACTCACATACACAAACAGGCACACACGGGCACACTTGAACACACACAAACACAAACACAAACACTGAGAGAGAGGTGGAGGTGAAATCAGTACCTATTTGCTTCAGCAATGAGTCTTAATATTCCTAAATAAATGTTCTGAATAAACCAGTTGATGTTTCGAAGTATTGTGTATGTAGTAATGACTTTTCCATTGTGAATATGAAGTTAGCGATTAGAATAATGTATTTGTTTTATAAGTCATGAATCTGTGTCAGAACAATATCAGTTATTGTAAAATAATGAACGTTTATTTCAGCTACTATTACTATATATAATACTACTATTATATATGTATGTGCATTTATGTATATATAAAGTTCCTCAAAATAGGAAACTCATAAATGTTCAAAACAGACATTGCTTTAAGTGTCAGTTTTTATGAAATAGTTCTAATATTTCTCCAATTATCATTTGACTGGTATAAATAAATGTTTTATTAGAGTCAGTAAGCATTGTGACAGCATGTTCTGTTTAGGGACTGGGAATATTATAGAAAATGAAATGAGAAAAACATGTTTGCTAATTCCTGACCTGACCTTGGTCTAAAATTGAGGTCAACCTGAGCCTCTGGCATGCATAGTATTTACAGAAACCATAACTCACCGGCCATTGTTCAATAATTGCAAGGCATTCTGCTCCCCTCCCTGATCAAACAGTGCCACCATGGTAACACAGCTATGGCCCACTTTTATAAGAAGTTCATGTCCTGTAGTGCTATCCAACAACAACCACACCTGTGTCAACAGAAATGACTGATTTGTGGTTTTTGTTTCTTTATAAATCCCCTGCTTTAAGGACTTGTAGTTACAAGAGTGTGTGCATCCAGTCAGGTTTGTGTGGCTCAATTAACTTCAATTTAGTAAAGAGCTTGTCCTGATCTTCTCTTGGGTGAGAGCAGTCTGACTATATTTGGGGGCTCATCCGGGATCTATTCTTTCCCTGAGAAGCATGCCTTAATTTAACCGGGTGGACTTCCATATCATCTGTTCTTCTGAATTCTGCTGAGAGTACGCTTTTGGGTAATTTCTGAGTGATCATACACCATCTCAAGCCCAGAGGTCCATGTCAACAGGGGATGCCCTTTTGACATTCAGTAAGGTGACTCCCCATACTGGGAAACCCTTGGTTTTCAATCTGCTGTGTTGGATGAGCAAGGGCATTGTGACAAGCTGCTGGTTGTCTGATTGTTATTACTGTTTGTATTTGTTTAGGTGAGATGGAATCTCAGTTGGGACTCCCTTGAAATGGTAATTGTCTTGTACTGTATTTGTCTGTGTATGCAAGTTGTGATGCATATTTGAGAGCAAAACCAAGTATAGCTATCTCCTCACTAATTAGCTTTGTCTTCCAGCTCCCTTCCAGAGCTTGTTAAGTTTCTGTCCCTCTTGGTGCCTCAATAGAGCCTGATATTTCAGACCCACAACCTCTCTTATCTTTGAGCTTTCTTCTCTGTTTGGTCTGGTCCCTCCTTCTGGTTTCTTGATCCAGTTGTGCAGGGACTCAGCTGTATTGTGGATAATATTGTTTTATGGCATTCTACTTTATCAAAAAGCTAGCTTTGGATATGGTCCTCTTTTCCTGACCCAAGCATGCTTGTTTAAATATTTCCTCAAATCTCTGTCCTACGTTAAAAGGACATCCGACTGTATGACAAAAAGAGAAAGAGATAGAGAGGGAAACAGAACAGTCCTGGAAAAGACAATAATGCTTTAAGGCAGCTAAGAAGTAGACTATTCCCAATAGACATTACTGTTGCTTGTATCATACTCCTTTTCTAGGTTTTATTTAACTCTCTAAAATTTTTGCTTAATGATAAACTTATCTCATAACTTTTAAGACTATTATATAAAATTTCTATACCTTATGATTTGTGAGCTTATTAGATATGGTCAAAATCTGTAAAGAAAACTAAAAATAAGGAGGGGGACCCCATATGCAGTGATGGGAAAGCTGTTATACATACTGAGTAAGGGCTCCTCATACATTCTAATATTTGCCCCATTGGAAAAAATTTCTTATTAAATGGTAAATGTATTTTTACTGTTATGCCTCATGTTATTTAAATTTTTAATGAAAAAAAGAATTTATATAAAGATTAGGATGGCTACAAAAAAATGTTCACTCATTTAAGATCACAGATATTCAAAAATTTTGCTGAAATATAAACTTTCCTTCAGGACCACTAAGACCATTGTAGTGAGACAGGAGGATCTGTAAATTACAAGCAAAAAAAAAAAAAATTAACAGGAATGAAACAGTAAAATTATAATCTAATAAAAGCTGTGAACTTGCTATGAATTGTTAAAGATAATTAAGAAATGCAAACTAATGGTCAGTCACCTTATAAATGACCAACTTTTTAAATATGCTTAAAACTGTTCATAATCATGTTCAGTATAGGGGCTAGTTTTATTTGGCCCTCTGTATAATTTTCAAGGTTAAACCTAAAATAATTGGTTGGTCTGGCAGCCAAAGGCTTATGCTACCTGGTGTAGAAATCCAAGAGTCAACACTTTTCTGCATGTTGGACAAAGAGAGATGCCACCACCCTGGTACAGCCCTGATGCCAACCTGGGAACTCTGCCCCTAACAAAACCATCAAGATATCAATGGAAAAACCTAGGGTAATTGTCCAAATAGTAAGTAAGTCTCTGTCATTTTAATTAATACAGAGGCTTTTTGGATTATACATCTTCTAATATATACTCCTGAGATCTCTGATGATGTTGATGACTAACTGTAGCTTTACCAGTTTAGTAGTAGATGCTAGATCATCTGTTTTATGTGAAAAACCAGGCCTTGTTTCTCTAGAGCTACTAGGTTTCCTGAGGAGAAAGACAAAATCACACATAGTTTTGTTTTGCTGTTAGTCTTCACATTAAATAAAAGATAATACACAGTGTTAAAACTATAAATGTTCAGAGTTTTAGGATATTTATCAATGGACTTCTAATAAACTGTTCATCTAGCCTTGGTAAAATACTGACTACTGTTATAGTCATAGGATCAAAATTTTAAATTTCTAAATATAGACTTAAACATCTTATTATGTTGAAAAACATCTCTGTCATATATATGCATCCAGTGTTCCAGCCCTATGAACAGAGGTAGAATGCTCATGTTTTTAACTCAGAATCATTTTCTGGTTCCCCAAGCTTTTGCTGTGACTCAAAGTCATGAGTGTACTCCAGCTATTTACAAACATATATCAACTGTTTTTCCTACAGTGAGGATTATAATACAGACCACAGACAATGATTATGCTAATATATCTAATACTTGTATCTTTTTATCAACTTTGAATAAGTTGATGTAAGCTTCAGAAAGTCATGATTTGGATCTACCTGTCACAAGTCAAATGGACTCCAGGTAAGTATTACTATCATGTAGCCAATGGCTTAAACTTCCCTGCCTACTGCCTATCCCTGAAAATTGACTTTTCTTTCCCATTTGTATTACCAGGACCTTAATGTTTCAAGTGTAAAGTTTTCACCATACTCCTTAATTTTAACTTCTTTCCCATCTATATCTGTCACATCAGATTTCCACTTGGCTGACAGACATCATCCAAGAATTAACTGTGGACAGAAAACTGCTCCAACCATGCCAGCCCTAGGTGGTCCTAGGGAACTTGGGAGCCCCAGAATTGCTAAAGGTTGATGTAAACCAGGCAAACAATGTGTTGTACTCTTTCTCTCTCTCTCTCTCTCTCTCTCTCTCTCTCTCTCTCTCTCTCGGCTGGATGCTTCAGAAGAATATCTCCCCATTGCTTGAGTCACCTCCCAGTCCTTGACCAGCTGACAATAAAGTCCTATTTTCAGCTGAGAAGCAGTTATAGAAAAAAGTATGTTGCCCATTATCCTCAACAAAAGGCTGATATGTTGGGCCCTAGGAAACTAGTTCCCCTCTGCCAGAAGGAGTCTATTTCCTTCTTTCTGGCAGAGAGGGCGAATGACTACCTATAGTGCCTGTTTATATACCAATGACCTTGCTGGCCTAGAGCTCCTTCAGTTTCATAGGTTAAAAATTTAAAAGGAGGATACTCAAGATAGAGTCTAAATCTGACTAAAATCTCACTTTACAGTAATCCTTTTTTACTTGAGCAAAGCATGCATTTATTTTCCTCTGCCATGCTGTTTTATTCATCTCAATGTTCATTTATAATTGTCAATGTCTACCTACCCCTTTGTATCTACCCCCTTGACAAAAAAAGAAAGAAAAGAAAACATAAGAAAGAAACCAGCAATTCTCAGTGCCAAAGAATACAAAGACCTTAAAAATATGGAATATTCTAGTAATATTCTGAAAGAGAACATTGACTCTCTAGCTGAGATGGTCAGGCAAGAAAAACTCTGGTTGGACTTCACGAAACTTGTTCTGCTTCTGTAATTGCAAAGATTTCTGCTCTCCCTACCCCCTTGCTCAACCAGTGATACCAAGGTAATACACCTATGGCCCACTTTTGTAAAAAGTTTATATCTTGTCACATTTCTCAATAGCCACTATATCTGCATCAAGGAGAGTGTGCAATTTGTGAGTTTTTTCCCATTATAAACCCTCTGCTTTAAGGACTTAGGGCTGCTGCTTTAGACTTGCAGTCACAAGAGTGTGTGGTTCACCCACACTTGTATTGAGCCACACAAACTTCAGGTTCCTAAAAAGTGTATTCTGGTGAGATCAGTCCAACTACAACAAGAATAGGAAGCATACAGTCTTTCACAAGGACAAACTGAGCCAAGAGTACATGAGAATCATTCATGGAATCAATAGAAATTTCAGATTTTGCTGCTATTATAAGACCAATATCCTACCTCCTATGATAACCAGGCACTTTATTAGGCTATTATTAGCAAAGATTCTACAACATCCTTTGAAAATATTGTAGAGCATACAGAAAATGATAAGGTATAGCCTCTTATTGCTGATGATAAATATAACTCTGAAACACAAGGATGCATTAAAATGTAGATTGAAAATGCTTTACCAGTGATGAGTACATTTATAAGAAGTAATAAAAATTAAATAAAGCCTTGTGGGAAATGTGTTTTGAAGAATTTTATTAATAAAAAATTATGCTTCAAACCAGAATGAACACAAAAAGTCCAGATAAGGTATTTTTCAGGGAAGAAAATATTCATATAAATATTTAATTATGATTTTGGATGACAACTGTAAACTAGGCAAAAGGCTGAAGTAGGACACTGCCAAAAAGTTGTTGTGCACAGAAAAGCTGATGGGAGCAGTTTAATTACATATTAGAGACACCAGAAGATTGATGAAGACCTTCAAGAAAGGCTGTATCCATGAGGAAAGAAAAATTTAACAAAATTAAAAGAGAAAGTATTAGATTATGCCTGATAAAGCAGTCATGCTTATGGCTATATATTTAAAAGGTCATTTGCTATTTCAATGAGTAAATATAACATTGGAAGACAAATATACCGAGGGTTGAGCTTCATATTTTAAATTTTGGTGTGATGTTCTATTTTTTTTTTTCTGATCTTATTTGTTTATCCTCACATCTTTAATAGGAAGGCACAATTTTGATCACATATCATGTTTAGTTTCTTTTTATATACAATGTGAAGCATCAGATGAGTCATGGGAAATAGGTATATCTTAAATATGCTCTATCATCACATCATATTGAAAGCAACCACAATGTGATTTTTGTATGTATTCAAAACAAAAGCATTGTTAAGAATAAGGAAATCTTGAGCAGCATATGTACGTAAGTTTTAAGATGTTTTCACTTACTTATAATGTTGTCATAAAGTTCAATTTTGTTACCTCTAAATGATATCAATATGAGCTACATCAAAATGTTGTGAATACAAGGCATGCACTCTTTACTTGCATTATATCTAATCATAAAGGCTTAAACTTTAACATACCATTTTATAGGTGCAAGAACTGTGGCCCACAATTATATCTCAAACCAAAGCTTCCTCCCACTCTCTTTGCTGTAAACCTTGCTGACATATCAATTGCAAATCACACAGACATGAAGGCAGAGATGAGAATCGCTGTGCGCAAAGGAAAATAACAAGAACCAGGAGTTTAAAAATATTCAATTCTTTCTTTTCTGGATGTGTTCAACATTAGAAACAAAAATATCTCTAATAATCTCTCAGTCCTTATTTCCACATTTGAAAGAAAAAGGTGAATTATGTAAAACGCGTGGGGTTTTGTAGCAGACAATGCCAGGCAGTTTACTGGAAACTCAGCCAGTGGTACCAAGTCCTAGCTACATGCTATTCTACTTCCTATATCTGGACTCTAGAGGAATTTCATATCTTAAGATCTTCACTTTTTAAGAATTTTAGTGAATAAAATAGTTTCTGTGTTCATGTATTCATTTCTGTGAAGAATATAAATATTAAAATCTCAAGAAATATCAGGAAAGGAGAAATGTTAAATAACATAAAATAAACTCAATTTAGAAATAGTAACTTTATTTCATTGTAATGAATTTCCCTTAAAAGAAAAACAATATCAACACAGTAATTTCACAGATAAGACCAAATTCTAAATGGATTTCCTAGAAAAGTCCTTTCGTTGCTTAAGTTTTACTTTTTTGATTAACTGCTGAGCTTATGAAATTGACCTTAATTACTGAGAATCTCTGTAATTATCTACTCTTTAAGCAAAGAGACAAATAAGAAGAATGTTCATTTCTAAAATGAAGTCTAAATGTCATTTTATATTTATCTAGCACTTCTACTTTTGAGGCAAGCTCATTTTCTCATTTTTCAAACTTTTGCAAAAGTACTAATATGTTAGTGTTGGAATGTTTAATGAACACTGTAACATTGGAAAACACATAGCTATGATTTGTGAATCAATAGCTGTTATTAGTGAGCTGATTAGACTCAGTTTTTCTCTTCTCATAACATATAATGAACAATGTGGCTTTTTTGTCCTTTGCTTTAGAAGTTAATAATAGATGCATGCACATTAAAACTGTAGCTTAGCCGAGCATTGGCGGCGCACACCTTTAATCCAGCACTTGGAAGGCAGAGGCAGACAGATCTCTTGAGTTCCAGGCCATCAACACAGTGAGTTCCAGGAAAGGCACAAAATTACACAGAGAAACCCTGTCTCGAAATCCACCCCCCAGAACAAAAAACTAACAAACAAATAAACAAAACTAGCTTATTTTCCTTATACCTAAATTTTATTTTTAAATGCCAAGCTTTAAGTCTTCTTTCATTAAGCCTTCTTGAGTATAAAAAGAAAGTGTTTGTATTGCATCAAATGATTAATCCAATATTCAGCACACATTTCTGTGATGGTTGGATTCTGTTTCCAGGGGAAAGACACTGTCCATTAGTCAAGTCTTTACCACTATAACAGATAATCAGTGTCTGCATAAAGACCCCTTTCCTTCAAGCTTGAATATATGTCTGTTCAGGATGACAAGGTCCGAAACCCATGAGAATGTGTTATAATGGGTATAAACACCTCATTACTAACTCTACTTGCCAGTTCTTTCAGCTTCTCTTGCAGCTAGGCATTAGCATATGATGCAATCTTTGTGAACAGCTAGCATAAGATTGTTGGAGGGATTATAAACTTCTTTTTTTAGTGATAAATGATAGTGCTGCTCTGATACATTTTCACTTGATAATCCCTTTTCTTCCAGTCTTTCTTAGAATGAAGAGAGTATTTAGATGAAAACAATTATCTTCTTTCTAGCAAATTAAAAACAACACCACAAACCCCAATATTTGAGCAAAAGAGAATAACTGATTAGAAACTGTGGATCACAACAGAACTGAAGTTCCAGTTGTAGTCTGATTTCCTATTGACACCTTGTGTTATAGAATGCCTTCATTTCCTTATATGACTATGACTGCAACAATGAGAAGTATGTGTTACTTCATTCTTATTACATATGACAACATAGTCAATAAAGTACAAAGTCACTTAAATTATTTCAGTAATTATTTGTTTAAATAAACAAAAAAAGAACACCACAGAGTTGGTACTTTGGTTAACAGTGCATACTGCTCTTGCAAAGGACTGGAGTTCATTTCCAGCAGCCACATTGGGCTAGTAACAAATGCTTGCAACACCAACCCCAGGGATCATATTCTCTATTCTGGCTTCCAGTGATACTGTACCCATTTGCATAGACACATAGCAACACACACACACACGCACACACCCACACATACACACACAAATTTAAAATTTAAAAATAAAGCAATTCTTGAAAAAACAAAAAAATTTTTGCTGACACCTAAGGTTAGAAGTTTTACTCAGACTGAGCATGTGTCCTTGTGTAAGCCCAAGGTTCCAAACAGCCAGCTCATGCACTAAGGACAGGTCCTGGTCCCACAGACTGGGTGCCTCCCAAACAGATCAAGCTATTCAATTGTCTCACTTATCCAGAGGGCCTGATCCAGCTGGGGGCTCCTCAGCTGTTGGTTCATAATTCATGTGCCTCCATTAGACAGGGACACATGCTCAGTCTGGAAGGATGGGACAGGACCTGCCTGTACTGAATCCACCAGTTTTAAATGAATCCCCAGGGGTGTCTTGGTCCTAGAGGACATGGGAATGGAGGGGAGGGGCTGGGAGGAAGGTGTGGGTGGGGGCTTAATGGGGGAGGACAGGGGAACCCATGACTGATGTATAAAATTAGAATTAAAATTTAAAAAATAAAAGAAAATAAATAAAAAATAAAAATATAAAAGAAGTTTTACTCATTCTTAGGATTATTTTAGCACTATAATATTTTATATGGATTTTGTATAGTAGCTATTTTTTAAACAGAAATGAAAATTTGTTAGAAAAGTTTTTTTTCAATGTGTTTTTTATTGATAACTTTAAGGAAAAACAACTCGTGAAGAGATTACTTTTTAATCAATCTTCTGGAAAAATATAAGAAGGAAAATCCAATGACATTTAGGCATATGAGGAGAAAATTAAATTGATATTAAAAAGTGCAGGGCTAGAGTATAGCTCAGTGGTAGATAACTTGGCTAGAATATATTTGAATATAATCCATAATACTGGTCAGTTTAAGAATCAATTTTTTTTGAAATTTTACTCTGTGTGTGTATGTGTATTGCATAAATGCTTAAAATATGTACACTATATATACAACAATATCTTGGTTAAAATAATCCTTTTATAATATAGTGTTCTGCATATGGGATATAACAACATCTGATTAAATTTCCCATTATAACCAGTATTTATAGTTTATTTCTTTTCAAGTGCTGCGTATCCAGGATATCACATATACTATGCAAGATGCTACCCTTAACTTTTCTCCACATAGGTCTAAATAAATTCTAACCTAAATAATTATGTATTCCAATTTTCTTGTGGGATACTTACAGTTACGTGTAAGAAATGGCTTTCTGAAGTGTACTGTGTTCCTTCCTGTAACTCCCAAATCATGTAAGAGCAGAGCTGGAAAGGCCAGAGTGTTTCCTCTACTCTCCTGCTTTTCACCATTCCCTGCCTCTGTTCTTTTCTGTCATTCACTCTTAGAGGAATAACAGCCCAGAATCTGCTCTTCATTCTGCCTCTTATCCTATAGTAATTAAAACTCACAGCTGCCAGGCAGTGGTGGCACATGCCTTTAATCCCAGCACTTTAGAGGCAGAGCCAGGAGGATCTGTGAGTTTGATGTCAGCCTGGTCTACAGATTGAGATCAGGACAGGCACCAAAAGCTACACAAAGAATCCCTGTCATAAAAAACATTCAATAACCAAAAACTAACAAACAAAACAACGAAACCCTCACACAATGCTTAATAATGCATGTTATAAACTATATAATTCTAGTAGATTTGGAGATTCAGGAGAAACATTCAGCTACTTCTTCCCAATCTCCAGTATGTTGTTTATAATATCCCCTCAGGGCAGTGATTATATTTACTTCAAAATGTATATAGTAGAATTTACCTCCCACTTAAATAAATAAAATTTATTTTAAGGAATTGACACTTTGTGCAAACCATTCCTAGCTCAAGAACAGGAAGATCTCTTGAAAAAGTCAAGAGTAATAATTGCAGTAGGCAAAAGAAAATAATGCCTTCAAAACTGCCTCCCATTAACTGGATATCTCAGAATTAGAAGAAGCTAGCAAAGCACACTAATGTTCATGGGGGGAAAAAGAAGTGAATCCAATAGGCAAGATATTTTGAATTTGTGCTATTGAACCAGAACTGCATCAATGTGTGGAAAAGAAGAGGAATGATAACCAGTTTAAAGCTAAACAAAATTGTGGGAGGTTAGCAAATGAAAAGAGAGAGAGAGTAGAAAGCAGAGATAGATGCAACTAGTCACTTTCTATATAGAAAGCAAGTAGACTTTGAGATTGCCTTTCAAAACATTATGGTGCCTTCACAGGAATGCAATTCTCCTCTCATAGTAGTTGGTTGCCTCCATCAATTTGATCTTTTAAAACACAGATGTCATAATCATATATACAAAACATAATGTAATGTACCAAGCAGAAAGTCATCTGTTTTAGTTTGGGAGGTTGGAAAGGCTGAAGTCAACTTGCTGGCACATACTGAGTCTGGTGAGTGATGACTTTGCAACAGAAAAAAAAAATCTCTCTAGATTATCATTATGTAGAAGAGAACTTCTAGCTCACTGCATAGAATCCCGGTTACTGGCTTATTTACTTATTTATTTGCTTATTTGGTGTCTGTGGGTTATGTGATGATGCATAAGTGTGCACACGTGTGTATAGTATATGTGCAGATCAGAGGTTGACACTGAACTTTCTTCCTCAATCACACTTCTCCATCCTGTTTTGTATTTTGTTTGTTTTTAGAGATAGAGTCTCTCAATAAACCTGGAACTTGCTTCTGTTCAGGAGAGGCTGACTGGCTGTTGATCCACAGTAAACCATTTGTCTCCCCTGTACACTCAGTACTGATTTACAGTAGTATGTGACAGACATTGACACTGGAGCTGGAGTATGATTTCAGGTCTTCATGCTAAGCAAGCACTTTATCAACTGAGTCATCCTCCAGGGCTCAGTATCCCTTTTATAAGAACAATCATTAATTACCTTCTAAAGGTCAAAGTTCATAGTGCTAGCATATTGGTAACTATGTTTCAATGCATGCATTGCGAATGGGGGCACATAACCCTTCAAGAAAGATAATTAAATAATGAATTAAAATTGGTTGTAGGGATGACATTACTTTGATTATGCCCTGATGTTTGAAGTTGTCTTCTGTGTTCAATCCAGTTTTGTCTTGGATCCACAAAGATAAATGAAAGCTTAAAATTTTCTCAGACTATACAAGATCAGCATTATTTGGGCAATTTGACATTGTTTGGATGTAAAAGACCAAACTGAAGAAGTTAAAAGAGGATTCTGGTTCTTAAATACAAGGACCTTGGAAGGATACTTCCCTAAAAGAATTGGTCTAGGAGACACAGGAACTAGATTCACAGACTAAATTATCTTGCAGCGAAAAGAGTCAAATATGTTGGAGACTAGCACATTTGTTCTTGACTGCATTAACAAAACAGTACTGAAATCTAAAGGAAATGTGTATCTGTCTTCATTGATAGAACTTTTTGCTTTTGATAATTGACATATCTGGATCTTAGAGTCTTTGATTTCAGTTATGAAAAAAATCTTAATTTGTGTTTAAATAAAACTATTAAGAGTATCTGAACATATCCAATTATTTGATGATGAATATTTTATAATAACAATCTATTATAACCAGTAGTTTTCCTTTATATATTGACATTGTGCAATTTGATAGATAAATAGTTAATTGAAAATAAGAGAAAGTATTTGAAAAAGATAATTCTTATATAGGATGTCCTTGTTCTTCTGTATTATATAGAACATGCTTATACTAAACTACAGTTACTATTTGTAGTATTTAAATGTATCTCAAGGAATTAATTGAATTTTATATACTATTGTTAGGCAAATGATGTGTTCATTTCCAATTACAAATTTTTGACTAAAGTAGAAGAAATTATTTTTGACTAAAGTAGAAGAAAAATGTTGATATAACATATACATATACAAGTCTTTTTAAAAATCAACAAAAGGACCCTGAGCTTTAGAATGAATCTGCAATGGGAGTATATACTTTTTAGCAAGACTGTAGTCAATGCATAAGAATATACATTACCAAATGGGTATTATGCTATTTCATGCACTTAAGCACCTTATCATTTTAGGAAAATCCCTTATTAGGATCTGTGATATGTCTTTACTGTAGAGTAAATTGATTTCAAGGGAGTAAGTCATTCAATAGACTTCAAGTTTACAGTTTCTTAATATTCATTAAGCACTTAAAATATATAGCATAGATTATGTAAACAGCCCCTTAGGTTGTACCTTGTTCAATGTGTATCCATAAACATCCCTTAATTAAAAAATAATGTTTCATTATATTTAAGAAGAAAGCACCAACTAAGGTGACCATGCAAATGATTCAGATGTAATCAGTAGCTTAAATATTCTGTTAGTGATCATCATGATATTATAGGTCAGAGTTAATTACTCTCCAAGCATTAAAGTGTACTCTAGTGGTTAAGTGTATTTAGATTGCAAATCTGCTTTTTAAATGTGTATTTTTTTAGAATTAAAAAGGAGCTTGGCTAACATTCATATTTAATATTTGATAAAATAATACCACATTGTCAACTTTGTTGATTTAATCATTTTACAACTAAATTAAGAAGCTCAATGCTTTATAGCTAAACTGCTAAGTATAGCACCTCTGGATTCAAAACTAACACCAAGGAAAAAAATTACATAATTATGTCAAGATCACTCAGACTCCAATATGAAATTAGTTTTCAAATCCATATAGTTCCTGGTGAACAGACCAGTACATCAGCTACTGGGAAAGCCAAGGTGACATTACATGAAATCCCACCATAAGTACCAAGCGTTGGCCAATTTAATTGTCTCTTCCTTGTCATACTTACTTTTTTGACCTTAAGAAATATTGTTTATATTGCACTCATTTTACCTTTGGAGAATTGCATGACATTGTTTTATTTAGTTCTAACGACATTCTCCTATATCAGAGGACAGGAGCACTGTCAAGTCTGTGAAGAGGACATTGAACAGGAATTTACCTGGTCTATGTGACATCAAAGAAACCAACCTTTTTCGTGGTGAGACTAAATCTAGAAAGGAGAGCTTGTGCCAAGATTTAACCTAAATGTTTCACAGATGATGGTGACAAAGGATCTGTTAGGACCTGGGAAGTGTATCTTTATCATGGCCACATTAACTCTGAAGAGAAGGCAAAGGAGGTATTCACATTAGTCATGTGACCCACAAAAATCAGTAATTCTTTACAAATTCCTGTATGATCTCATTATGCCTGCAGCCACTTGCTTTTATGGGAAAATCGTTTGTCCTAATAAGTGAACCACTAGATTTGTAGTGGTTGGGAACCATGCTTATGACCACAGAATGCAGTCTAATATCTAGGACCGAAACTGTTTATATGACCTAATTTATAATTAAACTTATTTATAGAGTTTATGCTTCCTAGTCTAGAGAGACCTTACAAAGACACTTAGTGCAGTAAAATACTCCTTATAAAAGTAGATCTGTTGGTATAACTCTGAATTGACTAATATGGATAAAATCAGCTGTATATATCTGTATAGTCCACAGATACTCTACAATTTGATATAATGGTCACTGTAAATCGACTGACTTCTAAAGAATCTTTATGTGTCCATTTTTCCTGGTACAAAGCAGGGATCCTGTGTACTAATATCTCTACTACAGTGAAATGAGGCTCTGAGTGGGCAAGGCGATCCCTTATGCATAGCATCAAATAGCACTTATTTCATAAGAAAACCTTCACATATCTGTATTGAAAAATAATCAGCACAAACATATTTCCCATATTTAAGGAACAGTTCTTCTGTTCCCTAAAAGTAAAGTAGGCTCAAGTGACTACACTCATCAGACATGTGAAAAGAAACCGGGCTAATTCTAATTTTAATTTCCATTTGTAAAGAAAATATTGCATTTAATTTTATAATAGTCTATATCTATAAAACAGTTAAAATTTTGCTGATTATTTTAAATAACAATTAACATTTTAAAATTGGCTTACTTATGTGAAAAATAGTTTCTAATGCTTTTAAAGTTAAAGCCTCTAAAAATACAGCTAAATAGATTCTCACCTATCAAAGCTTTTAAAAGGCCATGATTATTTAATATCAGCACACACTAAACCATCTATTGAGAAAATATGCTTCAAAATGGCAAGTGCATCTTAAAAACATATAATTACCACTAGATTAAGAAGTTATTTTTCTGAAGTACTTTTTAGTCTATGAATCTTTATGATAATTCTATATTCCCATTTTGAAGCTCTCAAATACAAGATTTCAGAAAAAGAAGACAACATGAATAAATGTAAGTAACGAAATAACAACAGATTGAGTTTTGTACTTCTTGTTCTCTTTACAATCTTGACATGAGAATAAATCACACGGTGTCACTTTCTCTTCTTACAAAAGTCTTCTCTGAAAATAAAATGTCAAAAGTCTAATATTTGTTCCATGTCTAATTTCTCTCACTTTCAAATGTGTTTGGAAAACAAGGATAAGCTGTGGAAAATTTGACCATCTCTCTCAAGCTTGCTATCATGAGAAATGAGGGTGCATGCTATTCTTGGCCCTGTTCTCCATCTTCACACTATTGTCTACCTGCCAGAAGGTGAGGAAAGAAGGGGATTTGCTTTGGAGTGGATCCAGATCCAAAGTTGTAAATAGACATTTTCAGGGGTTTTAGGAGATTATCAAAATTGGAAAATGCTTTTGTTCATTTGCTTTGCCATCCTTTCCTTGAGCAGACTCTTCTCTGCACATGCAGTTTTACCTCTTTTTGTTGTGGGTGATAAGTTTGTAAACAACCAGGAAACTTCTTCTCTGACAGTTGCTTAGCACATGATAGACATCACTCAAATGAAGTTAGACAGGAGAACAGAAGGAATTGATATTCAATATAGAATGCACACTGTTGTACACCCCATATGTAATGTCAGAGAATGATATATCCAATATTAATGGATGTACAAACCCCAAGTAAATGAAAAGATCCTTTAGAGTTCCTTTTGCTGGTCACCATTCTACTGAAATTTACTCTGAGTGCAATGGCACTTTAGAAAGATGAATATTTGACAATTCAGGTCCAATGAGCTACAGGCTCATTTCATTTGTTATCATAAACAGATACATAGCCCTGATATTTTTACACTATCAGTACAAATTGTAGAATGAACTAGTTTCTGTTTAAATGTCAAAAAGAATGTGTGTGTGTGTGTGTGTGTGTGTGTGTGTGTGTGTGTGTGTGTGTGTTGTATTCATTCCTGCATTTCCCTGGTGAATTTTATTTATAGAATTGTGTTTATAAATCATGTCATTTTAATAGTGCTTTATTAAAAATAGAGTTCTAACTGACAGTCACTGAAATTTTCTGGTAGTAGGACTCTACTAAGAAATTTCTTTTGCCAAAGCAAATTCTTCTCCTAGCTATAGCTCCTTTTATTAGACCCCACACAGTATTAATAAGCCCCTTTCTCTAGTTTTCAAAATAATTAGATGTATAAATGGTTGAGTTCAGATAAAATATCAATATTTAGATTTTTTTTCTATTTCCAAACAATTTAAAAATTCTACATTCTTCAAAGCATTTAAGTTTGCCATAGTAAAAAAGTGTGTCAATGACTGGAAAGTTTCCATGACAACAACCTCATTATCAAACCACTCTGGGAGAGTAGCCTGGATTTTAAATGTTAGAGAGATGTTGATTGTTATGGGGTTGATATACTGAAAATTAATGTACAATCTGTATAGAAAAAATGTTGATTTTTAATTTTGTAAATAATGCAAGTATGGGCAATGCTGTTTCTACTGGGTTTTCTTCATTTATAAAAGTTTTTGGTATACTGACTTTTAGACTATATTTGGTAATAAGTTGTTATTGTATTATCTGTTCAAATATTGCATCATTTCATGAAATCTTGAATGAAATATGAGGCTTACTATGATTTTTAATGAGATGTTTAGAGGACCGAGCCAATGTACTGAGACATCTATAGAACGCAAACAACACTTGGGAAATTTCCATTACTATAGTCAAAAACGTATTAGCATTGACACCACTCTGTTAACATTTTATTCCTCAGGGAAGGGAACACAGACATCCCAATCAGTGAGTTCCAGGTTTCATACATTAACATCTGTGGAACCCAATGCTCCAGCTGTTACTAAAAACAGTTTTGCAAAAGTGAATCTGCCTCACTCATTTCTTCAGAAAATGGGTGTTTGATGATTAATTCTAATTAAGCCTTATGTGTGATTGTTCATAATTTATGTATTAAAATCAGCAATTGACAGAAATAATGATTAACTAAAGGACACTTTGAGGTTTGGATTACATTTTATAATAAATGATGATAATAAGAATCAAAATAAAAGAGAGAAAATACTGTGTTTATTAGTAAACGGGATTAATAGAAATCCTAATAACCAAACAGTGTTTATGATCTCCAAGATAATAATGAAACGGAACTGAGAGTTTGGCATTGACTATGTTTGTTTTCAAGCTATTTTTAATGTAGCCTTCTTAAGTAAGTAAGTAAATAAATAAATAAACACATACATACATACTACCCTCTTTGCTCAACACATTGTGGATATCTTTTATATTGAAGACAGTAAAATTCAAAAGGGAAAGGAAAGGAAGGAACTAGAAAAAGAATGAGGAGAAAGAGGAAGAAGGAAACTGTGTAAATTGTAGGGAGTTGGGGAGTGAATACATGTTGCTGACATGAAATGCCTCAAACCCTTGGTAGTGTCAAATCCTTACCCAGAGAAGGCTCAGAGAGTGGCTAAGCCATCTTCTGGTCTTAATACAAATGTTGATGGTGTGTGCACAAAATAGCCACTGTAGCTTTCTCCCCAGTAAAGGTTATAGCTTGAAGATTGCTCTTTTATGTAGCTGAAAGTTTTCCTGTGTCCCACCTGGTCCAAGGTCAGGCAGGACAAATCTCTCTAACCCCCCAGTCCTGTAGTTGCTTGGACCCAAATAAACACACACAGGCTTATATTACTTGAAACTGCTCAACCAGTGAGCTCAGGCTCACTACTGACTAGCTCTTACACTTAAATGCAGGCCATGTCTGTTAATTTTTATGTTGCCATGTGTTCCAAGGCTTTACCCATGTGCCATTACATGTTGCTCCCTGGACAGCGGGCTGGTGTCTCCTGACTCAGACTTTCTCTTCCCAGAATTCTCCTTGTTTGCTTATCCTGCCTATTACTTCCTACTTGGCTACTGGCCAAATTATCCCACAGCACCCCTACAAGGACTGCTCTTACTGACATTAGCTGAACCTATCTCCTTACTCATCTGTATCAATAACCCTGCCTCCTTGTTCAAATGAATGGAACAAACAAGCTGAGCTTCCAGGGAGCTGAAGATTCTCTGTTAAAGCATAGACCATTGGATCCTAGCTTTCTGTACCCGTGTCTGTGTGTCTGTCCTTTTTTCATTCCCTCATTGCCACTAGTTAGGGTTCCAAGGCTCAAGCCAAGCAAGGTGGCAGCAAATGCCAATTGTATTCAGCCACCTACTTTAAACCTGTTCTAATCCTACTCTAATCCTTCCCAGTTCCTAGGAGCACAACATTTGACTTTGGAGCCTGGGGAGGGAAGTAGGCAGACTCTGCTAATGACAACAGAAGTTTTAGACAAGGAAGGATGAGCTATAGCCTGATTTATCCCAACCCAGCAGTTACTGCTCTGGAAGCGTGTCCCACACTTGGGCTGCATGTTATCTGCATCACAGGTTGATACTTGGACATTGTCAAACATTGTCTCAGAAATACCTATAGATACAACTTATACTTTGGTAAAAAAGTTAGGCAATATCAAAGTTGAAAAAGAGAAGTATGTGATTTGGATTTGAAGTGTGTGCTGGCCATGTTCACACTTCATAAAAATGGAATTTGAGATGTGTTATTGTGCCTATATCTCTGCATATGCTGTACATATTTTGATACGAAACATATGTTGTCCATATTCTGCATATGTTATTCATATTCAGATATAAAATATGCTATATAGTTATATCCTGATAAAATGTGATTCTGAATGACTTTTTCAGTCCTAAAGAATAAAAATGAAGTTGTTACTTTAGGTATACAACTCAAAAGCTTAGTGCTTACTGTCAATATTAAGGATACTATTTTAAATATTGCTCCTACAGTTAACTTCAGCCACAACATACCAAATAACTTCAGGCACAAACTGGGCATAGTAGTAGAGGAAATATGATCAGAAGTTCAAGGCCAGCTTCAACTATGCAGTGATTTTCTGCCAAAAGTGAACTAAATGAATATAAATAAATTAATTAATAAAATACATCAGGTGAAATTTTTTAATGTCAAAAGCAGTGTAAAAAGCCAATCACTCTATCTACAGATCTGATCATCATATGGTTTCTAAATATTTCTAAATCAAAGTTTTAGTTTGCCTACAAAAATTTGAGTGTACACATCCTACAGACCATGATGGCACTTACCAAATAGAGTTCAACATACATACCGAATCACAATATGGAGTCGTGCATACAAAATAAGGATAAGAATCACAGCCAGTGTTATTACCCAGCCTACCGTGTCATCACTGCTTGAATGTACCGTCACTGAAATGCATTTTACCAAGGACTGATACAGTCAATCTGGGCAGCCGCATCATAATTATAGTTAGAAAGTAAAGGGTTTGAAGCCAGGAAGATCTGGGCTAGAGTCTGCTGTTCTTTGACATTCACTGACTTAGGTTGCACTTTGCTCTAAGTTCTCTTTCTACAGTATGAAGGCAGTAATTTTACACCTTAGTATTTAAAATGATATAAACTATATAAAATTCATTTCAAAATGTAAAGCAGTATCTGAAGAGGGTAGATTTTAGATGTTTATTGTCACATGCACCATGTGTCATTATGTAATCTAAAAGAAAATCCCTCCCCCCTAAACATCTGAAAAGAACATGAAGTTGAAAATACAAAGACTCCTCTATTAGACATTTAGTTTACTTAAAGCTTACATTTGCATCTGGCTAATTCATCAAATAAAGATCTGGTAATCATTTCTATGAAGATACCTGCCAAACTTAGGTTCCTCTAATCATCTATATAGAATGTGTAAAATTGGTAATACCAATATTTTCAAGGAATCCAAAATACTGACTAGATGCTTATGAATAATTAAAAGAAATACTAGTTTATTAATGGTGACTTATATGAAAAGTTAACATAAATATCCTTCATTAGCACTACACAATTGGATCATAATAGATTTAAAAAAAAGTTATTTTACTTAGATGGAAAAAGTATATTCCTAAATTTATTTCCTATAATTAATGGAATTTAATTTAAAAATCTACCTGATCAGTTAAGTAAAATAGAAATGTTAGTACAAAAATGTTTATGTTTTTTAAATTAAATTTTTACCTTTAAATATAAATATAGATTTTAAAGCACTAGGGATAATTTGATGGTAAACTATTACTACTTTAATTTTTCCCCTTTATGGTCTCAAATCTGCTGGACGAAGTTATGTAAATACAGTTATCTCTTCTCTCACTGTGGAGAGAGACTTATATATGGCTCTTTACTATGATGTCTACTCAGTGCATTAGAAATTGTATTTTCATGAGCAGATATTTTCTCACTGACTTCAAGATCTAGCAAAAATAGAAGATTAATTTAGTAGTTTAAACTAAATTCTTAATAATTAAATGAATTGATAAACTGTCTAAATCATACTTCTATTTAATTTTAATTTGCCTTTAGATGAAAAACTCAAAGGAACTGCGTATATTAACTGTATTATTAAATTAAATATTAAAATTAATTTGATAAGTTACTTGCAAAAAGCTTTAGTTTATCTATTAACTTTAGTCCCTAGACTCAGAAAACCAAACTATTATGTCAAAATTTCTACACAAATTCGTAAACAGTCTCTAAAATGTAAGTTACCTTAAAATTCTTTTCCATTGCTTATAAATCTGGTTTCTTCGCTATTCTCACATCCACTTTAGCTTAATAAAGAAGCTTGCCTCTCACCTTTGTTTTCTTTGTATACTGGAAAGAAATGATACATTTTGTGTTTAATGTGTTTCATTTTGGCAGTCATCTAGTGGAGTAACTAGAGTAATTGGTAGTGTATAAATATATTGTTCAATAACAATGGGAGACTGTCTTAGCCAAACACTTAATAAAATGACACTAGGTCTTTTTTTCTTTCACAAAATCATTTAACATTCTAATCCTGTAAGAGATGGTATAATGTTTTCTATAAATAAATGCACACTGTGAGCACAATATTTGAAGCCAGACTGAATCAGAAGTTATAATGTTATTATGCTGAAGAAGTGGCATCTCCCAACTCCTGCTACTGGCTGACTCCTACCTGCTGAACATGAGGACATGCCAAATTCAATGTTATGCCAATCCTGGCTTCATTATCATGGCCTGTCATCTGTGTAAAAGCTTCCTCACAAGTGTTTGATCAGTACTCTGGTGCATACTTGTTGAGCTTCATTTGCAAGATTGTCAGAAGACTAAATGTATTTTCACAACACCTTCCAAATCTTTAATCAAGCAATGTCTGATGGAGCCAAATGGCAGTTTCTCAATTCTTACTCCTATCCCTTTTTCCCAAGTGGATATTTACAAAGATAGAAAGAAGGTGACATACACCTTTTTCTGTATAGAAGAGAGAGATCCACAATCCCTAGATTAGCGATGAAAAATTCAAATGCAAGTCTTCATCACCAGGAGAACTTGATAGTGGGATTTGTTTTATTACAGGTTCTGCTAATGCCAGCTCTAAATCCACAGCCTTCACAGTTTACAAAACCCTTTTCCTCTGTGAGAAGTAAACGTTCACAACAATGACACCCAAAATGACATGAATTGATATTAAAAGTTTCATCAGCTATTCCTCAGCAATTTTTATTCCTGTTTTCTGAGGGGATTATTTTTCTGTTTGGCAAGGAGAAAAATGGCATCGTTTGATTTAGCAATGCCTGGCCTCAACACAATGTTCTAAATAGTTTATTTAAAACTGGGTATTTTGAAAATATTAGGTTCAGTGCTGTGGGTGTGTATATGGGGCAAAGATGAAATGGATACAATTCAGTCATAAATATATTCTGAGTCACTCTACATTTAGCTGGTTGGTGCTGTTATTTAAGTTACTCTGTTATAATCTTCAATGTGTTCAAAGTCTGTCTTGTCTGCTCACCAGGGTTACTCTACTTGGGTTTAATCCAAGGAAATAATGGCCACACATTTGCACACTTTTATTTTAATGTTAACTGATCTTTTTAAAGAATGTAAAGAATAACCTATGTCTTCATTGGTTAAGCTTTGGGAGCACTGACTAGAATTATTGTTTTGACTGGAACAACCTTCAATAGGAAATCTTTTTTAAATGACTTAAGACTGTTGGCTATGTTCATCTGTCTTAGAAGTATAATCATGATCCAGACTCTGTATAACACACACACACACACACACACACACACACACACACACACACTCACACACACACCCTACCCTAAGAAAGTCACATTCTAAGAGAGAGGATAAAGATTGGACTACACCAAGCATAATCTTTGGCAATTGTTGGACAACATTCATAGTCTGACTTGAAAGGCACAGAAGGACAGAAACTTAACCTGACTCCACAAGTATACAGCCGCCTTGAGTATTACTAGGTGCCTAGGAAACACAATTTTATTAAAAGAGAGAAAGATAGACCAATAAACGGTTTTAGAAAGAACTGAGTATTCTAAAAGTCATCCTAAGAAAAGGGTGATATGTAGTTGGACTTTCTAGTTCTCATAGAAAGAGTTGTACACCTATCTAAAATAAACTTAATAATATTAAAGATATGTTATTTTATTTATTAAATTCTGTTAGATGTTATGGCTAAGTTTCACATATTCTCTAACAAGTCATGGCAACAGTGTGTTTAATTGTAAATTCCTTACAGCTGTATAGTTTGTAAAATGCAGTTTTTTTAAAAGATCCATAATGATGAATAAGTACAATCCAGGAAACTGTCTACAAAGTACAAATGATACAGTCATTACAAGAGTGGATGAAACCCATTTTAAACTGTTAGGCATGTGCAAGGCTCTGGTGTAAGTGCTGGTACCAGAAAATCAAATCTCCTTATCAAGATGGTATCCCACTAGAGTGGCTGGTACCAGAAGATTACAACTGCAGGGTCAACATAGAATACCATAGACACAACCTCAAGGCAAACACAAAGCCAGGCAGGGAGAGCATTGCCACAGTGTGTGTGACACAGGGTCCCCCACCAGGCCAGCAAGCTTAGGACTCTATAGCTGGTGCTTCTTCTTCTACTTCTCTACTACTGGGATTTTGTACTCATAGTTAATCAATGAATAATGGTTTTCAGATACATTTACACTACCTATTTTCCTAAATAATATTCATCATTCTGTTATTACACTTTAAAAACACATTCTGTCTTACACTTTAAAAACACACAGAACCACAAATGGGTCATACTTGGTCGAGGGAGGTTCCTATCACAATGCCTCTCTGAAAATCAAACATGAAATCTCTTAAAATCCTGAGAATAAGCTGAAGAAGTATAAAATATAATTTACAAAGTATAATCATTAAACCAAAAAGCACATATATCCTCTGTAAAGTTTTCTGTAAATTTAGAGTCTCTATGAGTATGTTGGATTATTTTTCTCAAATCAACTACTGCTTATTTTCAAGTTCAAGCAAAACAGCAACATCAACTTTTGGTTTGGTAGCTGAAACAATAAAGTATGTTATCAGTGTTTTTAAGTTCTTTTCTAAGGCTGCTATTTGCAAGTAATTTATCTATAGAGGCCCAATAATTATAAATAAATTTAAAAATCGCACTGCAACGTGTGTGTTACCATGTTATCAGTGCCACTGATAACTGTCCCTCATAATAAATAAGTCCATCAATGGATGAAAAGAGGATTTAAATCTTTAGACTTCTTGGCTACTTCAGGGATTATTTGGTAACACTACCATTCGTAGGTTAGTTTCCTGTTTCTTTTCACTTGAAATGGAGGCTATGTGAGACTGTGAATGATAAAAGATTGAGAGACTAAAGATGGCAAAACCAAACAAAAACATTTAGAAACTCAACAATTCTTTGAATCAGTTTTTCTACAACTTCTACATATCTTATGTAGCTATAGATAAAATGAGAACATTGAGTTTTTTTTAAGTATTATTAATTTTTTTATTATATCTGTGTGGGAGTTTTTCCTGATACATGTCTCTTCACCATGTGTGTGCCTAGTGCCCGATAAAGACAAAAAGAGGCTGTTGTATTCCCTGGAACTGGATCTACAGGTGGTTATGAGCCTCCACTGGGGTCACAGGAATCAAACCTGGGTCCTCTGTAACATCAGCCGATGCCCATATCCACTGAGCATTCTCTTCAGTCTCAAATGAGTTCTTTTCCAAAAGGGATAAAACATGAAAAAATGACAAAACAAAACAAAAATCTTCCTCATGCCTACACTGCTTCAGTCATCTGAGACCTAGTTACTTCATCTCTTTGGTGCTGGTCATGGGATGAAACTTGTTTGGCAGTGCTGATTCACCAAGTGCTTTGGTGTCAGCTCTCTTAAGTATTTCTCCCAATACATCAAGTAAAGAAAAATGGATATTCCAAGTAAGGCATGTTTCATAGGTCACAGAAACATGCCAAATCCAAAATCTGACTTGCTGATTTCTAAGGATCCAATGTCTCAATTTGTATGGGACACACAAATCTTCTGTAAAACATGAAAATCATTTGAAAGAGCAAGGCGGGAGGAGGGAGAGAAAGAAAGAGGGAGGGAAAAGGAGAGGGAGAAGAAGGGGGAAAGGGAAAGAGAGAGGGAGAGACCTGACTATCTAATAAGCAATAGGCAGCATGAGCCTCTGGCCTCAGAGGGGGCACATTTAGATTAGATGTTGGGAGAGAGCACGTTCCCAAAGACAGTTATTGCTTAATGGGATCCGTGATCATACATCCATTATGAGGGATAAACATGGCTCCCTGCTGGCTCCCCAACACCACTGACAGTTGGTGTTTGGGATTTTAGATCACTTTAACACCCCAGAAATGTTTTAATATCTTTTCCCCAATTCTACAATATTAGAACAAAGTTTGCATTCTGTGAGAAAATAGAAGAACAATATTAAAATAGGAAAGCCTGAACACTGCTTATACCAGCTCTGCTGTTGCCAAGAGTAACGCCTGGATAACGAGTCCCTGTTACTGCCATTGACAAATTAATTTTGAGACTATCTATCAGCCTTTCAGACATGAAAACTTTTCAAATAGTGGCTTCTTCTAATGTTCCATCTTAGAAGTCAAAGGCAGCACAAGGTTTACGTTACACACATTTGCATTTGAACTACCTGTGTTTATCGTTTCTCATGAAAGTAAAAGGGTGCTGTTTGGTTTTAAGAAGAAAAAAATTTTAAAAAGGTATTTTTGAATTCTGAGCTTGTTTATTTAAAAGGTAGTTCTTCACCCTGAGAAGAAATCAATATGTTCATCAAGCATTCCTCTCAGTACTCTATCTCAAGGAAAAACAGCGGTACCCACAAAGCATAGTGTCACCATTCAAGTACAGTGCCTGGCTCATCTGTTCTTAATGCTGTAAAGAAGGCATGGACAGTGTTCAAAGAGACAAAAGCTCTGATTTTTGTCTTCATTCTGGTTTTCTGACAGAAAATCTTTAACATGCAGACTCTTCAGAGAAAGCAAACAACCCCTTATGTAAATTTGTCATTTACAAGCAATGAACATCGATGTACTATTATATCGCATATCATTCTTCCTGGAAAAACAGAACTTTTGAAGAACAATAGTATTCATACAGCACAAAGATACAAAAGGGGCTCTTCTTTCCTCCTACCTGCATATTTACCAAATAATATGAAAACCCTTTATTAGTAAAAAATAAATACATAAATAATCATAATTTTAGCATATAAACGCAAAGAAACATTCTCTAGTACCATCAGGTTAAGAAAGCCATTCATAGATCAGTACACAGCCACTCTGGATCCTTTCAGGAGTATAGCCACACATAAGCAATGCGAGTATTCTGCCATGCTCTCCCACTGAGCTTCATAAACCTTTGGTTCTTGAGCTGACTTTGAAATGCTGACATTGATTTCCTGGTTGTACAGGACACCTCCAGTACATCCATATTTTCATCTGGTGTTTGTATGTACTGAAGTGCTGAGTCTTTTTGGAAATGGGTACTCCTGCTCTTCACTAACTTTACACCTGAAACTCTCCTTATGAGATGGTCTCTACCCAGGGAAACAGTTGTCTACAAGGGACTTTTAAAGCATATAATAGAAAAAGGCTCCTGTGGACAAATATGATCCCAAATTAGGGCAAAATGTTGATATCCAGAATAATGTCTGGATGTTGTCCTTCCTCTCTTCTCTCTGCCTTAGTTCATTGTGCATTGCATGGACTTAGAATGCTCTGCACAGCTAGCTGCAATGTCATTGAATTATTAGCACTAATAAAGGCAGCACAAGCAAAACTGAGGCATTGGAACCCTAAATTATGTGTATAGTAATGCAATTATAATAAAGCAAAGCATATATTAAAGAAGGTTTTGAATTACAGGTTATGTATCACTGCTCTATACTCAAAGTACCTTTTAAGCTTCCTGCAAAAGAAAAAAAAAAAAAAGCACATTCACAGAGGTCCTGAGGGACTCTGTAGGTCTTAAGCAGAAGTAAATTATGAAGCCTGGATTTGAATATAGACTAATTGACTTCAAAACTTAATCTCTGAACCTCAGCCCCTGTGAATGGTTTTTGCAGCTTTCTGGGATCAACTCAGGTTTAAGTTTCTGAATATCCTATGTGCTTTTCACTCATTATGTCAAGGAAGCAAAACCGAAATTGATCCTCTGATGAAGAAACACTAGAGTAATTAAATATCCTTTTGTCCGAAAAACAACAACAACAACAACAACAACAACAACAACAACAACAAAATGCTCTTGTTTTGTTTATTGGACAATTGATAACCCATTTTTAAAAAAATTGGGTCACTTTTTGAGTACTTTATATGTTTTATTGAAAATCCATACAATATATTTTAATCATAGTCCCCCCCCCCAAACTCTTTCCAGATCCTCCCACTTCTCTACCCATGAAACTCTAAACCTTTTTCCTCTCATAGTGGCATGGTGACTTTCACCTTCACTAAACTATTTAGTGACATATTAAATAACAAAACAAACAAACAAACAAAAAGAATAGGAAAGAGGTTCCCCTTCTAGTACAATGACAACTTTGACTAAATGACATTGTTTCTCCATGTGTAGAATGAATGCTAAACTCGTGTTTTTTCACCCAATGCTACATAACACAATGCTAGCTCTACAGCAGACATTATAACTGAGTAATAAGCTTCCATGTAGGATGGTATCCTGATCATGCAGGTCATAGGTCACAGAAACATGCCAAATCCAAGAGCTGACTTACTGATTTCTAAGGATCCATTGTACATGTGTTTTCTAAAGACCTCAAAAGCATCATAGAATAGTCTTTTCTTTATTCTCATATATTATCAATATGAGGAGTTGATACTTCAAGAAATAAAGTAGGTGGCTACAGGCCATCATGCTAATAACTGCAGTCATTTCCTTCCCAGTGACACACCACAATGAAGGAAAATGGGAGCTGCAGAGCACTACAAAGGAGTGTCTTTCCAACCTCTTAGCATCTGTGTAAGTGCCAGTGTTCTATATGCCAATACCTCAGATTACAGTTATTAAATTACAAACACTGGAGATAATCCAGGAAATATTCTGTTCATAAATGTTCAACATGAACCAAATCTAGCCTCTAAATCTGACATAAAGTCTGGAAAGTCCTGCTGTTATAGAACATCACAAATCTTTCTTTCTTCTTAATTCTTTCATTTGAGTGGTCCTCTACCACCAATAAACATGCTATTGTGGAAGAGGGAAATCTCATGGTACCCCAGCCCTAGCCAAAAATCTATGGACAACTAAGGACTGTTGAAAGAGGGGGAATTAGTTGTTCCCAGGGAAGTGTTCCCTAATTGCTTATCCAATCCCAAATGGTTAGTCCTGAAATCATATATGTAAGGGTCACGCTAGATTTAGAGGCTATGTGTTTACATATGCATAATCATGTGTTTGTATAATATGTGTGTGAGTAATAAAAAAAAGAAGTCATGAATTTTGTAGTAAGGGAAATCATAGAAAGTATGGGAGGGAAGAAAGAGAAGGGGGAAGTGATTTATTTATATTTTAGTTAAAAATAAAAATAAATTTAACATTTTTAAGAATTAAGACAAATTATAATATCAAATATTGTAATAATGACAGTATAGTTTCCAATGGTATAGATGATAAAAGTATGGAGTGAGGAATGTTTAATATGAGAGGAGAATTGAGAGATGTCAATCAATACTAATCTGTAATTCATGATTACAAAAGATGAGGTGACTGAAAATAGAAACTACAATACACATTTACCGAGAACGGGAGAAATGTACAAAGAGGCAACAAAAGAAAAAGGAGAAATAAAGAACATGGGCATTTTGGCGGCAGAACCTGGGATGATGTCTTAGAACAGGGCATCCTCGTCCATGTTCCTCCAGTCTCCCACCCTACATGATTCCCCATTGTCTAAATTTAACAGAAATGTTTCTGAAAGCACTAATCTCATTTTTCTTATAGTTTTGTCTAGGAGCTTAGCCTTTAACAGCTGGGCCATCTCTCTAGCCCTTATTTTTCTGTGATACGAATCTCTATTTCTCCAAAGCCCTTCTTCTGCTCCTCTCAAAAGTTCTGCTGTGTGTTCTGTAGCTGACATTGAGATGTGCTCACTCAATAGAGTCTTATCCCCACAGAGCCCGAAAGGCCTCCTCCAAGCTAACAGCACATGCATTAGGCATGTTTCTCTAGATGGGGGTGAGGAGAAGTGGGGTGGTTGAGTGGCTTACATCCAAGAAGGCCTGGGTATACAAATAGTAACCTTACATACACTGGAGAGACGAGAAAACAGCTACTGTGTTCATTAAGCAGGATGCTAAAAGCCTGAAAATTCCTGGAGACTCTCAGGTTTGCATTCCATATTGGAACTTGAAGAAGCTGAAGTGTCACCACAGTGAATGGATGGCTGGAGTAGCCAAGATAGACGAATTAACAAGAAGCCAAGGCAGCAGACAGTACTTCATTTCCTCAGACTTCATATCAGTGCCTGAAAGTTGTTCTAGTTCTGAAAGCAGATATTCTCATCTCAGTAATGCTTCCTGCAAATACCCTCACACACTCACCAGAGGTATGTCTTAAGTGATTCCAGGTGCAATCAAGTTGCTGATGAAGGTTGACCATCACAGTACACTGACAAATATATGAGCTAGCATGAAATGTGGCATAAATTAAAGAACCAAGGGATTCTCTGAGATTAATTATGAATTCATATTCTTATTGCAAGTTTTATTCCAACTAGATGCTGTTAAAAATATCTATCGTGAGTCAACATTGCAGAAAAAGATCACTTCAGTAGTTACAGACAGAATGCAGCCACAGCACATCTTGTTGAGGTGGGAGTCTTTATGCATTATTCGACTTATTTTACCAGGCAGGAAGTAACACAGAGAGAGGCTGTGACTTGCCCAAGGACAAAGAGTGAGTCAGATGCAGAGCTGGGAATGCAGCCCACTTTTTCTGGTTCCCAGTGTACAGCTTTTCTCAGCAAGCCATAATGCCTTTCAGATGGATCAGTTCCTAAAATGTATTAAGTTGTTAAAAATCCAATATGGGTGCTACATTAATTTCCAACTAGCCCTCTCTTTCACTGCTTTACAGTACCTATTATCAGAAGCTAGACCAATGACCACAAAAGTAACCTCATGTCTTAATTTTTTTTATTTCATTTTTTTTTACAATGCCCACTAAAATCAGTTGTATTGAAATATCTATCATGATTCCAGGTCATTAGAGAATGAAGCTGTACTTGGCCTTTAGAACTTCAAAACCCAAAGCACATCTTTAAAGTTAAGATAAACTGGAAATGAACATATAGGACAAAACACATCAACCACCAGAAAGTTCAAAACTAAGCAACAAACAAACTGCACAATACCTCGTTCACAAGAGGAAGAGGAAATTTAGTGGGTATATATTGGGGAAATGGCTTTTTAATAAGATTCCTTAAATTTGTTTTTACCCAAATCTATGGTTATTTCCATAACTAGGATTCTGGTATTCACTTCTTTTATACCAGTTATAAGAGACACATAGTGCTAACTAAACTGGAAATGTCCTGCAGGCCAGATGCTAACACTCCTGAGTCTTTCAAATATAGTTATTGGGAACATCATTAGTTTATCCTGGTTTATGAAACAAGTGAACTAAGACATAGCTGTGGAATTTCTTTCTAGGTAATTTCTCTCAGTGCAATCTACACAGTTACATTCACTGGGCCATGAAGGTCCAAAGGATAAAACCCATTTACTATGTCTGCATGAACATGTCTGTTTATTCCCCATATATAAAATGGACAAAGAATCACTACACACTCACATTTTCACCGGCTTTGCAGCCATCCTATAAGCAACCTGGTTATATGGCTGTGATGCTTCTCATCTATGGACACTGAGCAACTCGAGTGCAGAGATTTTTATTTGAAGCCAATGTCTTGAGCTTATTGAGACAACATCAATAAACACTAATTACCTTTTGTATTTACCTGTGATATTCTTCAACATTTTTAAAAACAGTAAATGTTGAACTCCTTAACAAGAATATTTTTTTCCTATAATCACACTTATTCAGAGTTTCAGGCAAGTGATAACCATAAATTAACTGTTCAAACTGAAGTGCTGAGAAAATGACTTCCCTCCCAACTTTCAAACACAAGAACAGGAACAGAGCACTGCTTTTTCCCTTTGTTGCTATCAACCTTTGACCCCTAAGTGAGTGCATCTAGCTAAAAGTCTCTGTGATTTTAAGATTCTGTGAAATTCTGGGGAAATGGAAGCCACTGAAGTGGGGGCAGGAAGAATACACAATGGCATTGTTGTAAAAAATAAAAACTGCTTAAAATAATAATAAGATGGGATATGTTAAGCTGTTGGAGGGGCCAGCCTGAATGATCTCTCAATGTCAAAATTGGAACAATATGAACAAAAATAAATCAATGATGGCAGGACCAGTTTATAATAGAAACTATTGAATCAATATATGTGAATCTATACACATCGAAATAAATAGGGAATTGACATAATAATTTTAACAAATGTAGAAAGAATGCCACCTCACCAAGCAGTGACATAAACTGTGCTTCTGTTGTTGTGGCAACTTGAGGAGAGCACTGTTGTGTTATGCTATGTGAAGACCATGCCATCCTCACTGCATCATGTGAAAGGGCCAGCAAAACTGAATTGTGGTAAATTCTACAAATATGCTAATAGCATTCCTCAAATGAGCATAGGACCTGGAAGTAAGAGTAACGGAGAGGTGAGGCCCAGTGTGCAAAATGCACGGGCAGAATGGAGTTATGTGCTACATATGGATTGGATGTAAAAATACAAGTCATTGTCATGCTCTTACCGTCCAAGTTTGTACTTAGACTCATTTATTGTTCCAATTGCATTTATATTTCTATTGTATTGTATCCTATTGTATTATTGATATAGTATAGAAATGTAATATATTAGTATTAGGGATAAAATGTTTATGAAACTCTCACTTAACAAATTTATACAAGCCTAAAGTATGTCAAAAATGAAAAGGTACTCTTTAAATTGCCACTTTGGCTAAACTAATTCCAATATGACACACAGGTGTGAACTCTGGCACTGTTTGGCATGTTCTGAAGTCATAATTGGGTTCAATATCATCAATCCTCCCTTGACTGTTCAGGGCATTTTTCTTCTCCCACTGTCTCTCCCTTTGTTGTGCTTTATGTCCAGCAGGAAGAAGAAGCTGTAAACGGTGAGTATGAACTTTACACTGTGTAAGTATGTAAAAGTGTTCTTGTGTGTGTGTGCATGTGCATGCAGGAGTACGTGCTTGTCTGTGTTCTGGTGTACCTGCAAGTGTTCAATGTCCTTGGTCACTCTCTGCTTTATTTTTTGAGACACAGTCTCTGAACCTGAGTTTACTGATTCATCTAAACGGTTGGCAGTGAGCTTCTGGGATCCACCTGTCTCCATCTTCGAAGTGCTGGGCTTGCAGATATGCCGTCACACCCAGATTTTATTTAGGAACTAGGGATCTAAACTCAAATCCTTTACTGACTGTGCCATCTTCTCAAGAGGCCTTCTTTGATATTCCTCTTGCTAAACCCAAAGCCCACAACAATAACACACTCATTTCAGCACATTATTCTAAACTGTAAAGCACCACTTTAGTCATCTGCAGCATTTTCTGTTGCTCAGTCCAGTACTCTGTTCTCGAATGCTGAGGACCTGTAGAGGATCACAGGCTGTCTGTCTCAGCATTGGCTCCCCCAGGAGTCCTCTTTGCCACAAACTGAGTTTTTGGGGGGTAAGTTAAATTTTATCTTCATGAATGATTTTAAAACATAGGTAATTATCTATCTAAAAACATCCAAAATTCCAGCCTCTCTTTAACCATCTAAAGGTCTGGATCATCTAATGGGTCTCATAGTCTCACTAGCTACCTCTTTGGATTGGTAGGTACTATTCTCACAGAACCTTCTGACCAGAAGTCTGTGCTTATGAAGCATGTCTAGTATGTCCTTTAATATGTAAAGGTCACTAAATAGCTCAAGTGCAGTTACTTAAGATGAGAACAGAAAAAAATTCAGCAACTATTACCTCTAAGTCTGGGGTTCTCTGTAGCCACACCCTCTCTGAAACTATTGAATCAATTCTGCCAATCATTTTCTGTTGCCTGCAAAAAGATAGGAGCAGCAGAATGACTTCTTCAGGTCCCCATGAAATCTCATTCTTTCAGGAAATGCCATTATTCTTATTATAGATGGAGTCCCATGCCCATGCATATCAGTTCTCAAGCCATAGAGACACTGCCCTGATTTTCACATGGAAGAGTGTTCCTAATCATCTTGGGCATGCACCTTGAAATCTTGGTGGTTTTGAGTAGTTTCAGTCTCTGGAAGCTTATTTTTTATTTAAGTAACTTATTTGCTAATGTTAGATTTATTGGGCGTCTTACCAAGTGAACTATTATCTGGATGGACTTTGTCATTCCCCTTGGCTCCACATAACAAGTTAAAGCCCTATTCTGAGATGCCATAGGAACCCTGCCTAGATGCCTTTTTTTTTTGAGCACATAGTCACTAATTATTTTTACCCTTACCTAAAATGTAAGCAATATCTTTCCACTAACTTTTAATCTTTTTCTCCAAGGCTCTCCTTGCAAAAGAAATAAAGCCCTCAGCAGACCTACATGTGATGTGAGCAGAGTTTTACTTTGAGACATAAATTACACCTCCTACTCAGAAACATATAAGAGACCCTTCTTCCTTCAGTTTTCACTTGCTTGGGTTAATTTATTTCCAAATTTTTTGGCACCTATCTGCTGAGGTACACAGCAAACAGATTTACAGTGAGACCCAAATTAATTATTGATGCAAAATCTTCCAGCCTCAAATTTCATTTGGTTCAGTCACTCTAAAACTTAACAAAATTTTGGTATACACTTCATATTTAACTTATTTCAAGTCATAGTGTTGATTTTAGCACTGAACTTTCAGATGCAAATTATAAAAGAGGTTTTCGACAACATGAATGAAAAATGAACTGAACTTAAAATGTCTACAAAACTCACATGTACATAGTTTACACAGCAAAGAAATTGCTTGAGATCTTTTGCTTCAATATTTTATGTAGGCATTTCTAAAACTTTATATTCTTGGGTTTGTATCACCTCATCTTAATGAACAGTCTACCTAGTAGATGTTTTCCCTAAGTCCAGACACACCACAGCTGAAAACTATGCATGTCTGGAGGCATTTCCAGATTGATTTTTCCCATAATGCTCTTACTCCATCCTATACTGTGAAGGGCATAAAAGAGGTGAGCTTTCACACTGAGCTGCTTTCTTGGTTCTCTATTTGGGTGATCTTAAGTTCTAAAAGAAATCAAGTGAAATATTTTAAGCTCTAAGTTGATACTATGGTAGTATTCTGAATTGCACTTTTCACTTAAAGTTTTAAAAGTAACCTCAGCTTTTGCTCTAGATAAAAATAGGAGAGATGGAGAGGAGAGAGAGAGAATGAATGATAATACAAAGGAGCAATAACAAACTTTCAGTACCTAACTCCCCAAACCCCCAAACAATCATCAGTACATTAGTACCTGGTGTAACTCACTCGACTTAATAGGAATAGTAACACCTTCAAACAACTGCATCCATCCAGTTCTGCATTACAGAGTCTTATGATGTGAAGCTTTCCGGTGTCATAACATCTGATGCCTTCTCTTTAGGCTCCTCTTACATTTTCTTTCCTCTGTAACTCCAACAAAAGCCAAGACAACCTGAAATGAGCCTTCTGGTGCCGTAAACAAGTTTTCCTTGAAAATCCAAAGTTGCACAGTTGCCTAATTAGTGTGTCTATTGCTTGTGCTGGCTCCAGCTTCTACAAACCATGTCAAAGCTGGCATGTATTAGGCACCACACAGGATAAACTTAGGAGGAAAACCTATGAGCTCTGATGGGTCAAGTAGCACACCAGTACATCATAAATTCTAGTGCCATACTTTTGTTCTAGAAGATGGCTTACCATTTGCTATCAGCACCTCTCTTCTTTTCTAGAAACTTCGAATTTTTTATAAAATTTCTCACAAAGTGAGATGAGTGCAGTGAGGAATAGCTGTGTTACAATTTCTTCACTTTGCTAACCTAATAGAATATTCATAACCAGGAACATGACTGTCAGTTGAAATTCTTCTCAATCATGTAAAGGTTTAAGGTACAATTGAACAGTAGCTCTCTGCTAAAAAACACAGAAGATTTTTTTCAAGAATAAAACACAAATGAGTCTCCAAGGGCCAATTCCTCCTCCTTTTGCTTTTGCAATGGTTTAAATTTGTAGAAATAGCAAAAGAAAAATAATTGCTGTATATTCACCAATACTTAGAATGTTTTTAGTGTTCCTAAATGCATTGTTTGAAATAACCCACAAAGAATGCTACCTTAGCTTCTATGAGTTCCAGGTACAGTATACCTAAAAAGAACATTAGTAAAAGGGCCAATGGTATTTGATGTTCTAAAATATAAGTTCAAAGGTATTATTGTGACAAAACATATTACAATCATTTGGTGTCATGTACTGTGGTGAATTAGAACATGTGCAAGCCAATGAGAGGCACTCCAAGGTGGAATGCATCCATCCATAAACAACATAAACAAAGAGTTCTTCTGTGTAGAATATCCATCTTTACTTCTAAAAACTAAGAACAGGCACTTCACTTCATGTCCCATCTTCCTATGCATTGAGCAGCATAGATTTCATTGTTGCAGAAAATCTACATAAAACTGTTTAACTTCTATAACCAGGCAAAGCTTCCAGTGGAAAGACTGGACTTCAACACAGCCACAAAACTTTTGAGGTGCAATTTGTCCTGCCTGCAAGATGTGCTGGAGTAAAAGTGGCACAGAACTTGTGGGGGTGGCCAACCATTGACTGGTCCACCTTTGACCCATTCCCCTAGAGGGAGCCCAAGACTGACACTGCCTGGATGACCAGGAACCAGGTGCTGGACAGCCCAGAGACCTAGGATTGAACCAAATAGGACAGGCAAGAGAAAAAAAGTTAATAAAATGATTTCTAATGATATTCTGCTCTGCTCATAAACCAGAGACTAGCATAATTGTCATCAGAGTGTCTTCATCTAGCAACTGATAGGAGCAGATGCAGAGACATAGAGCCAAACATTAGACAAAGCTTGGGCAGTCCCTCAGAAGATAGGGAGGAAGGATTATAAGAGCCAGAGATGTCAAGGACAGCACAAGAAAATAGCCCACAGAATAAATTAACCAAGGCTCCTAGGGGCTCACAGAAACTGAAGGAACAATCAGGAAGCCTGTGTGGGTCTGATCTAAGCCCTCTGCCTATATCTTACCGTTGAGTAGCTTAGTGTTCTTGTGTTACTCCTAACAGTGGGATCTGGGGCTGTCTCGGATTCTTTCATCTGCTTTTGGGACCCTTTTCCTTCTGCAGTGTTGTCTTGTCCAATTTTGATGTGAGTTTTTGTACCTAGTCTTACTGGAAATTGTTATGCCATGTTCGGTTGATATCCCTGGGAAGCCCACTCTTTTCTGAAGGGAAATGGAGGAGGAGTGGATCTGGAGGAAGAAACTGCATTCTGATATAATATATGAGAGAAGAATTAATTAATTAATTAATTAATTAATTAATTAAAAATAAATAAAAGATTTAAAAATCTGTTCCTTCCCGATCTTGGCTCACCATTATCATTCCCTTTCAAAACAACACAACCTTTCCCTGAAACAACTTTAAAGACCCTTGAACTCTGTCTCCTTCTCTTCTTTGTGTAGCAGAAAGCAAAGTCTAACAAAGCAAGTGCTGTGATGTCATCTCTGAGTAAAGTTCTTGTTACTACTTATTCTAACCAGTACTAAACCTACACCCGTCCCCTCTATTGACATTGAGATAGCTGACCTAACCTGATTTCCTTAATGTACTAAATACATATAGTTCATGCCAGACATGCAAGCCTTCTTTCATGCATGAAGGATGAGCTAATGATCCTTATTCAAGGTTTACGTGAAAAGTTTCTTTCTCCATTTTGAAGGGTGGTCCTCCTTGTTACTTGTTTGTAGTAGACATATCAACTGTCTCAAATAATTTCTATGATTATAACCACCAAAGCATTTATTTTAATCACTTGACTCTTTTTTCTTTCTTTGTAACATAATTGTTATATATTTCCTATGTCAGTTGCTTCTTGGCTGTCTCTTCCTGCTTCTAATACTAGACACCCAAGGCTCAGCTGTACAATCTTACTTGCCACTTGCTTCATTTGCAACATCTAAATATTTTTCACCATCAGTTTGCTCAGCTTTATGGATGACTCCTTAAGTAAATAAAAGACCACAAATCCTATAGATTTGTTTTTGGAATTAACATGTTTCAAATGGGAAAAAAAAATCGCTATATGTAATGCTATAGATTTCTTACTATTAGCACTTTCCATGGTACTAATACTATAGTTAATAATAATATGAATGTATGCTATTCTATACAGGATCCATTATGTTTTCTACAAATATTATTTTCTTACCATTGTGGAAGCTCCTAGGAACTGACAATGTTTTTTTGTTTGTTTGTTTGTTTGTTTTTTTGTATAGAGTATAAGAGCAGAATTCTGTAAAACTTGGGGAATATAAACATAGGCACTCTAGTTAAAACATGGGTAAAATAAAATCCCTGGCCTTGGTTTTTTGTTTTGATTTGTTGTTGTTGTTATTGTTGTTGTTTTGGCCGTGTATTCTGATAGTGATAGAAGCAGGAAAAGGAGCTGAAAGAAAGCTAACAAAACTTATTGCTCTCATGATTCATTTCAAAATATTTGACAGAACTATTTGACTAATAAAAAATGACAAAAAAATTAAAGTTTTAAAGTACACCTGTTTTTTAATTATATACTCAAGAAAATATCCTTCTTTTCACAAATAACATAAGTATACCATTGAACTTTCATCCCGTCAGTATTATGCAAATGATCAAATACTCTTTATAATTATGATAGTAAAATGGCTAAAAATTGCTTGATTTTTGTGTCTTTAATGCCATGCACAAACCTTCAAAATCTCCATGACAAGTGATCACAATCTGCTGTGGGATGTCTTTCTGTACGCTGTGAATATGTTTTGCTCTTATTGGCTGATAAATAAAGCTGTTTGGCCAATGGCAAGGCAGAGTAAGGTCAGGCGGTACATTCAAACTAAAGATAGAGATGAAGGGTGCAGTCAGGACAGACACTATGAGCTCTGCTAGGAGAAGCAGGATGTGAGAGAACAGGTAATGCCAAGAAGCCACAAGGCAAAACATAACTTAATAGGAATGGGTTGAGCTTAGTTGTAAAAGCTAGTTAATAATGAACTTGAGCCATAGACCATACAATTTGTAAATAATACAAGCCTCTGTGTGTTTACTTAGGACCGAGTGGTTGCAGGATCAGGCTGGACACAGGAAAACTTCCCCCTACAATAATCCATTACGCCTTTACTCATAAATCAAGGGTCACCTGAGCTGGTGCAATTATCACTGCATTTTCAGAAATAATATATAAGAAAAATGCCTTAAAATTAATGGCATTGAATAAAGTAGAATAATTTTATTAAAGTATACTTTTGAACATCAAAATATACCATTAAAAACTTTGGGAAATGCATAGAATATTTTAGATGTCCTGAAATCCCAGATTTAAAATGATAAAACTTAATATTTTATCAAATTTTGAGATTACTAATTGCTCCAAATATTATATCTATGTTGGTAGAAACAAAAATTTCAATGTCAAAGTTCTCTCTCAAAGAGACTTTTTGTCCTTCTTAGCCTTAAACATCATAATTCCTAAGGAAAATAGAACATTCCAAATACAATAATGCTTTCAGCATTATACCTATGGTTTTTCTTTTTTATAAATATCTTTAAAATACCCTGGGAGCCCTCACAGCATCCACAATCAAGTTTCATTTCTCTTCCTCTGGCCCCCACTCTCATCTTCAGTTCTCTTTTCTCACATTAAGAAGAAAAGGATAAGATGACAAATTGTCATTACAGAAAAACTCAGCGGTAAAAAATTTCTTAAGGAATTATGTATTCATATTTCTAAACTGACTTGAAGCTAGAAGGATGGAAATGCTACATGGAAAGTTAGGAAGGAACATCCTATTGATGGTTAGAACAAAACAAGAGACGGACTGTAGAACCTTGATCTTACCTAAAGAAGAGACTCATTCTTTCCACTAAAATGAGGTCATTCTTCAACAATACCTGTCTTTAGTCTGAAGGCTAAGCCAGCCAGGACAATGAAGTGCATGCAACTCAGGAAATAGATGTCTGGCTGTTAATAAGAATACACTTTGAGATAAAATGTAGTGCTGGTAGTGTAGTGAGGCAGCATGCCCTATCTTCTCCCAAGAGATTTTATTTCTTTTCCTTACTTAAAGTTAGAAGAAACTGAATAAGGAACTGTCCTTTCTCAAAACACCTACATAAGGACTTTTGACATCTCTCAAGACTATCAATATAACATTATCCATCTATTAATATTTTTTTTCTAAACATGAGTATATTTACCCTAATCTAAGAACAGTAAGAGTGAAAAAAGAGCCAGTGTTAAGACGCATTAATTAAAATTACTGGTTCTATAGGAGAAATATCTCTGAAAATATTTAGAGCTAGTTTTGGAATAGTTGAGAGGAAAACCCAGATGTTAACAAAGTGTCATTGTTTGACAACTGGATCTATCTGCACTGTTATCTAATAATTTTAATTTTAATTTTAATTTAAGAACTAGTTAATTCCATCAATGAGTTTACTCATAACTCAATGAAATTAATTGTGTTTCCGTGGAGACAGTCTACACCAATAGGGTACAAAGAAACAGAGAGAAGGAAGGAAGTGTGGAAAACAGAGGGATAGTAGAAGAGAGAAAAAAAAAGGAAGAAACAAGATGGAGAATTGCATTTTGTGATACTGCTGAATTCAGAGCAATGCAATAAATAATATATATTTTCTGACTCAGTCATGTAGTTTTACTGGAAGATATAGAAGAGGCCACCAAACCATGTATTAGGGAAAACATAGCTCTAAAGTTGTGAAGACAGTTCATGGAAGAAAACCCTTCAATAGAAGAAAGTATGTACATTTCTCAGGTTGTTTCTTTTGATGTGTGTTGGGAACTTCCAGAGGGTTCATTCCTCTTTCTTTGATATGAAGGGCTTAGTTGGTGAACTCACTATTATTGAAATGGAAGATTAGCTAAGATTGAAAACAGTGACTTGACATTATTGTGAGCATGATGCACCTTAAAAGTTATTTAGGAATTGGACCAAATATTTATTTTAATAAATAAATTCTACAGATGTTTCTGTACTTGGTATTGTTTAATATTTAACTATTAGGATATTTCCCCCAGATGGGTAGGTAGGAGTTTAATTTCCAGCCTCTGGGTTAAAGGTAGGTTTATGGATTCACAGGATAGTAGAAATAGAGAAAGGTGTTGCTTCACACTTTCAGCATTAGCTAGTTATACTAACTTCATCACCCTTCTTAAAAGTAAAAAAAAAAAAAAATTGCATTTCCTTTCTTTGTGCACTGAGGTGCATACATTGTATTTGTCCTTATTACCAGGTTAAATTTGGCAAGCTAGATGTCTGCCATAAACTTGAGGAAAGGCTTCCACATAAAATCTAATGGTTTTCTGAGACAGACACGGCCAGTGGTACGTTCTGGCTAAGTCATTCTGAGGTCTTGATTGTGTTCTCATTGTTTCTATTCCAGCCACCAGAAACCATTTGAATGGCAAACCTTTGAGGCTTTTTCACAGGCAATTGCTCGGGGCTGGGTGGGGCTCAGTGAGAGCATAGGCTCAACACGAGTGAGACACTGGCATCAGCCCCAGCACGGAAAAACAGAAATGGGGCAAACATCACTTTGACATTTGTGTCTTCCACTTTTGGATTGTGTGAAAACAAAATATTAGCCATATGGAAACTCATTAGAGCACTACTCACTTTAGGTCAAGGAATATTTCAACCGTTTTTCATTTCACATATTTGGTTTTGTATCTTAGGAAGGCACTAATCACAAAAAATAGACATTTGATCTGCAATTATAAAAAATAAAACAACTTTGATTTAGTGAACAATATCTGTAATGCTGAGGTCAGAGTGGTGTGTTGTGGTCTTTGCATCAGAGCTGTCATTTTGTGGAAGATATATAAATCCAAATTTCACATGTGGGTAGAATCTACTTGCTACTGCATTGGTTTGACTAGTGACATCATGTTGGTACAGGCATGTTTAATGTTTAGTATTAATTCTACTTTCTTTGAATGTATCTATCTGGCATAAAGACAAGTGTTTCCTCTGTACAAGAACTGTTTTGACAGACAGGCATAGAAGGCAGAACATTCTATCCCTATGCCGGACTGGAGCTTTTTTCCACCCAGATTCCCTGTAACTAGAAAAGAGTTGAAGCTGGGGATGTAGTTCGTGTAAGACATAAAAATTAGCTGCAGAAACAAACCCAATGGTATTTTTAGGATAAAGGTCTTGTTCCAGCATGGAATAGAAAGAAAATATGGAGGTCCTAAAGCCTTGCATTTGCTTTAAAAACCCAACCCCTGTTCACTGCATGTAGTTCTAAATGGATCTTATCTTTATGGTATGGAATAGGTCCCGAGGAGAGATCGACAAAGCAACTAACAAGTAATGAATACTATGGATCCAATGGAGGTGCACTGGAAATCTCTGTATACCATTGCCTTGCTGACAAATAGCATTTATAAAGGGCCATTTCATTCCTAAGAATACACTAATGATATCACCCAGAAGCAATCATAAAATTTCTTTCACATTTATTTAAAAACAGCTTCCATATTAATAATTCCAGAGTAGTTAGTACTTTACTTTTCTGTGATAGTCTCATGCAGTCTCTTTTCTTACAGGTATAAATTGCAAACAGGGTAATATTGATATTAAATGCTTTAAAGTATCTCTCTACTACAAATATTTTCATGGCTACTCATTAGGAAATTGAAAAACAAAGTGTTCAAGAAATCTCTATTTGAACTAAAGATAATATCTTATTCAACCAGCACATTTATCCCCTTTTAATCTTTTTGTGTAATTCTGTCTTACTGTTCTAAGATATTTACATTTTTCTTTTGTTCTAAATTTAAGTTTAGAAGTTGGGAGGAAGATGAGTCAAAGTTTAGAGTCTTCTTCAAAGCAAAATCTGAACATTTTATCAAATGAGGTATGAATTGCACAGACATGTGAATTACAGTACATTCTTTAAGAGAAAGAAGTTGAAAACTGCAGCATAAATAGTTGCTGCTTTTTAATGGTTTTAAGCAGACACAATAAAAGGACAGAAGCAGCATGAACACTAATTATTTGGAAATATGTCTTCACATCTTATCAGCCTCGAGGTTTTTAACTTGTCTTGGCTCTCCCACCTCCTTTTCAGAAAATGTGACAATTTAAAACACACTTCCTTTTAAGTCTTAACCATTTTTATCAAGCAGTACTTTGATATGTTATGTCATCATTAAATGACAAATTACTTGATTCTAAATGAATCTGATTTATCCTCCTTTTGGCTGTTAAGAGTTATAAAGACATTTCCTTTTCCAGATACAATGAAGTCTAATAAGAACTGGCATATACATTATTTTGACAGTATAAAAATCAATATAAACTAGGCAAACCATGTGTGATTGAAGGACAGGTAGATGCAATGTGTATGGGATTGAAAACTAAACATACAAATGAGTTTGGAGTATAGTTGGTTTTATTTTTTGCCTTTTTGGATTTTGTTTTGCTTTATTTTTTAGCTCGTAAAAGAGTTTAGCATCTGCTCACAAACTTCACAAGGATGCCACAGTAGAGAAGATCACACCACCTTCCCCTAGAATGAGAAGCTGCCTTTACCTCTATGTCTCTGGAGAGCCCAGACACGGTTTCACACTTCAAAACACAAAACTCCCCCTTACACTATTAAACTCACCAGTATTTTCACACATCTATTCTCTTCTTCAAGGCCCATTGGCATTGCCACAAGCCTGAAGGCAGCTACATCTCATTAACCTTGTTCTTGGGTTATATGCCTTGTCTTCACCGTCAGCATCTCAGTGGGGGACATCTGTCATAATGCAGCTACATTCTCATTTTAAATGTTTAACAAGACTCTTTCTCCTTCCTTCCTTCCCTCCTCTCCCCCCCCCCTTCTTAAGGACAAATATGAGGATCACTCTTGCAGTTTTGATAGCCAGCTGTCACAGTTTGAACTGGTTTCAATTTTTGAGAGTTCAATTAGATGCAATAGAACTCACTGTTGATCTGTAACTATATATGCTTGCACTCTATGATAAAGTACTTCTGATAATTTTTTTCAGCTGATATTAACATTCAATTAAGTCATAAAAACTAACAATTACGTTTCATATATAGCTTAGATATTCCTCTCTTTTCTGGAACTAAATTGATACTAAATACCATTCTTTATGTTATTTTCTTAGTCTTGAGAAAGCGGTTTATTTATTTATTTATTTATTTGTTTGTTTGTTGTGCACAAACTTCTCTCAAGATGTTCAGTCATTACTCTCTGGGAGCAGCAGCAGTATGCTACAGAAAAATACAAAGCACTGAGCTAGGGGTGAGATCAGACTCCCAGGGGTTTGTGTTGGGGGTGCTCAGGGAACCCAGTACCAACAGCCTGTAGCCTTTTTTGCCAGCATTCTGGGCCAGAAGCTGTACCTTCTCATGTGCTTCAGCCCAACTTCAAACGTTCTTGCTAAGGAAGGTTGAGGAGCGACTGTGGCAGATCAAAGTCACAGTCATTTCAAGTGAGAGCCACATGCTTCCATTTTATCTGCACCGTTTTCCACTGTTCCCCAGCAACTTCAAGGCAACTTAACCAAGTTCAGAATCTTTATGATTCCGCAGCGATGCACCTGAAAGATTACCAGTGCCACTCCTAGAAATGACATGTGTGAGCCGGCTATGACTATGAACTAGTTTCATTATAGGACTGGTTGCCAAGAGTAGGTTAAATAGGATCATTACAACCCACCCGGTGCAGTCCTATAATGAAACTAGTTCATAGTCAATTCGTAATTCCTTATACCTAAACCGACTGAATCGCACAATGCAAGACCTTGCCTATTTGCGTGCATTGGCATCTGTATATTTGAGGTTTTTATTTTTATTTTTTGCTTGTTTATTTTCTCTTTCCGGATTAAGTTCAAAAGCTGAATTGTATGGTCGTTGTGAGCTCAGTTCAGGATTTATGACACTTCTAATTTTCCTTTAAGGAGTTAACCCTTCCAAGCCTAGTGGCAGTGTGCAAACGTTCCTCTGCTATGATTCCCCTTTCCCTTTTAACCCACATATCCTCGTCAATGATAGTAAGCTGATAAGAGGAGCTGTGGGTTTCCAGGTCAAAAGTTTCAGAACCTTGGTTTATAATCCCTACCTTCTCTCAGGGCTCCCCTATAACCTTTGCCCTCTGAACTTCGACCATTCCCAGCTGTTAGATGAGAAGCAAGCACAAAGTGCTAAGCTAGATAGATTCAGGCTTTCCAGTTGATAAGGCTATCAAGGTACCCTGGTGCTGGGTCACAGACCTTCCCTGTCAGAACAGGCAAGTTCAAGCAGGTAAGTGCTCTCAGAAAAGCCCTAAGGGCTTCTCTGCTGGCTACCCAACCCAAGTCAGCCCGGCAAAAGGCTACAGAGACACTCAGGGAGGGAGGGAGCTCTGACACTTCTCCCCAGATGTACAGCTGAGGAAGTAAACAGGAGCTAAGTTGGGAGAATAATTGTCTATGGCAGAGAATCATGAGAATCTCAGCTGAGAGCCAGCTCCAAAGGGAGTCTCAAAGAAACGCGAATTCTGATCCAACATCTGCAGCGTTTGGGATGCCCGGGCAGGAGGCACAGCCAAGTCCAAATGCTCCCCGGGGGAAAGGGGGACAGACAAAATCAAGACCTGAAAATGACCAAGGGTAAAATGTGGGGGGTTGCGGAACACTCTGGCTCCTAGTTCAGAAACCCTCCAATAACCCTCTCCCCCCAGGAGGCTAGCGCACAGTGGCCAGCGGGTCCCGGGAGCGGGGCTGCCAAGGACTTAAGTTTCACACTCAGTTGTCTGTCAGCATCACCCAGCAGGAAAGCCAAGGGAGAAAATGGGAAAGTGGGGGGGGGGGGGTCGTGGCGCTTACCTTGGTCAGCTCCCACAGTCAGCACCTTGGCGTTAGGCAATAATCCCGAGAGAGTGAGGATGGCGAGAAGCAACTGGGACATGGTGATCTTCCTGGTGAGCCTGTGCTGCAGACTGCTCGGCGGCACCCTCGGCCCGGCCGCCGCTGCTGGCAGCCTGAAACAGAGCCGCGTCATTTAGAAATGTCACTGGAAATCCCTGGGTCGGTGGGTCCAGCCAGTCCGCCTTGCTCTGCTAGGAGCAGGATGTGGAAGGTGTGCGGAAGCGCGCCTGCGGAGAGCGTGCGAGCGCCAGCCAGGCGCTGTATGTCTGGACTTTTCGATGCAGGGGTACGTCTGATCTTACATCACGCAAGAGGGGCAGAGAGATGCCCGCCGATGGGAATTCACTATTAATCACCGAGGCCTCCGTACACCCCTCCGTCGCCCACAGAAATCACATCTATTACTAGTAAGAGGCGGTTAACACGACAGAGAAACAGCCTCAAATGAGAACGCCACAAATAACTGCTCTTTCAGCCTCCTTGAAGAGAAAGTAACTCCTCGCTTTTTCTGTAGGGATCTGGGTCCTTAGCGAAGGGGGACTGCAGTGGGCCAAGCCAGCCAGGCGCCAGAAAACATCACCAGCCAACTGAGAAGTCCCAGCGAGTGGCTTCCCAGGCAAAGCAGATTTGATGCCTGGGCTGCAAGGAAGCTTCCTTCCTGGAGAGCCAATGCAAGCCAGGACCTTGTTTCTCTTAGGGAAATGGTTTCCTCCACTTGACAGCTCACAGAGCTTTTTCAACTGCACTAGTAACTTTTATGCTGAGTGGCACCTGGGGACAGAGCTGCAAAATTAGTGACTCAGCAGAAACCAAACCCAAACTCCCAAAGTCACTAACCATCACACACACACACACACACACACACACACACACACACACACACACACGCAGGCAGCAAGATAAGTGCAGGCATCCAGGTCCCCAAGCTGGTCATATTAAAGTAGAGATTGCCAATGGATTTTGCCTGCATTTTCTGTTTAAAAGGATACCTTGAGCCATTTTAAGGTTTTGAGGAAGTTTTGTGTGGTTTTTATTTCCTATATTGCACTGACAGGCTGGGAACTTTCTGAAACCAAGAGAAGTATCTAAATGAGTCTGTGAAATATTTAGGCACAACTGATTATGTATACACAGCTTAAGCTGATTTTGTGATCTTTAAGAATCACATGGTAATTCTGATTAGCCATCGTTCATAAATGACTATTGGGCTAAAACTTCAGTATCTTAAGAGTTGAGGGCTGACTTTCTCCACAGCAGTATCAGTCATTGTTTTTCTATGGGAAAAATCTTACATTTTAATATTTTAAAATCTGATGCCAGATGTGGTGGCCCATACCTTTAATCTCAGCAATAGAGGAAAAGTCAGGTGGATCGCTGAGTTCCAGACAACTTCTAAGACAGCAAGGGTTATACAGAGAAACTTAGTTTTGAAAAACCAAATACATAGAAAACTGCAAGAACAAACAAACAAAACAAAAACAAAAACAAAACAAAACAAAAAGGCAAAAGATACTTAGAAGAGGAACGGTATTTTAAAGACTTCATGCACTGTCAGGCTTGACACTTACACAAGAATGGGAGAAAGAAGTCCTAGAAATGGCCATAAAAGTCTCGAGAGCCATCTTTGGGCAGTCCAGAACAGAAGCCATTAAGATCAGACGGAACCGAGGTGCACAAAGGGAACTTTGGAGTACAATCCCAGGCATCTGGAAGATGGGACTTTTCATACATACTTATGCCACATTTTTCATTTTGAAAGTTTCATTTTTACTTTGCCTTGTGGATTTATTTATCCAGGACCTACTACATATAATATTTGCAACTATATGATTTCTTTTCTTCTAATTTTTACACATAATAGCCCCTAGATTTTTTCAGTTTCGTAATACTATACACCAAATAGGAAGGAAATTTCCTATTAAAAAATAAAAACACAAACTTAGGAATAAATGATAAAGTTCAAAAGAATGGTAATTGTGAATGCAAAGTAATGTTTCTCAAGTGTCCACAATATATCTGTAGCCTACGCAATTATCCACTGAAATAGACTGGGTATATATCTTTCCTACACAATCCCAATTAGGCAACTGTGATGTAAGCTACAATGAAATTTCCACCCCATCCCTTGGTCTCCACTCCCGCCCAAAGGGGAAGCAAGCCATGCTGACGATGTCAGACTGTCTTTCACACTGCTCTATGTAGTTGTCCTCCACCTAGACAAGCTAACAGAGGCTGTCAGGGTGAGCCCCCCCCCCCCCTCTTGATAGGCAACTTCTTTTTGGCCTCAGCAGCACCAAGCAAACTTGAAAAGGGAAATCTGGGAAAGGCAGTCAGTGTAGTAAAAACCCAGGAGGTGCTGAGTTTTCAGCATACTCCCCTCCATGAAGGCAGTACTCCAGCAGAATGAGCCTAGAAATGCAGGAGCAGAGTGAAAGCAACATGGATTGTCTCAGACCGTTTGACCTACTTTTTTTCTTCCTTGAATGAACGTAATTGAAACTGTAATGCCCAAACATAGAATAGTGAAGCAAAACAAGAATGTTTAAAGCAATAAAAAAAAAAAAAAATCAAACCATCAACTGTGAATAGCACATGACTCAAATTAGTGCTACAAACCAACACAGCATATTCAGAAGTTTAGGTGTAAGATACTGTATGCTTGCTGGTGCAGGGTAACTCACTGTATCTGATTTCCACTGTGATTGTGTTTCCACTAAATATTTTGTTTGAAATACAAGTAGAGACATTTTAGTGTAAGACAACAAGGAGATGTGATGCAGGTCCTACTCTAAGAAAAACTCCCCCGGCAGTTTGGAAGGAGTGGAGGAACCTTGCACAGATCCCTGCTAAGAGAACACACACCTGCACTGAAATGTTTGTTTGCAGTGGTACTTTAGAAAGAGGGTTTAGACTCGGGGCTCAGTTACTGCGTATGACCAGTTCACCTAGAATACATAATAAGCAGACTAAATAGGAAATAGTGGGATTTCACTGCCTCAGAAAGTTAAATAAAGGCAGTTTGAAATGGCATGGGAAGAAATTGCGGTACCTCACATCAGATGTTTGCATAAAGTGGTTCTTCCAAACATTTATTAAAAACAACCAATTTAACATAAGATATGGCTATTATTATGAGTTCTGCTGCGGTACAAATATCTAGAAAAAACTTGAGCTTAAATTAAATAATGGGTTCCTAGGTTTTAAGTATTCATCTAATTTAATAGATTATATGTATAAAAGTAACACAAACACAATTTTCTATAAATAATTTTATTTCTCCACAATATATGCTCTCATGGAAAAGAAAATTAATAAAATATGTTCTTATGAAAAAGAAATAGCTAGTTTTTTTATTCTTATGACCCATTATAATTTCATTATCATCAGTTATTAACATTAACAAGTCAAATAGATTTTTATCAAGCTATAGAATATTTTATACTTTCTCAGTGAGACAAATTAAAATAAAACCTAGCACTCTTTCCAAATAGTTTATGACATTAGGTGACTATTGACTATCAGGCATTTATAATCTTATACTTTGTCTTAGAGCCGCCCTGCCTGTATATGATGAAACATTTCATTTCTGCTGTCCATCATTGGTGCTCTTGAGGACTCTTACTATCCCCGGTATTTCACACACTCCCCATCTCAGTTGTGAGTGAAGAAGAGAGCTTTGTATAAAGAACACACTGAGTCTGGCCACCTCTCACTGGAAAGTAATATGCAAGAGAATTTACCCCCAAGTCTGGGTTGCTAGGGGGCTAGGGACTTACATAACCACTGCCCCAGGGTCCTGAGATTCTCTCCCTCAGCCTCTCCAGGAAGAAACATTGCCAAGTTGCCAGGGAACAACACAGGAGCAGGAAGGAGGAGGGGAAGGAGGAGGAGCAGGAGGAGGATTAAAAAAAGTATCCATTGTCACATCCTCAATACTTTAAAATTGAAAAAAATGTAAGTTAAAAGTTAAGATTCATGATAGTTTATAATTATAGCATACATGATAGAGCTTCCCATCCATCATGGATTTCTTTTATTACTATACTTGTTCAACTGGGATTTGGAGATATGATTGAGATAAATAAGATTTTGATGTATCTTAATTGCTACCATTTGCCAAATATTCAGAGTCCCCTTGAAAAGATAAAAATGTGACCAAAATATCTGTTTCCTTCTCTTTATGCCTCTGTTTCTTTTTACTGATATTTTTGTAAATATCTTAAAATAGATGTACTATCAACAAAAGCCTAACTGAATGTCAACCACAGCTTTTGAAAGACAAACAGTAAAGCTTTTAGGCCACATTTGATTGCTTTAGATTTTCCTTGACTCTTGGTGGATAAACTTCTAACATCAAGAAGGGTAGTTTGAAGTACTGAAAATATACCATAATTTTTCTCTTTATAGATTGTATTTCATAATAATATAGCTTTCAGGTACAAGTCCTATTTTACAATTTTGATATGGAGTTTGAAGTCACAATGTGTAATACTATGACTCATATGTGGGTCATTCAGAAATGTGAAAAATTTACCAGACTTTATGACTCCACTCCTGAGGTAGCCACCCTGAGGGCTCAGGTCGGGTATTCATGGGAAGGCAGCTCCTTGGATACTTTTAGACACTGACTGGCATGCTTGTGGCACTGCTAATAGTGCCTTCTCTCTCCCATGCTGGAATAAACTTATTGAGTCCTGCTGAGGGAAGTCTGCCAGTGGCCCAGGGCAGGATGCACTTTGATTATGGGCCCATGGCATTGTTCTGCCAGTAGTACTGACCTCTGTTCTTTTGGTCATCATCTTTCTGCTCCTTAATTATAATTAAAAACTTTTAAGTTGGTGGAAGTGGAAGGAACATTCAAATCATCTATTCCAATTCACTACATTTATCTAATGAAAACTTTAAAGACAGGAAAGGTGAGCAGCTCGAGATCACATATCTTACTAATGGCAGAATTTGCCCTTGAATATTATTCCTAACTACTAGATTACGTAATCACTTTTACTCATATTTCCCTAGAGTTATCTCCCTTAGTGGGGTGGTAGTTTGGAGAGTTTGAATTTATTCTCTCAATTGGGCTATGTATATGCTAGACAGCCATTCAGCACATGTAACAATAATGACTGTATGAAATGGATATATAATCCAAATCACATACCATTTATGTGATAAATAGCTCACTTTTCAGGATCCTGTAAGAACCATGCTTCCAGACATGCAGACTTGACACCAAAAGGGGGTATTATTAACATGGAAAACTCATAAAATTACTAGCATATGTTTTCTGGATAAGCATTGGTAAACTTTGACTAAGATGGGACTCCTATTTCCATTGCACTTTGTCTGAGATTTCAGACAATACGCGTAAAGACCTTTCGTGCTGGAACAAGTTTTGTCAGCAAGCATATGTCACTTATGATCTACAACCAGGTTGCTATCTCTGAGTCAAGCAGAATTCAGAACATACCCATAGGTTCTCTGTGGTAATGTTACAGATTCATCAGTACCTGGGGATCATCTTCTGTTGTGGAGTCTCACAACATCACATGACAAAAAAAAAAAAAAAAAAAAGAATTATGGGAAGCCTTTTATTCATCGTTGATGCATGTATGTTCACTACAGTTTATTCTATTGGAAACTTAGTGGCAAGCCTTTCAAAACCTTTGTCACTTTATATTTGAAGATTGAAAATATGGACTTAGCCATGTATTTCTTGTTTCCTTTTTTGTGGCCTTTAGTATTTCATAACTTCTAACCAAAGTCTTTTTAAAAGCCTTTCTATGTGGATTTCTCCTGTGAAAGGCACCTAGAGACACCATACTGCTGATTAATGGCTTCTCAGTGCATCCACTGAACCTGTTAATCTTTCCTGTATCTGCTGTTCCCTGGTCCGTCTGTCATGGAACACATCCTTGCATCTGAGATAAACAGGGCAATATGATGACAAAGACAGAGGTCAGGCTAAAGCATAAGAACAGTTACTGAGAAAACAATCTCCAACTTCAATAGCAGGTGTTGATGCTACCATGTAGACTACATCTTGGTGAGTTATATTAAGATAGTTTTAGTAGGGTTTCTCTTTCTGCTTTCAAATGGGCTGGCTTTAGATTTCTGAACAGAGTGATTGTTTTTAGTTGTTTTGTCAGAAATGGCCCTTCTATAGCAAATTAAAGTAAGAAACAGTAAATAGAAGTAAATGTCAAAAAGAAATAAAGGAAAGAAGCAACAACCAAAATAACCAGGCATTTCTTTGACTCACACTTGGCTTAATTAAACTGGAGCTGGTCTTGGGAGGTTGTCACATTTGGGCACAGTGTCTGTCAGAACTAAGTACCAAATAAGTGTATGCTAAGGGGAATTGACTTGAGTCACATTTTAACAGTTTTGTTTGAAGAAAAACTCGCACTTCCCCCGCAAACATCCCATTTTTAAGTAAAAGAAAATCCATTCCCTCACGCAGAAAATCTTGCCCTCTAAAAGTGTTTTTCTACTATAAAAATTATACTTTTTAATCACCATAAAAACTTAAATGCAAAGGAGCTTTTTAGCCCAGAACAGAATGCCCTAATTTTATGTCAAGTCTTTCTTTGTAGCAAGAAAAATAGTGACATTTGGACCTAGATATATTTATCAAGATTTGTGAAAATGTGTGATTTTATGCATGAATCCTGGCAAAGTTAAATTATAGTTGAAAGACCATTAAATGCTTTTATGACTTTCCATTGCTACAGTCTGCATTGTAAATAGACTTGGCCAAGGATATCATTCATAGCATTCTGCAAGTCCTACTAGAGAAGCATCACAAAAATGAGACTTAGAATGATGTTATTCACACCCAGAGAGAAGCAAAGACAGAGCCCATAGGCAGATGCTTGGCTGAGCAGAAGCTCCTTGGAGTTCCTCTTCCCTTGGGGGAGTATCTACAGACTACTAAGGCAGCATCAGTTCTGGGCTTTCAGGTCGCTATGAAAACTGCACAATTTCCTCCTTTGTTCCTTTCAAAAGAAAGTGAATGTTGAGGAGGCATGCAAGAGGTGGCCCCTGTGCTTCTTACTTGACTCTGTCTGAAAATTGCATTGCAATAAATAACAACAATAATAGTAAAGAGTAATGTATTTGGATAAAACCAAATATGGGCATACACTCAGAGATATATAAAATTGTCTAAGGAGTATATCAGTTTTCAGTTTTCATCAAAAATTGATCCCATGAATCAATTATATATTTCCACAGAGAACCATCAAACCACAGGAAAAATAACACTACAAAGGTACCACATCCTCTTGTTCACACGGAAGAAAATGAGCTAAAGTGTATCTCATCCCCAGACCTGAAGTCAGCTAGGAATTGTCTAGGACCATCCATGTTTCAAGTAATATACAATATAGCCTTAGGGATGTTATAACAGCAAACAGCTGACTGCTTTTACAGCTCAGAAGCCAATCATTACTCACCCCCCCCCACACACACACACAGCTCATAACAGCAGTGAATTTCAAATCAAATGTAGAACAAACTTCCTAAGACATTTAATAAGAGAACTATTCCTGGGAAGAATATTCTAGAAACCTCCCTTTAGCCATATAAACTGTGTTGGTGCCAAGAAGACTTAGTTAAAATTATTTACCTATTCTTTCTGAAAGTAAAGTATATCAAGATGCTCAGATATTTCCCAAGTTGCTGTTAGCGATTGCTGATTGATGCCCCAGATTTGAGTGTAACCCACCTGCAGGAACTTACAATCATGGGCCTCAACTTAGCTCAAACAGGCTGTTGAAGGCAATGGCAGCTGTGTTCAGAGGCCTCAAGTTAGCCACTGCTTAATGGTTCAGAAAGAGACTTCATGATTCATAACTGTGACAGGTGAAGGAGTGAGTGAGGTGCTGAGTTGCGGGCTCGGGTGCCTATTTTCAGATCAAAACCAAATTAAGTTCCCTTATGTAGTTGCAGCAGAAATCAAGCACACATGTTCTGCAGGATGGGCACTGTGAAATGCTTCAATGGAAAACTCTCAGTGGGATATTCGGTGGGAGATTAGCATGTAATGTGCTTAATAGGATTTATAAAGCTAGCCCGAGGCCATGTGCAGGTCTGATTTTAAGCTGTCAGGATAAGGGCCATATTAGAATAAAAAAGCAACCTCTTTTAAACCACAGTTTCAAAGCCTAAATAAGCGTTTTCCTTGCCTCTTTAAAAGAAATGGTTTCATTCCTTTTGGTGCTATCTCACAATTTCATTTGGATTTCTACACAACTTTTCAAGAACAGACCCAGTGTTCATCTGCCGAAGCACCCTGCACACCCCTGCAGTGTGGTGTAATCTCACCCCTACATCTCCTAACTTCTGTCTTCAAAAACAAAAGAACCAGCACTTATTCCAGCTTCTCTGTAGGAGTGATAAACTGACAGATTGTTAAGGTATTATGCAGCAGTAACACGGTTCAATCACCTCTTTTATTAAGCTTTGAAGCCTGGGGTGAGGAGTCTGGTGAGACTCTTTAAAGTTTTTATTCAGCTACTTCCAGAAGAGGACGTCAACTATCTGAAGCACTGAACTGCAAGATGGAGATGAACCCACTTTAGAGTTTGGAGAGTGCAGAACAACTAACTCAGTTGTCTACAGCCTCGTTCATACCTGTGTGCTTTTAGGATAAGAAGGCACAGAGTGGCACTTAATCATATTCTTTAACATCCTATTGACTTTCAGTTGGGAACAGAAATGTGACAAAGAGTATTTTCATTTATTTTGCTTTGTTTTGCTCTCTCTGCAAAAGGTAACACAAAAATGTGCCCAGGGTTTTCCCTTATCCTTCTAAACATAATCTGACTCCGGAAAAATGCAGGCGCTTCTGTTCATAGTCCTTGACTGCCCCCTATCGGACACTGTCATGTTCTTATGCTTACGTTACAAAGCAAGCTTTTAAAACATAATTTGAGTTTTGACAAAAATAAGATGAAGTGGAAAAATGCATTATGAAGATGATCATTCTGTCTGTATTGTGTCCCTCACAGACATATGCCTATAACATACCAAAGTGCTCAGTTGTTTCTCTGCTTTTGTAAAATGTCCACCAAGGTTGACTGGCATACTTTTCTGTGGTACACATGTATTAGTGGGGCCAACTACCTTTTTGATTCTATGAATTAAAATGTTGTGTTAGCATCTTTCTTTTCTTTACAATTGCATTGGATAACTAAGTGTCTGTAAGTTTAGAAAATGAAAATTGAATATATATGACGTTCCTAAATTCCCAATAACTAGCTAAGAACAAGATTGACTACATTCAGAGGGGAAGTATATAGTTACAAGTTTCTGCTCTCTGGGTGTCATCCCCAAATATTTTGGTTTTTTCCAAGCTTTTCACTTACATAAAAATGTTTTAATTGAATTAGAATTACATTCCCCTTCCACTCTCGCCATCTACTCAAATGCCACCTTCAAGCTGATAGCCTCATTTGTCATTTCTGTCATTATACACAAATGTAATTACATGTCTATGTATATATGCCCATGCACAAATATATATATAAATGCAACCTGCTGAGTTCATTTTTTTTGTTAGCAGTGTGTATATGTTTTCAAGGCTGACCACTGTACACTGAACAGTCAATAATGGTCTCATCCCTGAAGAGGCTAATTCTCCTACCAGAGCAGTGAGTATTTGACATACCACTGGAATGTATCTAATCTTTTTAAAGTTTTCTTTATTTGTAGTAGAACCTGGAGTTGAGAATGCTATCCCAAAAGGAAGAACACTCACATATTTTATCCACAGCCATTTATGTCATATGTAATTTGTATTTTTCTGGCATATATATATATATATATATATATATATATATATATATATATATATATATATATATATATAAGAATACATGCCAGGACAGAGACATTGTTTATTCACAGTGGCCCACTTCAGTGGTATGTTGTTAGTAGACCTTTTAAAATACAGAATACTAAATTTGTTTCCCATTCAATGTATTTGAATTAAAAGAACAACACTACTCTTTCTGTCCTTGGTGTAGGGGGAAGTACACATTTACACACACACAGTCTTGGGCTGGAAGCTTTTTAGCTTTAGATGAGTTTACTTTTTGATATAGTAGTGGACAGTGAACAGTACACCTCAATTTCCATTCTTGCGTATCTTCTTTCAGCTCTTGTTTGCTTATTTGAAAGATGCAGTGCTTGGCTTTAGGATTACTCACAATAAGCCATGGCCCTATTGCAAGAGCTTTAAATATAATGAGAAAATGGGTCTGGAGAGACTATTAAAAGGTGTCCTGCTAAGTGATGCAGGGAAAGGTATGCATAAGGCCAGGCGGCAGCTTGAAAGCACTCATTTTAGTCACTGTGGAGCAAAGTCCATTAGTCAAGGAGGGATACTCCACATGACTTTGAATCTTTTGCAAGCTCCTGTCATTCCAGAGGTAACAGGATGTCGAAGCACCCCTTGTCAGATAATAGAAGAGGTGATTGCATTAAACCATGAAATCAAAGTTGTTTCTTGAGGTAGCACTTTTTAGCATGTACCACAGAATTTCACTCTATGAAGACAACCAAAATATATTATTTGAGCATTTCAAAAGTAGCCAGAAAAATACAAATATATCCCAAATGCAACTGAATCACTTCAAAACCTATCACGTTCATACTTATCCATAAGCCTTTTGGATCTAACCTTTCCTTTATTCATTCTCCATGGAGGAAGCAGGTAAATTTCTTGGCCTGTGAAAATGAACCCTTTTCTATTAGAAAGTAATTTAGAGAATTCTAGACCATTATTCAATGATCTAGATACTAAGGCTTTCTAACTGCTTATCCCCAACTTCTGGATTCATATCTAGATTATTCCACTTACAATCACAGTGATTTTCTAAAAACTGCTTAAATATTTTAAGCCATAGCATTCACCCTATTAGGAGAAAAAAGAAAGATTTTAATGCCAAGCCTCTCCTTGTAGCAATTACTAGGTCATACTCAAGTCCTCTTTCTCCTAGACTTTCCAGGATTTGAGTTCTACACATGGGGATTTCCCAGGTCATTTTCAGCATCCTCAATGACTTATTTAGTGATTTAGTAACACCATAACTCTAACTAGCTGCACCATTCACCAAGCCATGTTCTATAGATCTCCCTGCTACTGCTACAGGGACAAATTGATCTCACATGGCAGATAAAATGCAGGCATGCTTAAAAAGTACTGAGTAAAAATGCAGCAGAAAGAATCAGAAAACTCAATATGAAAATTGAAATAAAAAAGTAAAATGTATTGTTTTGAGGAAGGGAGCTATACCTACTATTATGAAGGGAATTGCCAGAGTCAAGACTTAGCTAAATCTTAAAAAAACAAAAACAAACAAACAAAACAAAACAAAACAAAAAAAAACCTGTTTTGTTTCGTTAAACACAGAGAGAATACAGGTCCTTCATGTTTGCAAAAAGAAAAATAAGCATTAAAAATTGTGCTCGAGGAGCCAGGGGAAATGGCTCAATTATGCCTTAAGCACTTGAAAATGTGTTGCTGGTCACACCTGTAATCCAACTAGGGAAGTAGAAAAAGAACCCCAAAGGATCACTGGCTAGCCCATTTTACTTGATCTGTAAGCTGCAGATTCACTGAAGACACCCAATGTACACACACTGGGTATGGGTGTGGGTAGACAGACAGAGAGAATGAAATTTTTTTAAAAAAATTATGCTTTAAAATTTGTTGTGTTTTTACATAAATGGATGCATTACATTAGGAAAAAAATAATCATTGTCCTGGAATTTACCACATAGTACAGACTGGAATTAAACTTGTCCCACCTCGGCTTCCTAAGTGCTGAGATTATAGGTGTGAGTCACCATGGCCAACATGTATCTGAAAGGATTAACCTATTTCACATATTATTTGAAAAGAAGGAACTAGAAAAGTACAGAGGTAATACATGATGCTATCTTGTTGTTATTAGAAAAAGTACTAATAACAAGATACTAAATTTATAAAATTTTAAATCTCCAGAAACAAAAACCAAAAACCATTAAAATTGACTTTTGTTGTAGAGGGAAAGAATGATGAGAGAAGAGGAGTATGCTTTAAAAGGAAGATAACTGGAATGAGGACAGATAAGACAGCCCCAGGGGTGGGCGGAGCCAAGGAGGGTCTTTTGTAAATGGAGCATGCCAATTCTCAGATGGTACTTTTATGTTGTTGAATATTGTTGGATCAAAGTATGTATTAAGATTCGCACATGTACATGGGCACAACTGTGGTTATTTCCTTCAAATAAACATTAAGGAAGGAGAAGGGAGCACAGTTCAGTCAATCAAAGGAAATTGCTTGTTATCAGAGCCGATGACTTCTCTGGATAGGTCTGGAGAAAAGGGACCACTCATTATAAACGTTATGTAAATTCATCACTGGCACAAGTCTTTTCTAACTGAATTTGCAAAGGAAACATGTATAATACCAGTGATGCGCTCAAAGATTCAGTAATACAGTTCTTTCAAACCTCCCCACCTGAGCCACCAGCCTAGGAGCTTCTGGCTTTCATGAGTGCATATAGCTCTGATATTACTTGGGTCTTCTTATTTTGAGTTTGGATGAGGGTGTTTTAATTTTTCTATAGAGCCAACTCTTGGCTGCATTGACCCCCTTTATCATTCCTTCAGCTCCATCTTTCTTTTATTTCTATTTTGTTCTTTAGTACATATTTTTTCCTTCTAATTTTGGTTTTTGCTAATGTGTTCTTCAACTTCTGGAAAGAATATTTTTTAAACAAATTATTTATTTATTATGTATACAGAAGAGGGCACCAGATCTCTTTACACATGGTTGTGAGCCACCATGTGGGTGCTGGGAATTGAACTCAGGACCTCTAGGAAGAACAGTCAGTGCTCTTAACCTCTGAGCATCTCTCCAGCTCCAAAAGTATATTTTTTTAATACAGAAACTGTCATATTATTCTGTCAAGATCAGTACAAATTATTGTGAATTATTTTTAGAACTTGCATAATCATTAACAAATATTTATTTTATTGATATTGGCAATAAAAAATTAAAAATTCTCTGTAAACATGAGTTGCAAAAAGAATACTTGGCTATTGCTATGAAATAGCTAGAACTTACATTTTAAGTTGTTTAGAATATTTTGAAAACATTTTCAGTAGCACATTTTTTGTGAGTGGTGCTTTTTAAAAATAATTTTAAACACTTTTTAATATGTAAATCAATTTTTAAATAGAAGTGTATTTTTATTATATTCTTCCCCTTCCTGAAGTTAGCCCAGATCCTCTACTCCTCTCTACCCAACCTTAATTTCTTTCTCAAGAAAACAACCCCAAAACTAAATACAACAACTAAACAGCTAAAACCTATAAAAAAGAGGAAAAGGGAGGGTACCAAACTCTACTCAAATGAAAAACACTCAAAAAAAATTGTGGAGCCCAGTATGTTGATCTCTTGGACATGAGATCTGCCCAGGAGTGGTTAACATACCAAGTGTCATCCTGTTGGAGAAAACTGATTATCCCTCTAGCAGCTAGTGTAAAAGACAGTTCCCCTGTTGACGTTACACTAGTGGATAAGTTTACACTCATTTATTCACTCTTAAATATAACAAAACAAAACATAAGATGAAACAAAACTATCACATCAAAGTCAGCCAAGACAAACCAACACAAGAAAAACAGCCCAAGAAAAGGCACAAGAAACCCACTCATTTACTTGCTGAGGCATCCTGTAAAAACACTAAACTGGAAGCCTTTATGTAAGTGCAGAGGACCCGGAAGAGACTGGCCCATACAGGCCCTGTGCACGATGCTTCAGTCTCTGTGAGTTCTTATGAACTTTACTCATGTGGATTTAGAGGGCCTTATTTCCCTGGTGTCCTTCAGCCCCTCTGACGCTTACATTTTTTCTGCCTCCTCTTTGTCAGGGGTTCCCTGAGCTCTATGAGGAGGGATTTGATAGGGACATTCCCTGCATCTTCCAATCTCTCACATTTTGTGTAATGTCTGGCTGTGAATCTATTTTTTCCTATATACTACAGAAGAAAGCTTCTTGGATGAGGGTTGACCAAGGCACTGATCTATGAGTACAGTATAATATTATCAGAAGGTATTTTATCACTACCAGTTTTTAATTATTTTTAGATCAGTATTATTTGGTTTTACTCTAAGTCCTATATTCTTTGCACCGGTCTGATTTTGCGGGGGATTTCTATGGGTTCTCTTAAGCTAACAGCACAATTAGATGTAACCCAAACCTAGTGCTGGAAACTTTGTTTGGTGACATGAGATGGCTGTCTCCCTGTTATTTGGTGATTTCATGTAGATTGCCTTCCTTTATGTATATATTTTAGGAGGTTTCTACTGTATTAGGTTTCCATACTTCTCAAATGCTCCTTAATTTTAGCTGTGTCTCCCCATATTCTCTCCTGCTAGCCCCAGTTTGTATTTATTTCAGATCCTTCTCCATCAATCCATAAAATATCTATTTTATTTCCCTTTCCTAATGAGATTTATCTGTTCCCTGTAGTCCATTATTCTATACCTTCTCTCTGTGGTTCTATGAGTTGTATCTTAGTAATCACTACTGAACATCTAGTATCGATATATAAGTGAGTACATACCATATTGTATTTCTGGGTCTGGTTACCTCGCTTATAATGACTTTTTCCTAGTTCCGTCCTTTTTCCTTAAATTTTCATATATATTTTTCTAACTGAGGAATACTCCATTGTATAAAAGTACCATATTTTCTTTATCCATTTTTCTGTTGAGGGGGGCATCTAGATTTTTTTCAAATTCTGGCTACTATGAATAGAGCAGCAATGAACATGGCTGAGCAAGGATCTCTGTGGTAGGATGGAGCATCCTTTGGGTATATGTCCAAGAGTGATATAGCTGGATCTTGAGGTAGATTGACTGCCATCTTTCTGAGAATGGTCTCACTGATTTCCATAGTGGCTGTAAAAGTTTTCACTCTCACCAGCAATGCATGAGTGTTACTCTTATTCCACATCCTCACCAGAATGAGATATCACTTCTGTAGATTTTAGCTATTCTGAAGATATAAGATGAAATCTCAAAGAAGTTTGATTTGCATTTCCCTAATGGCTGAGGATTTCTAACATTTGGTTAAGCATTTCTCAGATATTTGAGTTTCCTATATTGAGAATTTTGTTTAGATCTATACCACCTTTTTAAGTTGAGCTATTTGATTTTTTAATATCTGGTTTCTTGAGTTCTTTGTATATTTTGTATATTAGCCCTCTAATGTATAGTTACTAAAAATCTTTTCCCATTCGGGAAGCTGTCAATTTGTTCAAATGACATTATCTTTTGCTGTGCAGAAGTGTCTCTGTTTCTTAGGATCTCATTTATTAATTGTTGATCTTAGTACCTTCACTATTGGTGTTCTGTTTTTGTCTTTTCCTATGGTAATTAGTTCAAGGCAATTCCCCACTTTCTCTTCTATCAGATTCAGTGTATCTGGTTTTTGGATGAGGTCTTTGATCCACTATGGATTGAGTTTTGCTCAAGTTGGTAAGTAGGGATCTATTAGCCTTCTTCTACCTGAAAACATCCAGCTTGAACAATCATTTGTTAAAGATGCTTTTCTTTTTCCAGTGTGTATGTCTGGATCCTTTATTTAAAAAACAAAAAAGTCCATACTCTGTGTCTTTAATTCAATTCCATTGATCATTTGATCAATGTTCCTGTCTTTGTTTTTTGTGTTTGTTTTATTTTTGCTTTTTACCAATACCGTAGTGTTTTTATTACTATAGCACTATAGTACAACTTAAAAATCAGGAATAGTGATACATCCAGCAGTTCTTTTATTGTCCAGGTTTGTTTTAACAATCCTGGTTTTTGTTTTTTTCCCATGGGGGTTCCATATAAAGCTGAAAATTGTCCTTTTGAGATATGTGAGAATTCTGTTAAATTTTTGATGGAGATTGCATTGAATTATAAATTGATTTTGGTATGAGGCACATTTTTACTATGTTTATTCTACTTAATCATGAGCAGGAGAGGTCTTTACCTCTTCTAATATCTTCTTCAATTTCTTTCTTTAATGACTTGAAATTTTTATCATACACATCTTTTACTTGCTTGGTAAGAGATACCCCAAGATATTTTATATTATTTGAGGCTATTGTGAAAGGTATAGTTGATGGGTATACAGTGCTGATTGGTTGGTGGAAATGTCATGGGCCATGGCAGAACCCAATGTTAGTTTTTAGAGCTTTATTAGGAGGGAAAATAGGTGTGGAGAAGGGGACCAGGCCTAGTGAGAGATGTGGTGGTATTGTGCTCCCCCAAATATTGTTCACCCTAATAAACTTATCTGGGGTCAGAGAACAGAACAACCATAATATTCATGCCCTTTCATCCTAGCATTCCAGAGGCAGAGATCTATCTGGATCTCTGTGAATGCAAGGCCACACTAGAAACAGCCAGGCATGGTGACTCATGCCTTTAATCCCAGGAAGTGATGGCAGAAAGCAGAAAGGTATGTAAGGTTTGAAAACCAGGAACCAGAGCTGATTAAGCTTTTAGACTTTTAGCAGCAGTTCAGCTGAGATTCACTCTGGATGAGGACTCAGAGGCTACCAGTCTGAGGAATCAGGATCACCTGAGGAATTGGCGAGGTGAGGTGGCTGTGGCTTGTTCTGCTTCTCTGATCTTCTAGCATTCCCCCCAATACCTGACTTCAGGTTTGTTTTTATTAATAAGACCTTTTAAGATTTGTGCTGCAGAGAGAGAAAGTTGGGAGCACAGTAGAGCAGAGAGGAAACAGAAAAAGAGAGGGTGAGGGTCATTGTCTGGCTTTTTTAAGGTGGGGATTCCCTGACCATGGGGCGGGATACAGTTGCCCGCGCTCACTGATAATGTAAGACATTAGACCCAAGCTCCACATGTACAGAATCCTAACAATAGTTTCCCTGATTTCTGTTTCAGTCTGTCATTTGCATATAGAAAGGCTACTGATTTTTTTTTTTTAAATTAATTTTGAATCCAGACACTTTGCTAGAAGTCCTTATCTGGTGTAAATGTTTCCTTGTGAAATTTTTCAGGTCACTTAAGTATACTATCATATCATCTGCAAATAATAATAATGACTTTACTTCTTCCTTTCCAATTTGCATACAATTGATCTTCTTTAGCTGTCTTATTAGTCTAGATCCGACTTCAAGTACTATATTGAATAGGTATGAAGAGAATGGATAACCTTGTTTTGTTCCTGATTTTAGTGGAGTTTCTCTTCATTTAAGTTGATGTTGGCTATGGACTTGCTGTAAACTGCCTTTATTATGCTGATGAATATCCCTTGTATCCTTAATCTCTCCAGAACTTTTATCATGAAGGAGTGTTGGATTTTATCAAAGGGCTTTTCTGTATCTAGTGAGATGAATATGTGCTTTTTGTTATTTGTTTTGTTTCTTTATTTTGTTTTGCTGTTGCTGTTGTTTTTGTCTTTTGGTTTGCTTATAAGGTAAACAGCTTTTATTTACATATTTTGAATTATCCCTGCTTCTTTAGGATGAAGCCTACTTGATCATGGTAGATGATCTTTTTGATGTGTTCTTGGATTCAGTTTGCAAGTATTTTATTGAGTATCTTTGTATCTATGTTCATAAGGGAAATTGGTCTGTAATTCCCTTTCTTTGTTGGGTCTTTGGGTGATTTGAGTGTCAGCAGAACTGTGGAGTTCTTAAATCAAGTCAATTAGGCTATATTTCTTCTGGTTAATTTGGTGGGAAAAAAATGAGAAGTATTGTTGTAAACTTTTCTTTGATAATCTGGTAGAATTCTGTGATGAAACAATTTGGTCCTGGGTTACTTTTTGTTGTCTTTGGAAGATTTTTAATGACTGCTTCTATTTCACTAGGTGTTATAGATCTGTTTAAATTATGTATATGATCTTGACTTAACATTTGTAAGTGGTATATACATATTGGGGGAATTATCCATTTCATTTAGATTTTCCAATTTTGTGGAGTACAGGTTTTTACAGTATGTCCTTATTCTCTGTATTTCTTCATTGTCTATTATGTACCCATTTTCATTTCTAATTTTGTTAACTTAGATATTCTCTCTTACTCCTTTTAGTTAATTTAGATAAGAGTTTGTCAATCTTACTGATTTTTTCAAAGAACCAACTCTTTGTTTTATTGATTCTTTCTATTGATTTTCATTTGTTGCTTTCTACTTTAATAATTTTATCTCTGAATTTGATTATTTTTTGCTTTCTACTCCTTTGAGGTGTTAATTTTTCTTTCTTGTTCTAGAGCTTTCACATGTTCTATTAAGTTGTTAGTATGAGATCTCTCCAATTTTCTTTTTTTATATAGGCACTTAATGCTATGAACTTTTGTAACAGCCTTTACTGAGTCCCATAAGTTTGAGCTTTTGCATATTCATCATCATTAAATACCAAAAAGTCTTTTATTTCTTTCTTAATTTATGTCTTGACCTAGTTTTCATTCAATAGAGACTTGTAGTTGGATGTTTTCTCTGGGTCCCTCCAAGGCGCCAGAGTCCCGTGGCCCATTTATAAAACAATCACACAAAAGCTTATATTAATTAAAACTGCTCAGCCATTAGCTCAGACCTACAACTGACTAACACTTACACTTAAACTCAGCCCATTTCTGTTAGTCTATATGTTGCCATGTATCCTGTGGCTTTACCTGTGTGTCATTACATGCTGCTCCCTGGACAGCAGACTGGTATCTACTTACTCAGCCTTCCTCTTCCCAGAATTATCCTTGTCTGCTTATCCTGCCTATACTTCCTGCCTGGCTACTGGCCAATCAGCATTTTATTAAACTACTATACAAAAGCATTATCCCACCATGGAGACTTGTTTGGTATTCATGAGTTTGTAAGATTTTTGTTTTGGTATCCATCTTTAATTTGTGGTCTCAGATAAAATATAGGGAATTATTTTGATTTTCTTTTATCTTTTGAGACTTGCTTTGTGTCTGAGTATGTGGTCAAAATTTTGGAGAAGGCTCCATGAGGCATAGAGCAAAAGGTATATTCTTTTTCATACTTCAGTGAAATCTATAAATATCTGTTAGGTCCATTTGTTTTATTACTTTATTTAGTTCCCCAATTTCTCTGTTTAGTTGTTATCTTGATGACCTATCTATTGGCAAGAGTAGGGTATTGAAGTCTGTCACTAACAGTATGTGATGATAAGCCATAGTAATGTTTCTTTTACAAACTTTGGTGGCCTTGTGTTTGGAGCATAGATGTTAAGAATTGAATTGTCCTTTAGATAGATTTTTTTCCTTTGATGAATATTTAGTGTCCTTTCCTTTCTCTTCTGACTTGTTATGGTTTGAAATCTATTTTATCAGATATTAAAATGTCCACAGCAGCTTGCTTGCTTTTTAGGTATGTTTGTTTGGAATATCTTTTTTTTCCCAACTTTTTACTCTAAGATGTTATGTACCTTTGGTTTTAAGGCATGTTACTTAGAGGCATCAGAAAGATGGGTCCCATTTTTGTAACCATTCCTAGTCTGTGTCTTTTTATTGGAGAATTGATAATGTTGATGATGAGAGATAGCAATCACAAATGATTTTTGATTCCTCCTATATTGTTGATGGTAGTATGAAAAAGGAAACGTTGATGCTATTATTAGGAATCTAAATTACTTCATTTAGAACAGAAATCAATATTGAAGTTTCTCATAAAATCTAAAAATAGAACTACTATAAGATCTAACTATCTATAATATTTCTTACATATATAAATAAATGAATATTAGATGCATATTGTCATGCCCATGGTAATTTCACTATAACCAAGCCATTCATGGAATCAGCCTAAATATCCACCAATAAAGTAATGAATAAAGAAAACATGGCGCTCTCTCTCTCTCTCTCTCTCTCTCTCTCTCTCTCTCTCTCTCTTTCTCTCTTTCTCTCTTTCTCTCTCATACACACACACACATACACACAGAGACACACACACACTTACACATAAACTATACATACACTTACATACTCACACACAGACATTCCACACAGGCACTTGCACACACATGTATAACTCACATATTCTACACACACATACTCATAGTCACATACACATACATACACTTTACAAGCACACACACACACTACACACTACACACACACACACACACACACACACACACACAGATTTTTCTTAAGCAGAAAGAGAGTGAAATCATGCCATTTGCAGGAAATTGAATGGTTTAGACATCATCATGTAAAGGAAAATAAGCCAGAGTCAGAAATGAAAATACTACTACTACATGTTCTCTTACAAAAAGAAACCAGAATCCTAAAAAAACACAAAACTTTAAAGTAACACAGTGGATGTCAGATAAAAGAAAGGGGTGAGTGTGGATCCCTCAGCCCTGATTGGCCTTTGAGCACCATAGCCTCAGGGTGTGGAGAAGCTGGGGAGCAGGGTCTCCCATTACTATGACAGATATGAAGAGCCTGGGAGACTGTTTTAGAGGACAGTTCCTTTATTGAAATAATAGGGCTATCTTACACAGCTTGAGTTAGCAGGGAGGGAAAAAAAGAGGTCGAAAGAGGAAGTGCTACAGCAGGACAGGGCTTCTCCTCAGTCACATTAGCAGACTGCTGGTCGCATGATATCTGAGAAGCCAGTTTTCAGGGGCGGTTTAGGGGAGGTGCACAGGACAGAAGCTTGACTGATTTTATGGTGACTTGGCCTTTGTCTCTGCAGAGTTGAGTAGGCCCAAGCCTGATCAGGGTAGGAAGTAGTCCTGCTCCGGCCCTGTTCTCGGAGAAATGTCTTCAGTATAGGCAGTGCTCTTCTGTCCCTGACCACAGGCAAGGGCTAGGTGAGGGGGATGAAGAGAACAGGAGGTCTGAGTATCAAATGCACATGTGGGAATGGCAGAGAAATTCATTAGGGTACATGACTAAAATATCTAGATAATCACAACTAAATGAAGACATGCTTTTCCTGAAAGTTAACCGAAGCTATACTCCTCAAAATGTCTGTACTGTGAGTTTGTGTGGTATGGATTTGTATGGTGGAAATTTGTGTGATGTGAATTCATATGCTGTGGCCTAAATTATTTTGAATTTGAGGAAAGAAAGTGACTAGAAATAAAAATATCAATTTTTTCTGAAATTTTTTTTCTAAAATAATTTAATTTTAAAGAAAATTTCTGAATTAGGAGTCTGAAAATGTAATTTTAAATCAGAATATAAATATGTTAATTGCCTTGACGACTTACATCAGCAAGAGGAAGGAGAGAGTAGTGGTTGCTTCACAAAGCAACAAGGGAGACTCAAAGCTGCACACATTGGGAACAGGTCTCCTAGGATACAGGATGCAAATGTAAACAGAAAAATGAAAGTATAATCTTGGAAGCTACTTTAGTTTAAAACACACAGTGTAGCAGAAAAAAATTAATCGAGTATGTAAGTAAATTGGAAAACTTATTAATCATGTTAAAATTTTTCACATAAATATCAATAGGTCTCATCTACCTGTCTGTCTATTCATTCATTTTCAGATACCAGTGAAACATTTATTCTTTGTTGTTGCTGTTGTTTAACAAAATAACTTATAATGACATAAAGTAAAAGTCATCACACTGAAGTTCCAGAAGACAAATGAACAGAACAGTAAGAGCCCAAGAGAAAACATAAGAACCAGAGAACAGTCTCATAAACGTACTAACTGAAAACTACAGTACATATGAAGAAGTCCTGATGCAGACCTGTACAGGTCCGGTACTTGTTGTTCAGTCTTTGTGAGTTTATATCAGCTTGGCTTACTTGTTTTAGATGACTATTCTCCCCTGGAATCCTTGGGCCCCTCTGTCTCCCACACTCCTTCTGCCTCCTTTGCCACAGGATTTCTTGAGCTCCAAGGGAAAGGGATTTGATGGATACATCTCTCTCATTTCAAACTGTGTGTTCCAAGCGCCGCCCCCCCCCTCTCTCTTTCTGTGTGTGTGTGTGTGTGTGTGTGTGTGTGTGTGTGTGTGTGTGTGTGTGTCTAATTTGGGGTGTGGGTCTCTATATTTGTTCCCATCTGCTATAGGAGGAAGCTCTTCTGATGATGTCTGAGTAAGGATGTCTGAATAAAGCCTTGACCTATGAGTATAGCAGAATATCATTAGGAGCCTTTTTCTTGTTTTGTTTTGTTTTTGACCAGTAGTTTCTCTGGGCTATCTAGTTTCTGGTTCCTGGTAACCCAAGAAGTGTTGCATCAGGTATGGGTTTCATCCTAAATGGAATAGCTCTCAAAACTGATTTTTAAAAATACATTGTCCAAAGGTGCAAAGTCCACAGAATCAGGTAGAAAAACCAACGACAAAGGCCTGTTGAGTGCCTTGCCAAGAAATTCCAAAGCCAAGTTTAGGAGTTTTTAAACATATTAAAGCAGAAATCAAATTGGAAAATCATTAGGATCATATATGGCCATTCTCCAAAAGTTGCATTAAGTGGTAGAAGTAGTTGGTAGCAAGACTGAATTAATGTATTTGTCTAAGTCACTATAAGAAAGCATTAAGAATATACCAATGGTTGGCTAAACCTGTAGTTTCAATTAGTTGTGGTGTTCAAAGACAGACAGATCTCAGGCCCTTCATCAACTGTACTCTAGAAATCTACAGAGTATATAGCTGAAATTTTTGAAAATTATATATATATATTTGTTTATATTGTTTTCAGTTGTATAATTCACAGAATAGAGTCAATCGATAACTGGATACAATCACATAACTTTTGCATGAAAATTGCCACCCATTGCTTGCTTTTAGTAGTAGTATTTGGAAGGATAAATATACATGGAATACAAATTTACAGAAAGTCCCCCCTTTCCCTTCTTCCTTCAAAAGTCTTTAATGTGTTTTGATGCAAAGGTACTATAACTGTTCAGGCAATAGCTTAAGGGCTAGCTCCCTCTAGAAAGAAACATCAGTGATAAAACTACACATTTGGTTAAATGCTATGTTTTGAATAAAGACTTCCAGAATCAAAGGTTTGGATAGTAAGAGTGACCAGAAAATAAATGTGTACTCTAAAACTGACTAGGAGAAGTATCCTCAAAATTGTACAAGGAAACAGCAAAGAAAAGCAGCTATTTCACCTTAGAAAATTTAAAATGATTCAATGAAAGAAACAAAGCAACAATTTCCTAATAATAACCTAATAGTGACCTAATAATAACCTAATAGTGACCTAGTATTGAACTAACAATGACCTAATAATAGCCTAATAGCGACCTAATAATGAACTAACAGTGATCTAGTAATCTAATAGTGACATTATAATGATTTCTAGTTTCCAGTCTTGATCCTGAAAATTACCAGAGAAACACAAGTGATGAAAAAAATGAACCTAAGAAATCTGGTTTTCTATTGCAAATTCATTAGTTTTAGACAATTTTTAAAAATTGAACTATGCTCTATCTAGAAACTAAAGATTAGAATTATTTAATTGAATGATTGGGAACCTGTCTATGGGAAGATGAAGATGGGCATATATAGCAGAATGATTTCATCACAATTAAAGTCTGGTCCATAAGTATTTATTGAATCTAGAATTGAAAGCCTTTAAATCACTGCACTACATTTATTTTAAAATCTAAAAAATAATGGAAATTCCTTTGGCTTCCACTTACAAATAAGAGAATTATATAACTCTAATAAAATCAGTGATTATATGTATCTGTTAGGGATCATTATTAAAAGAAAACAATAACTGCCAGATAAACTGTGGTTTTGAATTTAAACATGTATTACCATCACCTGTTTCTGAAATCATGGTTTCTGAAATCATGGTAATATCTGGCAGCACAGGAGAGAGACGTTTTCACTTTTCTGATGTAAACTTTGGTTAGAACATTGGGTGAAATGTGAACAGGCTAAGAGTATTATAATACAGAAAGAGAGGGTGGCAAGATGTTCAATTGGAAAATGTAGGAGGAAGCCAGAACATGATGAAGTTTGGAAAAGTAGGAGGAATTTAGAAATTCAAGTACAAGCACGGCTCTGCATACAAATGGTATTGATAAATGAGCAAAGGGGTGGAAGCTGAGATCATGACGGACAGCAAGTATCATTTTATAAAGTAGGCTACCTTAGAAAAGTCTGTACCTCATGTAATGCTACAAAAACTGATGCAGTATAAATGTCTTTGTGAGATGGTAAATCAACCCTACATGTGTTCTCCCAAGTTGAGGTAAATGAAAAATAACCTAGTTAATACATCCTGCTTTAACTTTCCTAAAGGAATGAATCCTTCTAGGAGAACAGAGATGGCCTTCTCTTTATGAAGTTCCAGGGTTTAAAGGAGATGCCCTGAATGGCATTGGAAGAGACACCACTTAGCTGATGGTCCTTTGTTTAAAGCACCTCTTTCTTGAGGAAATTTTCCCTGGTTTGAGGATGATTTTGCCATTTGCAAAGCCTAAAGTGAGGTGCTTCTGCCTTTAGGAATCCTAGTAAGCTATAACTTTGGGAAAGTAGCTTTTTCTTCCCCAAGGTATTTCAAGCCCGAATGTCTGCAGGTGCATTTGCCAGCTTGTTGACAGCTGCGCCACCTTATTTGAAGTTATACTCAAGAGTTCCCTTGACATATTCTGTTTTGTACATTTTGCTCACAGTTTCCCATATAAAAGCTGTTAGAGAAATTGCTCAATTATCACTTATCTTTAAACATATCCAGTCCAAGGGATGTCGTAAATGGGAGTACAAGGTCAATTCTTGCAGATCAGAGAGGACAAACAACTTGACTGGGGTTGAGAGTCCCAGTGCAGGTAATGCCTCAGTTTTAGAAGCAAAGAAAAGAGAGAACACTGAGCAATGCCAAAGCACACTAGACTGGGAGAGTCCCTTGGGGTCTTGGAGCTACTAATTTAACCAAGGAGAAATATAAATATGCAGAGTTTATAGTAGTTATCTGACTTTGTAAAGCCAGTCAGTAAGATTCCCTATACTTGATGCCCTGCTAATATTCAAATCCAGTGCTTAACTTTTACAACCATGTTAGTTCCTCACTGATAATGGACACAATAAAAAGAAAGAGTTATTAAGCAAAACGTCTTTTCCTGTTAAGCATTGAACTTTCCAGTAAGCATGGTGTCCGAACACTTGCATTCAGTAATTGCTTAACATTTTCAAGAGACTATCCCACACATAAGAAATTGTGGCAGTTTGACTGACAGGGTTATTACATCACTGAGACATCCTTAACTAGAACTAGATTTAAATAGAGTACATGGCAATTATGATGTGTCAGTGGCTAATGAGGCATTCTATTCTACAGAAGAATCAATTCCAGAAGTCTTCAGTAACATCAATGAGCTGAGTGATCAACCCAAACTTGCTCTGCAGTGGGAAATGTTACTCTGGTATACTAGTTCACTGTATCTGTAGATCTGTCACTGACATTCAAAATTGGTTAGGGCACATAGGCCAGTATTTGGATCAACTGCTAAATAAGTCTTTTCTTATCTGTAAGCCATAACATTAAATTTATGGTTAATAAAATGCTTCACAGATATTGACTGTAGTCAATACAGCTTGAAGAAAGCTCATGGTAGAGACAGCATTACAATTGTGATTGGTATATTAACAGTAATGTCCATGGAAGGTCATTGTCCTAACACTGGAAAGCTCATGGATTTATCAGACATTGCAACTGTCCATGTTTCTGTGACTGCCTCTCACTTTTCCAATTTTTTGTTTTGACTTATATGCCTAAAGTCCACAAAAATTCTTTTCATTGAAGATACCAGTGTTCCCCGAGTTTTCAGATCCAAACAGAATACCCCATTCAATTTCTGTGTACCATTCTTTGTCCTTGAAATTTTTTTCCTCACTGGTTTTTATAAAACTGGTTTTCTTCATTATTTTTTTACTTCACTAACAGCCATTTCTCTAAGGAGGCATTTTTCATCTTTCACTATTTCTTTACTGGTGCTCACTGACTGTCACAGTCATGTTCTCTGGCTTGCTGTGACTTTGACGTTATGAACTGGAATATTTCCAGAAATTTTTCATGTAGTCTGACTCTTCTTGCTTCTACTCCTTCTCTCTTTTGTTCCTTTTACATTTTGGGGGCTCATATTCCCCAACCAATTATTTTCACCCATTATCCTGTGTCCAGTAGGCACGATCTTTATCTCCCAGACTGCCACTGATGTAGTCTCCACAACAGAGCTAGAACCATCTTGTATTTCTCCTAATTCTTCATTTTATGTCCAGGGGATCAAATGGACATGCAGTTCTCTCGCTGAGTCAGTAAAGTAATTTTGTATGTGTCCTTTGCCCTCCACAACACTATTATCACTTATTTTAAATATTCACCACTTAGATCCTAGATGGTGAATATTTAATTTGCACATTATACACTTATTTTTAATCTTTTCTTTATAAATTGGAGAAAAAATACTGTGAGAATAATGATTCATTCTTTAAGGCAAGTTTAGTGCAAAAGTCAAACTCAAATTCTATTGTGATAATTAATTCTCTATGTGACCTTAAATGGCCACCTGCTATTGACTCACTTTCATTCTCTAAAAATAAAATATATTATCTACAAAATCAAATTAATGTCTATCATAACTAGTGATAAATATACTATTTAATTTCTAAAATCAGAATGAAATTAGAATTTATACAATCCATTTCATCAATAAGTAAAGGAAGGGATTAATGGCTCACATCTGGAATCCCATGATCCTGGGAGCTGACGCAGGATGATGGAGGATCACAACACAGGCAAGAACAGCCTGAGTTGCAATGAGACCTTGTCTCAAGACTAAACAAATTAATAAAGAGAATAATAAAGAAAGAGTAAACTATGCTTTCCAAAGATTATAGAATGATTTAATGTGAAGATAGAAATAAATAAATAACCTCCTGACTCTTAGTGCCCAATTGGTTCACCCAAACTCTAAGATACATAACTGATGCTGTACATATTATATCACATGATTAAAGATGTTTTGAGAACATTCTCAACTTCCTACAATAAAACACAAGATATTGATTATGGAGCAATATCCATATATTAAACTCATTTGAATTAATCATGTTAAGCTGCCAACTTGCTTTTAGACCACTAACTCTGGTCTTGTTATGTGTAGTGGTTGCTAATGCTCTGCAGAAGGTTAACTGCAGCTTTTGCCCAGCACTATTGGTAGAAGCAGATGCTAGATAAGTGTTTCAGAGGAACAAATGGAAAATGCCTGAAGCTTTCAGAAAGAAAATGGAGGGACATGGGACTCAGCTACTGACTTTACTGGGTTAGACATCAGGTCATTTGACAACAGAATGCATACAGAATTTATGTATTTTATCTATTGAAGATAATCTCCATGTAGGAATAAATCTTCTTTGCCTTTATAGACAGGTAAGCAGAACACACTGCAAAGAAACATCAGTGTAGCATTCTGCCTGGGCATTTGCTGAATGTACTTCATAAAGAGCCTGTGTTTCTTGATCTTGAATTGGCCTTCCTCCCAGCACATGTAAACTTTATATTACACAACTTCTAGTCAAAATTACCAGAATCCTTTCCTTTCTCCAGTAGAATTGAGGTCATAAATGTAGCTTTATACTAGACTTCACCAATTTAAAAATGGGAAGCTTGATAACACATCAGATTTCATCTTCCTTCTCCCCATCACCCTCATCATCACATTCACCATTGCTGTCACCGTAACTCTGATTCACATTTGGTATGCAGCTCATGAATACCTTAGCATGTAGACAAATAACTTTTCTTATTTTATTTTTTCCTTCACTTTTTTTTGTGATGCTGGAGATCAAACCCAGGGCCTTGCACACTAGGCAAGTGCTCTAACACTGATCAACAACTCAAAATCTTACTATCTCTAGCTCCTGATGGCCAGGGTTATAAATGTCATTAGCTCTGGCTCAGAGATGGGAACTTTTAATATGCTCAATATGCATATCTCCATTTCATAAGCTTAGGAAAAATTCTAAATCATGTCAGATATGTTTCATTTGAGTTCATAATAAATAAGGGAACAGGATTTCAAAACATTTTCATTTCTTAACTATATTGACTTAATTTCCTCTTAAACTGTTTCTTATTATTTTTATTGGAAAGAAGGATAACTTTTAAAGGGAATTTATTTAAATGACTTAATTATGCATGCAAAAATGTATAGTAATACAAAACTGAAAACAGAATATTAAAAAAATTAAAACAGAAAAACTGTGATTAAATAAAATATGCCACATTAATTTCATTAAATCTTAACATTTTGAACATTGTGATAATTTCTTAGTAACATGAATACATACTTACCCTAAATAATAAATGAAAAGTACTAAATACTTATATTTATGCATATAGTCATTTGGATTGTGATATATATATATATATATATATATATATATATATATATATATATATATATTTAAATAGCAATCAAATAGGAATGTGGATTATGACATACAGGTAACATGATGCAACTAAGCTTCTCTTTCATTCTTTGATGTATTTGAAAAGCAATCTTCAGGTTATTACAGGTTATAAATATATTCAAAAGACTTTCCAAAGAAAAGTAAAATTGACAAATATGTCTTTTCTTTAGTAGCATCAATTGTTTCATGCTCTTCAAGAGGTTAAAAAAAAAAAGGTCTTAATCTTGTTTACTCTAAATTTACCTGTTGTCTTATTAGAGTTTCGTTGTGTTAATTGTTCTTAGTTAAGATATTTTAAATCTTCACTGATTCTAAAAGATGATGATGTCAAGGAGACATCATAGACTTTCTGGTTTCTCTATGATGTCCATGTTTATGTCATCAATATCACTTATCTTTGAGTATGGTGTCATTCACTATTCTATAACTGGGTGACTACTGGTAGGTTGATCATGCTCCAGGGCATGGTCCCACATCAAGGACTATATGAGCAACACAAAATGAGGTCAATGTGGTTTTTTTGTTTGTTTGTTTGTTTTTGTTTTTGTTTTTTCGAGACAGGGTTTCTCTGTGTAGCTTTGCGCCTTTCCTGGAACTCACGTGGTAGCCCAGGCTGACCTTGAACTCACAGAGATCCGCCTGCCTCCCGAGTGCTGGGATTAAAGGTGTGCTGAATCTACCAGGTTTAAAGGAATCCCCAGGGGAGTCTTGTCCCTGGAGGAGATGGGAATGGAGGGGAGGGGATGGGGGTAAGGTGGGGGTGGGAGCGGGAGGGTGGAGGACAGGGGAACCCACAGCTGATGTGTAAAATTAAACACAAATATAATAATAATAATGATGATGATGATGATGATGATGATGATGATGATGATGATGAAGGAGGAGGAGGAGAAGAAGTACAAAAAAAGAAAAAGGTGTGCGGCCACCACCTCCCGGCTAATGTGTTATTTTTAAAAAAGAAGTTGGGAAAATAAGAAGATGAGGGTGGATCAGGAAGACAGTAGAGGAAAAGAGTTGGCAGTGAATGTGGTCAAAATACATTGTATAAATTATCAAATTGTTAATAAAATATTAAAAATAAAAAAGTAGTTAATTTTGTTGAAGATCTGTTATATATAATGAAGAAAACCTTTGGCTGATTTCAAGTTACATTTTACTTTTGCAGTTTTATTAAATTATAAGAATGTATTTTTTTGAGAATATCTTAATTCAGTGCTCTTCAAATTTTTGAATGTATAGGCCAATTTTTCAATCAAAGTTGACTAATTTTATATTTCTTTTTTTTCTTTTATGGAAAATAGATTTTTTTCATACAATCTATTCTAATTACAGTTTCTTCCTCTGCCACCAGATCCTCTCAGTTCCCCTCACCTCTACTTCCATCTGGATCCATACCCCTTCTGTCTCCTCTTTGGGAACAAACATGCATCTAAGTAATAATAAAGAAATAAAATAAGATAAAACAAAACAAGCAGATCAGAATAGGACAAAACAAACAAATAAACAGAAAAAAAGAGGCCAAAGAAAAAACATAAGAATCACATAAAGATACAGAGACACCCAAGTTTAGAACACATAGGAATCCCATAATAACACGAAACTGGAGGCCAAAATACATACACAAAGGAACTAGAAGGTTAAAACAAAAGCCTTTACACAACATTATGAGACTAAGAACCTCCAAAGATGGCACTGAGTTTATTTTGTGTTGATCGTCTACTGCTGGGCATGTTGACCCTTGTTTTCCCACTGAGCGTCTAGGGGGGAAATTGTTTTTGTTTGTTTGTTTTGTTTTTATTTTGTTTTGTTTTGTTTTGTTTTTCATTTTTAAGTAATTGTCAGTTGGAGATAACTTCTGGGTTGGGGTGGGGGCATGTGTCCTCTTCTCTCAGCTCTAGGATCCTATCTGGTATAGACATGTGCAGGCCTTGTACGTGCTGCCACAGTCTCTCTGAGTTCACATATGCCTCAGCCATTCTGTGTTTAGAAGGCCTGTCTCCATCCTCTCTGACTCCTGTACTCTTTCCATCTCCTCTTCTGAAGAGCTCCCTGAGCCCTAAGGGAAGGATTTGATGGAGTTATGCCATTTATGATTGATTGACTGTTCCAAGGTCTCTCACTCTCTAAACATTGTCTGTCTGTGGGTCTTTATATTTGGTCCCAACTCCTGCAGGAAGAAGATTCTCTAAATATGGCTGAGCAAAGCACTAATCTGTGAGCATATCAGAATGTCATTAGGTGTGGTGGTATTGTGTTTCCCAAAATATTGTGCACCCTCATAAACTTATCTGGGGTCAGAGACAGAACAGCCACAATATTAAACATAGAGGTTAGGCAGTGGTAGCACACGCCTTTAATACTAGCATTCCAGAGGCTATCCATCTGGATCTCTGTGAGTTCAAGGACACATTGGAAACAGCTAGGCATGATGACACATGCCTTTAATCCCAAGAAGTGAGCTTTTAATCCCAGAGAGTGATGGCAAAAACAGAAAGATATATAAGGCATGAAGACCAGAAACTAGAAGCTTTTAGATGGTTAAGCTTTTAGGCTTTTGAGCAATAGTTCAGCTGAAACCCATTCTGGATGAGGACTCAGAGGCTTCCAGACTGAGGAAACAAGATCAACTGAGAAGTTGGCCAGGTGAGGTTAGCTGTGGCTTGTTCTACTTCTCTGATCTTCCAGCATTCACCTCAATAACTTGCTTCTGGTTTGATTTTATTAATAAGAACTTTTAAGTTTCATGATATAATTTGGAGTCATTTTATTGCTATGTTCCTTTAGCAGAGCAGTAGTATCTGGTTTATCCCTAGGTTTGGCTCATCTAGTTTCAGGTTCTTGGCAACCCAGGAAGTGTCAAGTACAGGTTCCATATCACAGAATGGGCGTTAATTCTAACCAGACAGTGGTTGGTTTCTCCCACAAGCTTTGTACCACTATTTTGCCATCATATATTGCAGATAGGTCATTATTGTTGATCCAAGGGTTTGTAGATGGGTTGATGCTTACCTTTCTTCTTTGATAGCATAGACATATCTTCAAGTACTGTGAAACTCCTAGTCAATAGAGATGAAGGATTGAAGGCTAGGTCAGTGATTCTCAACATGTTGATCATAAATCCTTTGGGGTTGAATGACCCTTTCTCAGGAGTCACCTAAGACTATCAGAAAACACAGGTGTTGATATTGCAATTCACAGCAGCAGTAAAATTAAAGTTATGAAGTGGCAATGAACATAATTTTGTGATTGGAGATCACCATAACATGAGGAACTGTATTAAAGGGTCAGCATTAGGAAGGTTGAGAATCACTGCTCTAGATAGACACCAGCTCAATTTTCCATGTTCAGTAAGTTGTTTAGGTTTGTTTTCAGCAATAGGGCCTTAACATCAGTTTGTGGAGAGCAACGAATAGCCTTGGAAATGACCTCATTTGTTTGAGAATCCCCCTGGGATCTTTTTGGCCAAAAACCCAATCATATGTAAACCATTCCCAGTACTGGAAGCTTCATTAGGTGAAAAGAAATGTGCAGTTAGGGCTCTGCCTTCCCTATTATTTGGCAATTGCATTTTGGTCATCTCCATATATGTATATATGGAAGAAAATTTCTACTGTATTGGGTTTCCGTATGACTCCCTCAAATGGGCCTTAGTTATATCTGTCCCTCCCCAAAGTCCCCATTGCCTCCTTCTTTACTCTTTTTCCCTATTTGATTCTTTTGTTCCATCCCGCTGTCCTCCATGCCTCCATAACTATTCTATTTCCCCTTCCAAGGAATGTACATCACTTTCTCAAGTCTCTTAATCTCTAACATCTGTGGTAGCTAACTTATTAATTACTTAATAGCTAACATCTACATATAAGTGAATACATACCATATTTGTCCTTTGGATCTGGGTTCCTGCAATCAAAATGAATTTTTATAGCTCTATTTACCTGCAAATTCATGATTTTTTAATGATGAGTAATGTTTCATTGAAGAAATGTACCACATTTCCTTTATCTATTGATAGACATCTAAATTGTTTTCAGTTTCTGGCTATTTTGAATATGGCAGCAATGAATAACATTTAACAAGTGTCTCTGTAGTAGGATAAAGCAACCTTTGGGTGTATATCCAAGAATCGTTCTTGAGATGGCTCTATTCCCAGCTTCCTGAGGACCCACCACACCAATTTCCATAGCGGCTATACAATTGTGCATCTCCACTAGCTGTTTATGGATATTCCCTTTAATCCACATTGTCTCCAGCATAAGCTGCCATTTGTTTTATTGACTTGGGCCATTCTGACTAATATAAGATGAAAACTCAAAATAGTTTTGATTTGCATTTCCCTGATAGATAACATTGAAGACTATTCAAATTTTTTTCAGCCATTTGTGTTTTCTCTTTTGAGAGTTCTCTGGATAGATCTCTACTCTATTTTAAATTTGGCTATTTGTGTCGAGGTTTTTAGTTCTTAATATGTTTAGTTTATTAGCCTTCTATCAGATGTGTAGCTTATAAAAATCTTTTCTCATTCTGTACTCTCTTGCTTTATCTGAGTTATGATTTTCTTTGACTGGCTAGTTTTGTCTGTCAACTTGACACAAGCTAGAGTCATCAGAGAGGAAGGAAACATAGTTGAGAATGTCCCTCCATGAGATCCATCTGTAAGGCATTTTCTCAATTAGTCATCAGTAGGGTAGGACCCATGCCTGGGTGGGTGGTCCTGGGTTCTATAAGAAGGTGGGCTTAGCAAGCCATGGGAAGCAAGCCAGTAAACAGCCTGCTTTCATGACCACTGCATCAGCTCCTGCCTCTAGGATCCTGCCACGTTTGAGTTCCTATCCTGATTCCTTCACTGATGAACAACAATGCTGAAGTGTAAGCCATATAACCCCTTTCCTCCCCAACTTGTGTTTTGGTCAGGGTGTTTCATCACTGCAATATAAACCCTAAGACATCAATGTTAAGCTTTTCAGTTTCATGAGCTCCTGTTTATTAAGTGTTGATCTTAGTGCCTATGTTAACAATGTTCTGTTTAGAAAGTCTTTACCTGTGCCAGTAAATTCAAAGACCATTCCCCACTTTGTCTTCTATCAGATTCAGTGTATCTGGCCTTAAGTTGAAGTCTTTGAACCATTTGGAGTTGAAGTTTGTGCAGGGTGATAGATACGGATTTATTTGTATCCTTCTACATGCATCTGTCTAGTTTGACCAGCACCTTTTTTCAAAGATGACATCTTTTTTCAAGTGTGTAATTCTGCCTTCTTTATCCAAAATCAGATATTCTTAAGTATGTGCATTTATTTTTTTAAATTATTTTTTGAATTTCAATTAGGTCTCATTTTTCAATTTCTTGTGACAACCTCATTCTGAGTTTATTACTATATCCCTAAAATAAAATGTGAAATCAAGGATGGTGATATCTCCAGCAGTTCTTTTATTGTTCAGTATTGTTTTGGCTGTCTTGGTTTTTATTGTTGATTTTGTTTTTTGTTTTTTTGTTTTGTCTTTCCATAAGAAACAGGAAATTTCCTTTTGAGACCTATGAAGAATTGTCTTGGAACTTTGATGAAGATTGCATTGAATCTGTAGGCTTTTTTTTTTTTTCGAATAATGGCCATTTTTACTATATTAATCTTACCAATCCACGAGCATGGGATATAGTTCCATCTTCTAATATCTGCTTAAATTTCTCTCTTTAATTTCTTAAAGTTGTTTTTTCATACAAATCTTTCACTTGTTTGCTTAGAGTTACCCCAAGATATTTTGTTATTGAGAATATTGTGAAAGCAGTTGTCTCCATGATTTCTTTCTCAGACCATTTGTCATTTGTGTATAGGAGAGCTACTTTTTTTTTTTCCAGTTAATTTGCTATCCAGCCACTTTACTTAAAATGTTAATCAACTTTAAGAGTTCCTTAGTAGAATTTTTAGGGTTACTTATTTACACTATCATATCATCTGCAAATAAAGGTACTTTGACTTCTTCCTTTCCTATTTGTACGCTCTTGCTCTCCATCTCCTGTTTTATCACACTAGACAAGACTTCAAGGACTGTATTGAATAGGCATGGAGCTACTGGAAAGCCTCATTTTGTTCCTTGTTTTAGTGTAAATTCTTTGAGTTTCTCTCATTTAAGTTGGTGTTGGCTATGAGCTCACTTTAAATATCTTTTATTGTTTTGAGTTGTTGCCTGTACCCCTAATCTCTCCAGGACTTATCATGAAGGGGAGTTAAATTTTTTCAAAGGGCTTTTCTGTATCTTAGATGATCATGTGGTTTATGTTGTTCCATCTGTATATTGAATTACATGTATATATTAGATATGCTGAATCTTTCCTCCATCTCTTGGATGAAGCCTAATTGATCATGATAAATGATCTTGTTCATGTGTCAGGTTCAGTTTGAAAGTATTTTATTGAGAATTATTGCATCTATGTCCATAAGGGAAAATAGTCTGTAATTCCCTTATTTAGGTCTTTCTGTGATTTGGGTGTCAGGGTAGCTATAGCCTTGTGAAAAGGGTTGGGCAATGTTCCTTCTGTTTATTTTTTGGGTAATACTTTGAGGAGTATTTGAAATTGATTCTTCTTTGACTTTCCAGTAGAATTCTATGTTAATACCATCTGGCCTGGGGTTGTTTGTTTCTTTGATTGTTTTGTTTTGTTTGTTTATGCTACCTTTAATTATTGTCCTCATTCCAATAGGAGATATGAGTCTGTTTAAGTTGCTTGTTTGAACTTTATTTAACTTTGTTTGGTGGTATGTATTGAGAAAATTGTTCATATTTTAGATTTTCCAATTTGGTGGGATATAAGTTATTAAAGTACATCCTTATGATTCTCTGGATTTCCTTGGTATCCATTTTCATTTCTGACTCTGTTAAGCTTTGTTAATTTCTCTTTTCTCTCTCTGCCTTTTCATTAATTTGGAGGAGGATTTGCCAATCTTACTTATTTTCTGAAAGAACTAACTCTTTGTTTCATCGATTCTTTGTATTTTTGTTTGCTTGTTTCTTCTATTTTATTGATTTCAGCTCTGAGTTTGATTCTTTATTTCTGTCTCCTCCTTTGAGTGTGATTTCTTCTATTGTTCTGGAGCTTCCAGGTGTTCCATTAAGTTGCTAATATGAGACTTCTCCATTTTTTTTTTTAATGTAGGCACATATTGCTAGGAACTAGCCTCTTAGTATCACCTACATTATGTCTTTTAAGTTTGGATATGTTGTATTTTCATTTTTAATCAATTCTGAAAAGTTTTTAATTTCTTTATTAATATCTGTCTTTACCCATTTTTAATTTGGCAGTGAATTGTTCAGTTTTCATGTGTTGGTAAACTTTCTGTTTTTTCTGTTGTTGATGATATCCAGCTTTACCCTGTGGTTTCTGTTATTGATGTCCAGCGTTTCCCTGTGATGGTCAGATAGGATGAATGGTTTTATTTTGATTTCCTTGTATTTATTCAGAGTTTATTTATGTCCAAATATATGATCAATCTTGGAGAAAGTTCCAAGAGGTGCCTAAAAGGGTTATTTGTTTGTGTTTGGGTAAAATTTTCTGTAAATATCTGCTATGTCTTTTTGGTTTATGGCATCAGTTAGCTCTGGCATTTCTCTGTTTAGATTTTGTCTAGATGACCTGTCTGTTGGTGAGAGCAGGGTATTGAAGTCATCCATTATCATGGTGTGAGGGTCAATATGTGATTTAAGCTGTAGTAGTGTTTGTTTTGTGAACTTGGATGCCTTGTGCTTGGTGCATGGATATTAAGAATTTCAATTTTTTGTGGGTTTTTCCTATGATAAGTATGGAATGTCCTTCCTTATCTGTTCTGACTAGCTTTAATACGAAGATATTGAAATGGCTATACTACCTTGTTTCTTGGGTCTATTTGCTTGGAATACCTTTGTGGTGGTTTGAAAGAAAATGACCCCATAAGAGAATGGTGCTATTAGGAGGTGTGACCTTGTTGGAGGAGGTGTGGTCTTGTTGGAATAGGTATGGTCTTTTTGAAGTAAGTGTGTCACCGTGGAGGTGGGTTTTGAGGTTTTATGTATGCTCAAACAACACCTAGTGTCTCAGACTACTTCCTGTTGCCTGCATATCAAGATGTGGGGCTCTCAGCTACTTTTCCATCACCATGTCTGCTTGCATATCACATGTTGCACCATGGTGATAATAGACTAGACCTCTGTAAGCCACCCATTAAGTATTTTTCCCTTTATAAGAGTTGCTGTAGTCATGGTGCCTCTTCACAGCAGCAGAAACCCGAAGACAGAAGTTAGTACCAGGGACTAGAGTATTGCTGTGATAGGGCTGACCATGATTTTGTTTGAAGGGATATGGACCTTAGAACTATGAATTAGAAAAGCAGTCTGAGCTCCAAAAAGCCCGTTCATGCATTAGGGATACAAACTGGTCCTACTGACTGGCTTTTTGGAAACGATTCCCTATGGAGGGACACCTTGCTCAGCCTTGATGCAGGGGGTTGTGGCTTGGTCCTTCCTCAACTTGATATGCCAGACTTTGTTGACTCCCCATGGAAAGCATTACCCTCTCTGAGAAGTGAATGGGGGTGGTGAGGGCATGGGGGGAGGGTGGGAAGAGGTGAGGGAAGGGGAACTGTGATTGTTATGTAAAATGAAAAAAAAAAAAAGAATTAAAAAAAAAAAAAAGAAAAGCAGTTGAATGCTTTAAATGCTGCTTAATAGTCCATCCTAGTAAGAGCACAGAAGACAGTGGTGCAGAGAGTGATCTGAAGTACAGGTTTTGTAAAATGGCGGGTGGGAGACCTTGGTGAGTTGGACCTGAGGGGTGAGAAAGAGACACATTATGCCATGCAACCACAGCAGGTGGCAGTCACAGAGGGTGGGAGACAAAGGGGACTGGGGGCGCAGAGACACACCATTCAGGCAACACTCATGTGGAAAGTTTTATTGAGGGGGAAGAGAAAACAGGCAAGGTCTGAGGAAAGATAAAGATGGAGAAAGGAAGACAGGATGTGCCTGTGACCTCCTTGGAAGAGAGAGGAAGGGTGAAAGAGAGACAGAAAAGAGGGGATATTTTCTTAAAGGGAATTTTGCTCCTGTGGCACAGAAATAGACATTCACAAGTACAATTACTGCATAATGACATACGACTGTAGGACCTGGGATGTCTAAGTATTTGCCTAGGCTAGCAAGTGCATTCTGCTGGATCCCCCAGGGGTGGGTCAGGTAATGTCTAAATGTTAGCAGTGGGTGCATGGATAAAGAGGATTCAGAGGAAAAGAATGTCAGTATTTGGTCTAGAGCCTGGTCTTGTGATATTTTGGTGAAGAATGTGGCTGCCCTTTGTCCTAGTCAAAAGAGTCTGTCTGAGACTAAAGTGAAGAGTTTGGGATTAATTCTGTTGTCATAGGAATCTCAGAACAGACTAACATAGACTTTGTCTTGTGGTTATTAGTGGTAACTTTATTGAAGATTTATAATAGAAAGGAGTAAGCTGAGCAGGGTAAATTACAAAACATAAAATTTGAGGAGAAAGGGAACACCAGCAACTCAAATGGAGCTAAATCCTGTCTTCAAGGAGATAAACAGATTAAGAAATATAATGAAGAGAGTGATGTCCTCTGGGCAAGATCCCACCCAACCAAGTTTCCAACTTGTGAAAAGAAATTAAAGAAAAACATAGAGCCAGGTGTGGTGGTACACCACTGTAATCCCAGCACTCCAGAGAGAGATTGCCTGGCAGACCTCTGAGTTTGAGCCAGCATGGTCTACAGAGCAAGTTCCATAACAGCCAAGCTTAGGAACCAAAAGCTGAGGAGCCCCCAACTGGATCAGGCCCTCTGGATAAGGGAGATAATTGAATAGCTTGAACTGTTTGGGAGGCACCCAGGCAATGGGACCTGGACCTGTCCTTAGTGCATGAGCTGGCTCTTTGGAACCTGGGGCATATGCAGGGACACTTTGCTCAGCCTGGGAGGAGGGGACTGGACCTGCCTGGACTGAATATACCAGGTTGAGCTGAATCCCGGGAGGCGGGGGAGTCTTTGTCCTGGAGGAGATGGGAATGGGGGTGTGCTGGGGTGAAGGCGGGGTCGGGGGTAGGAGGGGAGAGGACAGGGGAACCCATGGCTGATATGTAAAATTAAATTAAATTATAAAAAACAAAAACAAAACAAAACAAAACAAAAAAACAAAAATAGTGAAGATGTAATTGAAAGATTTCTGAATTTAAGGCCAGTCTGATCTAGAGATCTAGTTTCAGGACAGCCAAGATTAGACAGTGAAGGAAACCACTGAAACCAGAAAGTTAGTAAAGATGTAGTTGAAGGGGGGGAGGGGGCATGTTCTAGTCATAGTAAGTAGCAAAACTTGGTAGTTTCAGCAACACACTTCTATCTCTTGGGCTGGTTCTATTCTCTGTCAGCAGCTCTCTTTGGCAGGTACCCCCCAACTCTGGCATCTTCAACATCTTGGGTATCGAAAGCAATGCAGTCTTCACCTTCACAGCTTTCTGCAAAGATATTTCTGGGCCTCCATACAGGGATATCCCAGACATACACCTGGCCTCAACAGCTTTTCTTAGATGCAGAGGGAGATTCCACAACCCATTTCTTATATCCTTCCCTCTGAAGCCAGAACCATATGACTGAAGCTGCCAAGTTCTTCTGCTTTCTGTGGTTGGAACATGGTCCCTTCATTCAAATACATTTTCAACAGTTTTCTGTTTTGGGTGGTTTCCTTCACTGACTAAGCTTGGCTGTCCTGGAACTTGCTCTGTAGATCAGGCAGACCTCAAACTTGGAGATCCTCCTGCCTTTGACTCCTGAGTGCTGGGATTAAAGGCATATACCACCACACCCAACCCTAAGCTTTTCTTTAATTCCTTTTCACAAGTTGGAAACTTAGCTGGGTCATCTTTTGACCTGAAGTCACCACTTTCATTTTAACATCAAGCTTTTTAAAAAACCTTTTATATCCTTAAGCACTGGACTTAACTCTATTACACTTCCTGGTGTGCCTTTTCTTCTCAAACTGTACATTGTGTATTTTTTCTTTCTCAGCCTTCTCCTTTTCGTCATATATCCACATAAGAGTCACTACTAATAACTACATGACAGACTCAGTAGTAAGTTATTCTAAAAGCTCTGTCAATGCCATTGTTCTGAAACAAAGCAGCCACATTCTTCACCAAAATATCACCAAGAAAGGTCTCTCAGAAACTTCATGAGCTGTTCCCTCACATTTCAAATATCCTTCAGCACCATTGTGTTCTATGCTCCTATTTGTATGGCCCATTAAGCCCCACTTAAAGCATTCAACTGTTTTCTAAATCCAAAGTCCCAAATCCACATCCCACCAACAAGCATCATCTTCCAGCCTGTCATAACCACACCCCACTCCCTGATAATAACTGTGTCATAATCAACATTCTATTGTGAAGAGAGACCATGACCATAACAACTTCTATAAAAGAAAGCACTTCATTGAGGCTTGCTTACAGTTTCAGAGGTTTAGTCCAATATTGTCACAGTGGTGGGCATCACAGAATGTAGGTGGGCATGGGGCTAGAAGAGCTGGGAATTCTCAATCTGGATCTGCAGGCAGAAGAAAAGAGAGGGAAAGTCACTAGGCCTGGCTTGGGCTTCTGAAACACCAAAGCTCATCCTCAGTAATATACTTCCTCCAACAAGGCCACATCTACTCCAGTAAGGCCACATGTCCTAGTATTTCTCAAGTAGCAACACTCCTTAATCATCAAGCATTCAAATATTTGAGTCTATGGGGACCATTCTTATTCAAACTACCATCTGGGGTGGGGAACTAATTGTGGTAAGGAGGAGGTATAAATAAAGTGAGATGTCACTGTAATAATGGTTCAATTTATTATTGCAGATATGACTATCAGTTTCAAAAAATACATATATCTCTGACATATACTCCTGACCATATGACTACATTTAGATACACAGAGAACATAAAAAATATGATAAAATTCAATTATGTAATAGCGTTTGTAAAGGACTGTGGGCACATCTACTGAGCTTTTGTTAGCAATTACTTTATGGGAAGTGTGAAATGCAAAAGGCTATAGTGAACAGGAAACTCTTAACTTTATAATATTTATATATGATAACTGAAAGAAATGGAATAAATGAATATTGACCAATATTGGCATTTTATTTTGCTGTAATATTTATGATAGTATTTAATCAATATTTCAAATCATAAAATAAATCGAAATGCCTATTTATACATAAATAATCAAATATCTATATTTGACATTGTTCTCATTGTTTATATCCTGACAAGGAGAAGTCAAGTATAAATGTCAAGGTGAGCAGGACACCAGCTCATCTCAGGAAAGCCTGAGGGTTTGGATTCAATGGTTTGTTCAGGTTCTCCCCACCAATACAACTATAGGAAATCCTGCAGGAAGCAGCATATTTCTTTTACAAAAGAAGAGCCTCTGACAAACAATTAATAACAGGTTCTTTCTTCAAAGTAAGCACCTCTATTTTTATAATCTTAGTATAATACCTAGCCTGTCTGTGTATGCCAAATACAGCTGAGAAAATGGACAGACCCTTTTAAGTGCTCATCATCCATATAGGATCCGTGATGTGGAGGGCTTTAAGTACAACCAGATTTCAGTGAAAAGAAAAATGCTCAGCTAGGCTATCCTTAGAAAATAGAATTGGTTTGTCAGCACTCCAGCTAGGCACTGAGTGAACAAATTCCAAGAAAATATTCAGAAACAACTCAATTAACATACATGTACAAATAAAACTGGAACAGTAAAGAAGAAACAAAAGAAAGAGAGAAAAACAGAACACAGCTTAATTCCATAATCGAGTACCTGTGGGAAATGCAGAGGCTTGTTATCAGGCATAACCACCTCAGGACTTGGAATAATTGGGTGAGTTAGAAAGCTGGAGAGAAGAACCCATGGGGAAGATAGAGAGCTAACATGGTGATTTTTGTCTTCATGACACAGAGTATTTCCCATGCTCAAGAGACAGCAGATTTGCCTTGCAAAGGAGCAGGAATAAGGCTTTTGGGTGCCGGAAAGATTTTAAATCTGAACACAGACCTAAATTACATCTGGATATTTGCCTTATAATAATTTGGCACATTATAGATTTATGTACTATGGAATACCCTATGTAAAATCTTAACATATATCCATATAAATCTACATACTTATCTAAATAAATTTATAAACATGTTTTTCTGTATATACTGGTATTTTATTTTTAATTTATGTACACACACATACATATATATACATATATGTGTGTGTGTGTATATATATATATATATATATATATATATATATATATATATGGATGTTTTGCATATGTATGTATGTATGTTTATATGTGTATCTGTGCATCACATACAATATGTATATCAAGTACCCACAAATCCAGAAGAGGGCACTTCATCTCTGGGAACTGGAGTTTATGGTTGTGAGCTGCCATGCTGATGCTGGGATTGAACCCAAGTTCTCTGCAACAACAGCCACTGAGCCATCTCTCCAGCCCAGCCCATCTACCAAATTTTAACAGCATGTTTTTGTAACAGATTGTTGGGTTCTAAGGAAGAAAACCAATAGTATCAAATGATAGTGAAGGAGTGAAGTAAGGTGAATTGCCACATGCTCCTGGTAAAACCAATTTGGGAAAATGGGAATCATTTTAACAAAACTGAAATATATATAAATTTCAAACTTGCAACAAGTTCCAAGATTTTTGTGGTTTTGCAATATCACATTGTGTGACCACATTTGTGAGTGGGAAAATTAAACTGTCCTCCATGTCTTTGGATTTTGATACAGTACTGAGGAGGAGAAGAGAGCAGCAGTCAGTGGAGAATTATGTATAATATCTGAGACAGCTTCAGCAGCTGTAAGTGCTTTGTAAGATTGTAATGGCTAACTCATTTCTATTCTTTTTCCACTAGGATCATTAGGATTCTCTGAGATAAGAATCAGCTCTATTTAACATTCATAGCTTTAAAGTGTCTACAGTATGGATTGTATAAAATCGGCCCTCACAAACTTATGTGTGAAGATAGAAAGGCACAAGGTGTCTTCAGCTTATGGGGTCTCTGTGGTCTGCTTCTGAGGAACTGTAACAACTATGATTAAGACATAAGAAAGGTGGTCCTCTCTCTCTGGGAAACTGGCCTAGTAGTGGCTTCTAAAGCACTAGTAATGGTGCTCAGCCCACTGACAGCAGAGGTCTTTGAAGGTTGTTGTCTGTTTGTCTCTCAGGAGAGAGCTCAAGAGAATGGCCCAGAAATAACTGCAGTTCTTGTACATGTGTTGGAGCTGGATGTTCGGGAAATGCAGTGAGGGGATGATGTTGGCCATTTAAGTACAAAATATAGTATGAGATATGTTTGAGTAGGTAATTTTCTCTAATTATTAGTTGTATTTTTCCCTCAGAAAGTACTGAAATATTTAAGAGATATGTGGGTATTCATCATCATAACGTACCTAAAATAATTTAAGCTGTCTTTATTAAAGAGAGACATCAAGAATATTGTTATATTTTAACATTTTTATTTCCATAGGAATATTTGAAGTAATGCTGGGCACTTTATATTAACTCAACTCAGGTGTCTAGATATCTAAATCTCAATAATTTTTCCAAATTTCTCACCAAATTTTATGTGTCACCATTGTCTGATAGCTACATTTACCTCTTCTGGTTTTAGAACTGTGTCTCAACCAACTCTCAATTTTTTCCTACTCTGACTGTATTTTCATCTTATGTTTTGATTTTTCTAATCTAATGTTGACTATGACATCAAATGCATTAGTAGGTTTTTTTTCCAAAATGAAGAGATTAAACAATAAAATATTTTTAAGTAATAATAATGCTGCTAATTGTGAGAAGTTTGGTCAGTATCACTGATAAGCAGGAAAATTCAAATCCAAATCCCATTGGCACCACTTTCAGAATGGTTATTGAAAAATAAAGGTAACAAGTGTTGATGAGGTTGTGCTGAACAGTATTAGTAGAAATACAGATGATATGGCCAACCGGCACCTGCAGACAATGAGATACACATCAAATACAAGGGCATTCAACCCTTAAAGTAAAACACAATCTTGCCTTTGGACGCAAAGTTAAGCCTAAAGGAAGTTACGTTGCATTAAAAAATGCAGGCATAGAAAGAAAAATAAACTCATGCAAAGAATGTATAGTAAATTAAAAATAATGAACTGAATTTTAATAAATGTTGAATGAAACAGTAAGCAGAAGACGATTACAAGTAGTGAACTGAGGTGCTTGAGGAAACAGGAAGATAAAGAGTACAAAGCGGCAGTTTCTTAGAAAGAGTAAATCTAGCCATCCAAGTTATAACAAAATATCAAGTATATATGGAGTATTTGCTAACTAAAAGCATTTGAGACGGCTTTCCCACATTAAAAGAAAAGTAATTATGTGAGATGGGTGTGCTAGTTTGCTAGTGCATAGCAATGACTTTACAATGACTATGAATGTTATACTTGAGTCTTAATTGTCCCCCCAATGCTCATGCATAAATTTTGGTGCCCACTTGCTGTAACTATGGGGAGCTTACAGAAGATTCAAGAGTTGTTGCCAAGTCGAAGGTGTTTACCACATTGAGGGCATTCCTTTAAAGGGGACCCAGGCTCCTCAATCCAATAGCTTTACTTCCAGAACACAAGAAGATGAGCAGCTTGCTTTCTTACCTCATACTTCCACCACTGTATGCACCTCGCCACTCTATGTGCCTCACCATTGTAGGCTCCTAACCACTGTAGACAAGGAACCATAGACTGATATGTAAAGTTGTGAACCAAAATACAAGTTGCTTCATTAGAAGTTGTTTATTTCTGACATCTTGCCAGGATGACAGAAAGATGGCTAACATAATGGGTATCAATGCATCATAGTCACTACAAATAGGTCCACCTACTAGTGTTCATGGTGCTGTTGGGTATTCTGTACTCACCCTACATGGTAGGATACCTACTACCAAAGGAGAAAAGTAAATGAACATCAACTCATCTACAACCCTTTGATCTACATTATGACCTGCTGCAAGATGCACTATTGCAATGGTGACAAAAAGCTTATGGGAGTAACCAACCACTATCAGGTTGAATTTAAGGCTCATTTCATAAGATGTATCTCATCCCTGATGCTGCTCAGGTAGCCAAGAACCCAAGACTAGATAGGCTAGGGACTTAGGGGAAAACAAAGTACTACTGTTCTGCTAAAGGAATATAGCATTAAAATAATGCCTAATAACATTCTACTATATTCACAGATCAGGGCAAGGATCAGCCATCTTCAGAGAAGTGTCCCTCTGCAGTAGATGGAACAAAGATCCATATCTAGATAATGTGCAGAGAATGAGAGACCTTGGACCAATCCAGTCAATCCTAAATGAGATGTCTTCATCAAAAGACTTCCATTATGACCCAAAGAACCCTACAGAAGAAGAAGCAAAAGATTACAAGAGCTAGAGGAGATAGAGGACACCAAAGAAGTAGGTTTTCTAAACACAGTACTGCTGAGGCACATATGAATACACAAAGACTGTGTCAGCATGCACAAGGCCTGCACAGGTCTCTACCAGATAGCATCCCAGCTCTGAGAGAAGTTGAGACAAGCCCCATCCCCAACCCAGAAACTATCTCCAATTAATAACTGCTCACAGGTGAAAAATCGGTTTTCTCCAATGGAATCTCACTGCAGTTACAAACAACTCTTATAGCAGACCCTATGACTAGCAGTAGATGGACACACACAAAGTGACCTCAATGGCATCTTTGGTACCTCTTTGTCTTATAATCTTTTGTCAGGGCTTCTAATTTTTTTCCACTTTACAGGTCCTTTGAGTAAACATTATGGCTTCAGTTTTATGTTTTTATGGGATTCCTGTGTGTATGAACTTTATGTCTTTGTGTCTATACTTATTTATTTATTTTTTTGCTTTTTCTGTGGATCCTTTTTTAATTGTTTGTTTTGCCTTATCCCTGTTTGATTGTTTTATTTTATTATTTTATTTTATTCTTCTTTAGATTCCTGTTTTCTGAGAACAGACAGAAATAGTGTGTATGGAGATGGGAGGGGAAGAGGGTTGGATCTTACAGGAACTTGGAAGGAAGAAACCAGAATCAGAAAATAATATATGAAAAAAAATCTATTTCCAATAAAAGACAAATAAGGGGAAAAACAGACCCAAATAAAAATCACAGTGAGAATGACCAAATTTAGTAAGCACATAAAGCCAGATAGTCTTCTAGTTTCCTTATGTGAATCATCTAACTTTTCTCTTTAACCGTGAGAAGCAGATACTATTTTATCTTTGTTTTCCAGATGGTGACACTGAAGCATGAAGAAGTGAAATTGCCAACATTGTGCATATGGTGAGTGTTAGCCCATGTTTTGAATCATCTAGAAACAGTATATTAGAAAACCTAATTTGTTCTATGAATAAAATATAATTATTTAGTATAGTACCTCCTGAAATTTTAATTATGAAATGTTACATAATATTATGAATATATATTTTGAAAATAATACACTTAATAATGTTGTATTTAGAAAATACTTAGCTGCAGTATAAGTAGTCTAAGACCATAATCATCATAAAAATCTTTAGAAAGAGAAGTCAGTAAACTATGACACACAGATTCCCTAGCTCACTTGAATGGAAACATATCATACTTCCCGACTTGGTGCTGCATTACCAAGGTCATTACTTGCTGCATTACCAAGGTCATTACATGTCTGTCTCACATATTCTTTTATTGAAAGTCTAACAGGTCCTCTGCCTAGTGTGTAAGAGAACAAATCTGACTCCTAAAGTAGGTTCTTCACTAATAGCCATGTCTTGATTTCTGTATGATCATACTCTGAACTCAGTGTTTTGTTTTTGTTTTTTGTTATTAGTTGAAGACCTGATGGCCATGTTAATGTCATATGATGCTGACATCAGCCAGATATTTCATACAAGTAGAAAAATATGAATTTTAAAATCCATCTTTGACCCCAAAGAAACATTTCTGTCTTTTCTTCTAATGATATACTGTGCATCTCCACTAACAAAAGGAGTGAGTTCTTGAAAATTATGGAATTCAAGGTAAGATGCTGGGGATATAGCTCAATCGTAGAGTGATTGCCTAGTGTCTATAAGATCTCAGGTTTAGCCTCCAGTCCTATGCATGAACTAAATATCTTCAGACATGGTGTAAATAGTAGGCTTGCAAAAAAACAAGATTATCACAAATTTTAGGTTTCTTGGGATACTAAAGATTCAATTACAAAATATAAACACTTGAAAATAATACATTTCCTTGAGAGTGAGATACAAAGTATAAACTTAATTGTAATTATTTAAACTACACAATTATTTGTATAGAATTTGCTCTTGTAACTGTCTGAAAATTTTTTTTAAAAAATATGTGGAGTGTAGAAACACAAAAGGACAATTTAATGACATCTACTCTATTCTATTCAGTGGGATGTGTTAACAGAAGCAGACTTAAATAATTAGCTTGGACAATTCCCTTACAGTCTTTTATTCTACAGTAAGATTGTAGACTTACTCTCCCTTCTTTTCTATGATATTTGAACTTGGAAACGTATCTGGAAGTTGAAATACACAAAATTTTCAGAACTTAAAAATATTTATTTTAAAAGTATCTTTGACTACAGAGTCAATGTGTCTTACATGTTATACAAAACATGCAATTTGAAGCAATTCTAAAAACTTTGAAAGCCCTTCAAAATGTGTAAGACATTGCTATAATTTTATTTTAGAAATAAAAGGTTTTTAAAAGGCTTTATTTGGTACAGCAGCAATAGTCACACTCATAAAAGAGCCACAGTGAAGATGCCTTTGAATGTTCAAAGAAGCTATGGTTACATCCACAATAGTCTATGATCCAGAAATGACACACCATGTTTTCAAAGAAAGAAATAAAATTGTGATTACTTGCTGGCTCAGATTCATTGCTAATATTATAGGAGTCCCAGATGCAATAAATAGGGGGCTGACTACCAATGTATCACTCAGTTGTTGAGGGGAGTAAGAATTGTAAATAAGCTTATTTTTAACCCAAATCCAGAAACATACATAACACAATGCATGCTTCATAGTAATCAGGAATATCTTGTGAAGGTCACATATGTCACAGACTGGATAACAGTATATCAGAATATCAGATCACTAGGTCATTCATGAAATGAAAGTTTCAACCAATGGTTCATTCATCTGGTAAAAAGCATATTTTTATATTTCCAAATATCCCAGCCATACACTATTTATTATCTATGAATGTCTGTCCTATAGTTTATCTTCTGAAGAGTTTAAAATGCTGATGTCCCTGACCTAACATAGTAAAAAATGCTTTGCTTAAAATAACTCTATAGTTTGACAAATAAAATGAAGGGTAAAATACATTATTGAAATTACATAACAAAATATTAGCAGATATAACATTAGCATCACAGCTAAATATCTTAAACATTACCCCATCTTGATTTGTATATACTCTCGAATCACACATGTACAGAAATGTGATCTTGAACAAATTACCCAATGAAGTTCAAATCAAAATGAATAGAAACTAACAATTGCTTAGCACATATGACAATTCAGGTTTATTTTTACAATAATATGAAGTTTACATATTATTCTATTTTTAATGTTTTTCCTTCGTCTCCAATGAGACCATTTAATTTTTATTAATTTTTACTTAATCTTGATGTATATATAGCATATGCAAATTGTTGTAGACACATCCACTATATTATCTTCTCTTACTCCCTACAACTTCTGCAAAACCCCTTCTTCTTTTCAACTAATCCTTCTCCTACTGTCATGTCTTATTTTTTCTGCAGATTTTATACAAGTAGTCACAGCAAGAAAAAAAAATGTTAAGGAATAAATGCATTTAAATGGTTTCTATTTCTTCCTGTACACTATCTCATATATATTTTATACATTATTTTTAAAATGGGAGATATATTTAAGCATTTAAAACATTCACAAAATTGTAGTTTTAGAAATTCAAATTATTAATTTAAGAATATATATACAGAAAAAAAACCAGCATTCATTGAGTTTCTTTTTTCATATGCTGATACCATATCTCACTTTGTAGCCTAGGCTGGCCTTCCACTTCCAGTGGTCCTCTTGTCAGAGCATCCTAAGTGTTATGATTATACATGTTAGCCACTAATCTGGCTCTAATTTTGCTGTTATCATTATTTGTTCCTTGATTTTTATACAAGTGAACATGCCTCTTGAACACATGAATTTTAAGAGCTTCACATTTGAGCCAGTCTTGTTTCCAAGCAATAAAGAAAGCTATGGAATACTACAGTTGAATATGATTTTAGTGGTATCTTCAGTTGTGATTTTGATGAGATCTAGAATCATCTAAGAAATGGGTTTCTGAACATACCTGTAAGGAATTAGTTATCATGATTAGTTCAATTAGGTGAGATGGCCCACTTACTATGGACTGGACTCTGGACTTTTTTAAAGAGAATATGTGAGACCAACACAGCAATCATTCTTTTCTGCTTCCTGGTTGAGGATAAACTATGTCCTAGTTGAGGATACACTATGACCAGACCTTTCAAGCTCCTTCTCTGTGGCTTACTCACCATGATGCACTGCAACTGAACTGTTAGCCAGAACAAACCCTTTCTTTATAAGGTACTTTTGTTACAGAACTTTTACATGTCAACAGGAAAAGAAACTAAATAAAAAATTGGTACTAAGAAGTAGCCTTCTGCAATGATAAAATTGGCCATCTGTCTCTTAGGAACTCGAAACTGTTTTTTATATGGAATGTGGAAGATTTTGATGCTTTGGGCTAGGAAAACTGTAGTGTGATTTCTAGTTTCAATGTCTTTGCTGTGGCAAATACCTTGTCAAAAACAACACTGAGGAGGAAGAGGATTTTTCAGTTTAAAATTGCTGGTTTCAGTCCATCACTATGGGAAGTCAAGGTATGAATTTAAAGCTTTATTTATGCCCATCTTCAAGATGACATAGAATGGTATTAAAATGCATCAGTCTTGCATTCTTGCTAGATTACAGATGACTGTGGGGTCTTGCCCCATCAGGAACTTAGGTCACCTCTGAAGAGGTGGTCTGGAACTGAGGAAAGGTAAGTGCACCACTCCTGTTCTTCCTCTTACCCAGAGACAATCAGAAGCATCAGTGGGGTGTCAAGTCAAGCAAGAACTCCTTTATTGTTAGGCAGTAAGCCTTTTTTATAGCAGAGAATCTCAGAACCCTAGGAGGGGGTGGAAGGAACCAACCAATCTTTTTAAAGGTCACCCTATACTCACTTCTTTGTTTACAAGTTGTTTATGCACTGACATCCTCTCCTGATATTTGTATCTAATCTTAGCATAAACTACTTGGGCTAACTTCCATCTGTCTAACTTCCTCTTTGCACCATCTTTGTAGCTCATGTCATCCTGTATGCCCCACAGATAACTTTCTTAGTCTTACACAAGTCAAGTTTCAAACCACCAAACTGCTCCCTTTAATAGGTAGTAATAGGTAGTCTTCCATCCTACCTCCATTAAGCTAATCTAGACACTACACAGATTCTCCCATAGGCCATCCTGCTCTAGCAATCCCTCATTCAGACTATCTTTCCCAATGATTCTAGGTTGGGATAAGCTGACATTAAAAGCTAACCATTACAGGAGTTTAAACAACTGTTTTCCTTGGATATGTAAAGATAGTCATGTTGAAACAGACACAAATAATAGAGGCCTGGCTCATGAGTCTTCAGAGGGGAATAAATATAAAGAAATAAGCTAGGAACCATTCATGTGATATTTGGGCTTCACTCTGGCTTCATTTTGCCCCTGTCCTGGGAGCCTGAGTGGAGATGAATTTGGAGGTAATACACTAAATATTTTGGTGGAGTAAAGGAGTAAACTTCACAAGCTGAAGTTTTCAGTAAGGAAGTCACAAACAGAAGGGAATAGAGTAATTAAAGAGAAACTTTGCACTCTGCACTGGGACAATAGGAAATATGGCTTGAGAGTATGAATCCACTCATCAAAAATTCCAACACAAATATATGCAAATTTATGTGAAAGGAAAAAAAATCTCGTCTGATAATGCAGCAAAAAAAGGTTCCCTGGTCTGCAGACACGGAACCCTAGGAGAGTGTTTGCCCTGGGTTTGCATATATGCGCTTAAACAACCATGGTAGAGGGAGGAAGCAGCTCTTCCCATGAAATAGACATAGAACTTGGTATAGTAAGGCATTAATCTTGAAGACATAAAAAGCTAAATAGTTTTGAGATTCAAGAAACTTGGTCCAGAGTTTCAGAAAGCAGCTAAGGACAAGAACAGTGTGGAATTGTCAGAATCCCTACAAGGCAGATTTGAGAGGCCCTTGAGTGAAGCTATGAAGTGAAGCTTAGGTTTCAGTGGAGTTACCAGGATATTGGAGGTGCCAACAAAGTAGAACATCCACTAAGGAAAGCTGTGGTCATTAGCTATATGTGCTACAGATGGCAGAGTTAGAGGAATGGTATTATAAAAAAATCTTTGAACCTCAGCCAATTTCATCATAAGCACAAGATTTCAGAAATGGAATTCAGGATTTGGTGTTTGCCCTGTTCTATTTCAGTTGTAATTTTGTCCAATCATTTTTGGTTTTGCAGCAATTCTTCCATTTTAGAATGAGAATGTTTATTCTGACCATTGTACATTGGAAGTATGTCACTAGATTTTTATTCTAAAGGGCTTGTTGGTAAGAAATTGTTGAATCACATTTGAGAGAAGGACTATGAACTTTCGTTATGTATTTATTTATTCATTCATTCATTCATTCATTTATTTGTGTGTACATGTGTGCATATGTGTGTGTAGGACATGTGTATCATAGTGGTAGTTTTCATGTGAAAGTCTGGATTCCACTACTTATCAAAGTGTTTTCTCTCCTTTTTCATGTGGGTTCCAGAAATCTAAAACACATTGACAGGATTGCTAGCAAATGTCTTTATCTGCTGAGCCAACTCACTAGTCCATGGACTTTTCAATATGAGTCTTTAAAACACTGAGGACAAGCTCCTCCCACCTCATCATCAGCACCACTACTGGGCCCAGCCCCCAACTCTGGTAGATGCCACTTTTCTGATGCAAGCCACACTAGTTGGAGGAGCAGGTCAGTGACTGGCCTGCCAGCTGGACTGTCCAACTCCCTGGATCCTATTTTCACAAGACCATTGGGCCACCCAAGCCCACTCACATCATTGTCCTCCTTTTGTCCAGCCCTTCCCCCAACTCTGACAGACTTCATAGGCCCAGTTACAGACCTCATCACTCAGAAAAGCAGGAGAGTGACCTGTTTGCCGGCCAAGATGTAGCACTTCCCAGTTTCTGTTCCCTAGGACACATCCTATGGTCCTCCTCCTCCCAACTCATTACCAGTGTGTTGCTGCTGGGACCATTTCTATTAACCTATGTATTGCCACATGACTTGTGGCTTTACCTGTCTTACAGCATGTCTTGGTCCCTCTGTGTCTCCCAGTGACTCCACTGAATCTGCCCTTTTTCCTCATAATATTCTCAGTTTGGCTGCTCCACCTACATTTCTTCAGACTGGCTACCAGCCAGTCAGTTCTTTATTAACCAAAGAGAGTAATATATATTCACCATGTACAGAAAGATTTTTTCCACAGCACCATCCAACAAAGGAAGACCCAGAAATCAGGACCTAGACCTATAATTATCCCAAAACCAGATGCCAGGGCACTATGGCATCACCAAACCCCAACTATCCTACAACAGCAAGACCTAAATATTCCAAGGCAGCTGAAACATAAGAAAGTGACCTCAAACACAATTTTATGAAAATAATAGAGGTCCTTAAAGAGGAAATGAAAAACCCACTTAAAGAAATTGAGGAAAAGACAACCAAAAAATTGGAGGTTATCAATAAATTATTTAACCAATGCCAAGAAAATCAAGAAAAAACTAATAAGTGAAGGAAACTATTCAAGATCTAAAAATTGAAATACAAGCAATAAAGAAAACAGAAATTGAGGGAATTCTGGAAATAGAAAATTTGGGTAAGCAAATAATAACTATTGATCCAAGCAAGCATCACCAACAGAATATAAGAGATGGAAGAAAGAATCTCAGGCATTGAACATATGATAGAAGAAATAGATTCATTGGTCAAAGAAAATGTTAAATCTAAAAATCTCCTAAGAAAACATCCAAGAAATCTGGGACACTACAAAAAGACCAAACCTAAGAATAATATGAATAGAAGAAGGAGAAGAATCCTAAAAAACCAGAAGATATATTTAACAAATTCATAGAAGAAAATTTTCCTAATCTAAAGGAAGATAAAAGTACAAAAAGCTTACAAAACACCAAATGGACTGGACCAGAAAGGAAAATTCCTGCACCATATAAAAATGAAAGCACTAAACATACAGAACAAAGAAAGAATATTAAAAGCTACAAAGTAAAAAAGGCCAAGTAACATATAAATGCAAATCAATTAGAATCACACTCTACATCACAATGGAGACTCTAAAAGCCAGAAGGGCCTGGACTAATGTCTTTCAGAATCTAAAAGACTACTAGTGTCAGCCAAAACTATTCTACCTAGAAAAATTTTCAATCACCATAGAAGAAAAAAAGCAAGATATATAATTATAAAGTTAAATTTAAACAATATCTACCCAAAAATCTACCCTACAGAAGTTTCTAGAGGAAAAATACAACCCAAGGAAGTAGACTATACCCACAATAACACTGGAAATAGATAATCCACACGAGCAAAACTCAAAGAAGGGACACACACACACACACACACACACACACACACACACACACACACACTACCACCACCACTAACAATAACAAAACAACAGGAATTAGCACTGGTCATTAATATCCTTCAATATTAATGGACTCAATATGCCAAAAGAAGACACAAGATAGCAGAATGGATTCAAAAGTAAGATTCATCCTTCTGCTGCATAGAAGAAATACACCTCAATATCAAAAACAGATATTACAACAGAGTAAAGAGTTGGAAAAAGACTTTTCAGTCAAATGGAAATAAGAAGCAAGCTGGTATAGATATACTAATATCTAACAAAATAGAATTCAAACCAAAATTAATCAAAAGACATGGAGAATGACTGAGAAAAAATCCACTAAGATGATGTCTCAATTCTGAATTCAGCTATTCCCAAAATGCAAGGATATGCATGTTTGTAAAGGAAACATTACTAAACTTTATATCACACATCCAACCCCCACATTAATATGGGGAGAGTTCCACACCCCACTCTCACCAATGAACAGGTTGTCCATACAGAAATGAACAGAAAAATAATGGAACTAACAGATATTTTGACTCAGATTCACCTGAGAGATACCTACAGAACATTTCACCCAAACACAAAAGAATATATGTTCTTCTCACCACCTCATAGAACCTTCTCCAAAACTGACTATATACTTGGTCACAAAGCAAATCTCCACGAAGGCAAAAAAAAAAAAAAAAAAATGAAGTAAATCCCTGCATCCTATCAGACCAGCATGGATTAAAGCTGGATTTCAACAACAACTAAAACTACAGAATGCCTATAGACTTATGGAAACTGAACAACTCTAACTGAATTGTTACTAGGTGAAGGAAGAAATAAGAAATTAAAGACTTCCAAGAATTCAATGAAAATGAATGTACAACATACCCAAACTTATGGGACACAATGAGAGTGGTGCTAAGAAGAAAGCTGATAACACTAAGGCTCTCATAAAGAATTTGGAGACATCTCATACTAGTGGCTTAATGACACACCTGAAAGCTCTAGGTGTTCAAAAAGAAGGAAACATCCAAGAGGAGGTAAGTGGCAGGAAATAATCAAAGTGAAGGCTGATATCAATAAAACAGAAACAAAAGGAAAAATACAAAGAATCAATGAAAGAAAGAATTGGTTCTATGAAAAAAAATCAACAAGATATACAAATCTTTATTTAAACTAACCAAAAGATAGAGAGAAAATATCCAAATAAATAAAATCAGAAATGAAAGTGGGAACATAATGACACTGAGGAAGTACAATTATTAGAGCATACTTCAAAAACATGTAGTCCACAAAATTGGAAAATCTAAAAGAAATGGACAAATATCTTTATAAATATCACTTACCAAAATTAAATCAATGTTAGTTAAATAATTTAAATAGACCTATAAAATAAAATGAAATAGTCATTAAAAGTCTCCTAGCCAAAAATGTCAAGGGCCAGATGATTTTATTGCAAAATTCTATACAAGACTTTCAAAGAAGAGCTAATACCAGTATTCCTCAAATTATTCCAAAAAAATAGAAACAGAAAGAACACTGCAAAGTTCTTTCTATGAGGCCATAGTAACTCTGATACCCAAACCACACAAAGACTAAACAAACAAAGAGAATTAGAGGCCAATTTTACTCATGAAACATTGATGCAAAAATACTCATTTAAAACACTAGCAAACCAAGTCAAAGAAAACATCAAAAAGCTCATCCATTTACCATGAACACATAGGGTTCATTCCAGAAGATGCAGAGAGAGTTCAATATATGGAAATCTATCAATGATTTGACCATATAAACAAACTGAAAGAAAAAACACATTTTGATCTCATTAGATGCTGAAAAAGCCTTTAACAACATCCACCCCCCCTTCATGATAAAAGTTTTGGAGAGATCAGGGATACAAGGGACATACCTAAACATAATAAAAGCAATATACATCAAGATGACAGCCAACATCTAATTAAATGGAGACATATTCAAAGCAATTCTACTAAAATCAGGAACAAGACAATGCTATCCTCTGTCTATATTTATTGAATATAGTACTTGAAGTTCTAGCTAGAACCACAAGACAACTAAGAAAATAAAGGGGATATAAATTAGATAATAGGATAGAATACATAAGCGACCCCCAAAATTTTACCAGGGAACTCCTACAGCTCATAAACACCTATAATGATATGGCTGGACACAAGATTAACTCAAAGAAAGCAGCAGCTCTCCTATAACATATGATAAATGCTCTGAGAAAGAAATCAGAGAATGAACATCCTTCATAATAACCACAAAAAATATAAAATATCTTGGGGTAACATTAACTAACCAAATGAAAGCCCTGTATGACAAGAACTTTAAGTTTTTGAAGAAAGAAATTGGAGAAGATATCAGAAGATGGAAAGACCTTCCATGCTCATGAATCAGTAGGATTACCATAGTAAAAATGGCCATCTTACCAAAAGCAATCTGCAGATTCAGTGCAATTCCCATTAAAATCCCAACACAATTCTTTATAGATCTCAAAAGAATAGTACACAACTTTATGTGGAAAAATAACAAAACCCACGATAGGCAAAACAATCCTATACAATAAAAGAATTTCTGGAGGTATTACCATCCCAAATTTCAAGTTCTACTACAAAGCTATAGCAATGCAAACCACACTGTATTGACATAAAATAGTCAAATGGATCAATGGAATCGAGTCAAAGACCCAGATGTCAATCCACACACCTGTTGTGGACACCTGATTTTTTTATAAAGAAGCTGAATTATACAATGGAAGAAGGAAAGCATCTTTGATAAATGGTGCTGGTCTAACTGGATGTCAGCATGTATAATAATGCAAATGGATACATAACTATCACCCTGCACAAAAGTAAAGTCAAAGAGGATCAAAGATCTCAACATAAATCCAGATATACTGAACCTGCTGAAAAAAAAAAAAGTGGAAAATAACCTTGAACACATTGGCACATGAGACAACTTCCTGAACAGAACACCAATAACGCAGACACTAAGATCGAAAATTAGTAAGTGGGACCTCATTAAAGTAAATAGGACATCATTAAAGAAAAAAGCCTTATTATGGCAAAGGACACTGTCAAAAGGACAAAATGGCAGCCTAAAGAATACAAAAAGATCTTCACCAACCCCACTTCTGACATAAAGCTTTTTTCCAAAATATATAATGACCTCAAGAAACTACACATAAAAAACCAAACCAAAACAAAAACAAACAATGCAATCAAAAGTGGGGTAGAGATTTAAACAAATAATTATCAGAATAATCTCAAATGGCTAAGGAACACATAAAGAAATCTTCAATATCCTTAGCCATCAGGGAAATGAAAATCAAAACCACTCTGAGATTCCATCTTTCACCTATCAGAATGGCTAAGATCAAAAACACAAGTGACTGACAGCTCATGCTGGAGAGGATGTGGAGCAAGGGAAACATTCATGCATTGCTGGTAGGTGTGCAAACTTGTACAGCCACATTGGAAATCAATATTGTGGTTTCTCAGAAAATTGGGAATCAATCTACCACAAGACTCAGCTATACCACTTGTGGGCATATACACAAGGGATGCTCAATTATACCACAAGGACACTTGCTCAAGTATGTTCACAGCAGCTTTATGTGTAATAGCCAGAACCTAGAAACAACCTATATGTCTCTCAACATAAGAATGGGGTTTTAAAAAGTGGTACATTTACATGACAACATATTACTTAGCTGTTAGAAAAAATCATCCTGGGTGAAGTAACCCAGACCCAGAAAGACAAACATGGCATGTACTTACTTTTAAGTGGATATTTGTTGTAAAGGACTATGCTAGTCCACCGACCCAGAGAGGCTATGTAACAACAAGGGATCAAGGAAGGATGCTCAGACCTCTGGGAAGGGCAAATAGAAGATATTTTGTGGGTGGACTGAGGGTGGGAGGGGATGGGAACATGATGATTCAGGTTTGTGGGGTGGAGGGCAAGAGTCAGGGGTACTGAAGGAGATAACTGGAAAGGGGAAGGGGCATTCCCTGGCACAAGGGAAACTTCCAGGAATCTACAAGGATTCCCAAGCTAAGACTCCTAACAATTTCAGATACATAGCCTGAACTAGCCATCTTCTGTGACCAGGCAAGACTTCCAGTGGAGGGATTAGGACACCAACTCAGCCCCATAACCTTTGACCTACAGTCTGTACTGTCTATGGAATGTGCTAGAGTAAGCGTGGCATAGAGACTGAGGGAGTAGCCATCCAACAATGACTGGTTCAGCCTGAGATTCATGCCCTGACAGTAACTGTAGCCCCAGGATCCAGTGGCTGGATGACACAGAGACCTAGGATAGAACCAAATATGACTAGGGGAAAAAAAATCCTGTCAGTGTAATGAGACCTAACAATCAATATTCTATTAGACTCATAAATTGGTGCCTAGCCCAGTTGTTATCAGAGAGGCTTCATCCAGTAACTTGTGGAAACGGATGCAAAGACCCTCAGCCAAACATTAGGCCAAACTCAGGAAATACTGCTGATGAGAGGAAGGATTGTATGTAGGAGCCAGAAGGGTCAAGGACATCACAAGAAAACCCACAGAATTAATGAATCCAGGCTCATAGGAGCTCAGAGTCTGAACTGACCAGGGAGCTGCATGTGACTGACCTAGGCGCTCTGCATATATAGGACATTAGTGTAGCTTGGTCTACTTGCCAGGACTACTAACAGTGGGATTGGGGGCTGTCTTTAACTCTTTGGCTGGGTTGTGGGACCCTATTCCTTATACTGGGTCACCTTGCCCAGCCTTAATGCAAAGGGAAGGGCTTAGTCTTACTATAACTTGATATGCCTTGCTTTGTTAATATCCATTGGAGGTCTGGCCTTTTCTGAACAGAAATGGGGTGGAGTGGATTGATTGGGGAGGTGGGGTAGAGAGGAGGTGTGAGTGAGAGACTAGAAAGAGAGAAGGGAGGAGAAACAGTGGTCAGGCTGTAAAATAAATAAATAAATTAATTAGGAAAACACTGAGGACAACCAGTGGAAGGAAATAATTTAAAGGGATATATTAGAATGCCATGTTTATAAAAGGAAAAGTTGTGATAATTACTCTCAATTTTCAATTTCATAAGTGTTGAATCACTTAAGAGATGGACCCAATTTTGTACCTGTGGAGGATTATCCTGATAAGTTTTATTGATGTGGGAAGAGAAACCAAGCTGGTACATCACTGTCTGGGATGGGATCCTGAACTGCCTGAAAAAGAAAAAGCAAGGAGCATCAGTGTCCATCTTCCCCTGGACACAACGTGACCAGCTCCCTCAGGTTCTTAATGCTGTGACTTTGCTCCCCACTGTAATGGGCTATAATCTAAACTGCTTTGGCCTTTATATCCCTTGTATCACAATATTTGATTGTATTTATTTGATTTCATATACTGATTTAGTGTGCACAGAATCTAATAATAAAAAAGAAATTAAAGAGTAAATTCAATATAAAGGAAACAAAAGTTTAAATACTAATATTACTATATCTAATGAAATAAAGCAATAAAACATTTACACTAGATTTTCTAATTTCTGCTCATTCCTCTTAAACAAAAAACATCTAGTTAAAAGGAACTACTTTTGTAGATGAGTGTTTAAAGCACTCTTCATCAATTATACAGAAAAACTATAGGTACAGACATAATTTCTATATGTTTAAGACACCTTTGATTTATCTAACAATATTTTAATAGTATCTTCATTTCACATATAACATGCTTTTATGACTGAATACATAACATTTTATTCCAATTCTAATACTATTTCAAAACTTCTATATTATATATGTACTAACTAAGCACCCAATTATATTTACTAAAACTACATGCTGTCCCAATGATTTTCAACCTTAATATATGTATTGTCTAAAATGGCTTGGAAATAAATATATTTCCCATAAAAAAAAAAGGTGAGATTTTCTTTAGTTAAAAAAAAATAATTTCTTAATTTGTGGGAATCAAAACAGGGGCCAGAGGAAAAAAATAAACTAGAGCCAGGGGTCAATAACTACTTTTTGTGAATTCTGAGGCATTTGTATCATCTTAACATTTTCATTATTATTATTATTATTATTATTATTATTATTATTATTATTATTATTAGGTGTTTTAATTTTATATATCAGCCATGGGTTCCCCTGTCCTTCCCCCTCCCGCCCCCACACCCACCTTCCCCCTAGCCCCTCCCCTCCATTCCCATGTCCTCCAGGACCAAGACACCCCTGGGGACTCATTTAAACCTGGTGGATTCAGTACAGGCAGGTCAAGTCCCCTCCTTCCAGGCTGAGCAGGTGTCCCTGTGTAAGCTCAAGGTTCCAAACAGCCATCTTATGCATTAAGGACAGGTCCCGGTCCCACTGCCTGGGTGTCTCCCAAACAGATCAAGCTATTCAATTGTCTCACTTATCCAGAGGGCCTGATCCAGCTGGGGGCTCCACAGCCAATGGTTCATAATTCATGTGCTTCCATTTGATTGGCTATTTGTCCCTGTGCTTTTTGCAATCTTGGATTCAACAATTCACAATCTTGCAGCCCCTCCTCCTTCTCCACAGTTGGACACCTGGAGCTCCACCTTGGGCCTGGCCAAGGATCTCTGCATCCACTTCCATCAGTTATTGGATGAGTGTTCCAAGATGACTGCTAGGATGGTTAGTCATCTGATCACCAGACTAGGTCAGATCAGGCACTCCCTCAACCACTGCAAGCAGTCTACAGAGGATATATCATTGTGGATTTCAGGGGCCTTCTTGAGCACTCTCCCTATTCCTGTTCTCATGTGGTATTCATTTATCATGGATATTCCTGTTATTCTTCATTCTCCCTTTCTGTTATTGATCCAGCTGGGATCTCCTGCTCCTCTAAGCTTTCTTTCCCTCAAATCTTGCCCTTCATTACTCCCACTGTCATCCAGGTTGTTCATGTAGATCTCATCCATTTCTCTGTCATTGGTCCCATATTCTAGGTAGCCTCCCTGGAGTTGTGTAGCAGTCTAGTCATCTTTGTTTTGCATCTAGTATCCTCCTATGAGTGAGTACATACCATGTTTGTCCTTCTGAGTCTGGGTTACCTCACTCAGGATGATTTGTTCTAGATCCATTCATTTGCCTGCAAACCTCATGATGTCATAGTTTCTGCTGAGTAATACTCCATTGTGTATATGTACCACATTTTCTTTATCCATTCTTTAGTTGAAGGGCATGTAGGTTGTTTCCAGGTTCTGGCTATAACAAACAATGCTGATATGAACATAGCTGAGCAAATGCCCTTGTGGTATGATTGAGCATTCCTTGGGTATATGCCCAAGAGTGCTACAGCTGGGTCTTGCGGGAGATGGATTCCCGGTTTTCTAAGGAAGCACCATATTGATTTGCAAAGTGACTGTATGAGCTTGCATTCCCACCAGCAGTGGAGGAGAGTTCCCCTTGCTCCAATCCTCTCCAGCATAAGCTGTCTTCTGTGTTTTTGATCTTAGCCACTGTGACAGATGTAAGGTGGTATCTCAGAGTCATTTTGATTTGCATTTCCCAGATAATTGGGGATGTTGAGCAATTCCTTAAATGTCTTTCAGCCATTTGAACTTCCTCTGTTGAGAATTCTCTGTTTAGTTCTATAGCCCATTTCTTAATTGGACTGTTGGGCATTTTGATGTCTAATTTCTTGAGTTCTTTATATATTCTGGATATCAGCCCTCTGTCACATGTGTGGTTGGTGAAGACCTTTTCCCATTTTGTAGACTGTCGTTTTGTCTTGTTGACCATGTCCTTTGCTCTACAAAAGCTTCTCAGTTTCAACAGGTCCCATTGATTGATTGTTTCTCTCAGTGTCTGTGCTAATGCTATTATATTTAGAAAGTGATCTCCAGTGCCAATGCATTCAAGAGTACTTCTTGCTTTCTCTTCTATCAGGTTCAGAGTAACTGGATTTATGTTGAGGTCTTTGATCCACTTGGACTTAAGTTTTGTGCATGGTAACAGACATGGAACTATTTGCAACCTTCTACACATTGACATCCAGTTATGCCAGATCCATTTGTTGAAGATGCTTTCTTTTTTCCATTGTACATTTTTGGCTTCTTTGTCAAAAATTACATGTTCATAGTTGTGCGGGTTAATGTCAGGGTCTTCAATTCAATTCCATTGGTCCACATGTCAGTTTTTATGCCAGTACCAAGCTGTTTTTATTATTGTAGTTCTATAGTAGTGCTTGAGGTCAGGGATTGTGATGCCTCCAGAGGTTGTTTTATTGTACAGGATTCTTTTGGCTATCCTGAGTTTTTTGTTTTTCCATATGAAGTTGAGTATTATTCTTTCCAGGTCTGTGAAGAATTGTGTTGGTAATTTGATGGGGATTGCATTGAATCTGTAGATTGCTTTTGGTAACATTGCCATTTTTACTATGTTAATCCTGCCTATCCATGAGCATGGGAGATCTTTCCATTTTCTGACATCTTCAATTTCTTTTTTTCAGGGACGTAAATTTCTTGTCATATAGGTCCTTCACATGCTTAGTTAGAGTAACCCTAATGTATTTTATATCATTTGTGGCAATTGTAAAGGGTGATCTATCTCTAATTTCCTTCTCAGCCTGTTTGTCTATTGTATATAGGAGGGCTACTGATTTTTTGAGTTGATCTTATATCCTGCTATGTTGCTGAAGGTTTTTATTAGCTGTATCAGTTCCTTGGTTGAATTTTTGGGGTCACTCATGTATACTATCATGTCATCTGCAAATAGGAAGAGCTTGACTTCTTCCTTTCCAAATTGTATCCCCTTAATCTCTTTGTGTTGTCTTGTAGCTCTGGCTAGAACTTCAAGTACTATATTGAATAAGTATGGGGAGAGGGACAGCCTTGCCTTGTTCCTGATTTTAGTGGTATTTCTTTGAGTTTCTCTCCATTTAATTTGATGTTGGCTGTTGGCTTGCTGTAGATTACCTTTATTATGTTTAGGTATGTTCCCTGTATTCCTGATTGCTCCAAGACCTTTATCATGAAAGGGTGTTGGATTTTGTCAAATGCCTTTTCTGCATCTAGTGAGATGATCATGTGGTTTTTTTCTTTGAGTTTGTTTATATGTTGTACTACATTGATGGACTTTCATATGTTGAACCACCCTTGCATCCCTGGGATGAAGCCTACTTGGTCATGGTGGATAATTGTTTTGATGTGTTCTTGGAGTCTGTTTGCCAGAATTTTATTGAGTATTTTTACATCAATGTTCATGAGGGAGACTTGTCTATACTTCTCTTTCTTTGTTGCATCTTTGTTTGGTTTAGGAATCAGGGTAATTGTAGCCTCATAGAAGGAGTTTGTTAATATACCTTCTGCTTCTATTGTGTGGAACAATTTAAAGAGTATTGGTATTAAGATCTGGGAGAATTCTGCAGTGAAACCATCTGGTCCAGGGCTTTTTTTTGGTTGGGAGACTTTTAATGACTGATTCTATTTCCTTAGGGGTTATTGGACTATTTAAATGGTTTATCTGGTCTTGATTTAACTTAGGTATGTGGTACCTATCCAGAAAATTATCCATTTCTTTTAGATTTTCCAGTTTTGTGGAGCAGAGGTTTTTGAAGTATGACCTGATGATTCTCTGGATTTCCTCATTGTCTGTTGTTATGTCCCCCTTTTCAGTTCTGATTTTGTTAATTTGGATGCTCTCTCTCTGTCTTTTGGTTAGTTTGGATAAGGGCTTATCTATCTTATTGATCTTCTCAAAGAACCAACTCTTTCATTAATCCTTTGTATTGTTCTCTTTATTTCTATTTTATTGATTTCAGGTCTCAATTTGATAATTTCCTGGCATCTGTTCCTCCTGGGAGACTTTGCTTCTTCCTGTTCAAGGGCTTTCAGGTGTGCTGTCAAGTCACTAGCATGAGATTTCTCCAGCTTCTTTATGTGCTATGAATTTCCCTCTTAGCACTGCTTTCACAGTATCCCATAAGTTTGGTTATGTGCTGTATTCATTTTCATTGAGCTCTAGGAAGTCTTTAATTTCTTTCTTTATTTCTTCCTTAACTCATTGGTGATTCAGTTGAGCATTATTTAGTTTCCATGAGATTGTAGGATTTCTGTAATTTTTTTCTGTTGTTGAAATCTAACTTTAAACCATGGTGGTCTGATAGAACACAGGAAGTTATTCCAATTGTTTTGTATCTGTGGAGATTTGCTTTGTGGCCAAGTATGTGGTCAATTTTAGAGAAGGTTCCATGGGGTGCTGAGAAGAAGGTATATTCTTTTTTGTTTGGGTGGAATGTTCTGTAGATATCAATTAAGTCCAGTTGAGCCATAATATCAGTTAAGTCCATTATGTCTCTGTTAAGTTTCAATTTGGCCTATCTGTCCAGAGGTGAAAGTGGGGTGTTGAAGTCTCCCACTATTAATGTGTGGGGTTTTATATGTGATTTAAGCTTTAGTAATGTTTCTTTTTCATATGTGGGTGCCCTTGTGTTTGGGGCATACATTTTCAGAATTGAGACTTCATCTTGGTGGATCTTTCCTGCGATGAGTATGTAATGTCCTTCATCATCTCTTTTGATTAATTTTAGTTTGGAGTCTATTTTGCTGGATATTAGGATGGCTACATCAGCTTGCTTCTTAAGACCATTTGATTGGAAAGTCTTTTCCCAGCCTTTTAATCTTAGGAGGTGTCTGTCTTTGAGGTTGAGGTGTGTTTCTTGTATGCAGCAGAAAGATGGGTCCTGTTTTCATATCCATTCTGTTAGTCTGTGTCTTTTTATAGGTGAATTAAGTCCATGGATATTAAGGAATATTAATGACCAGTGATTGTTTGTTACTGTTGTTATTTTTATATTTTGGTGGTAATGTGTGTGTACTTCTCTTCTTTGGGGTTTACTGCTGTGGTGTTATCTATTGCCTGTGTTTTCATGGGTGTATCTGCCTTGCTTAGGTTGGAATTTTCCTTCTAGTGCTTTCTGTAGGGCTGGGTTTTTGCATAAGTATTGTTTAAATCTGTTTTTGTCTTGGAATGTCTTGTTCACTCCATCTGTGATGATTGAAAGTTTTGCTGGTTATTTAGTCTAGGCTGGTATCCATGGTCTCTTAGTGTCTGCATTATATCTGTCCAGGTCCTTCTGCTTTCAAAGTCTCCATTGAGAAATCGGGTGTTATTCTGATGGGTTTGCCTTTATAAGTCACTTGGCCTTTTTCCTTTGCTGCCCTTAATATTCTTTCTTTACTCTGTACGTTTAGTTGTTTAATTATTATGTGGTGAGGGGACTTTTCTTAGAGGTCTAGTCTGTTTGGTATTCTATAGGCTTCTTATATCTTCATAGGCATTTCCTTCTTTAAGTTGGGAAAGTTTTCTTCTATGATCTTGTTAAATATAATTTCTGTGCCTTTGAGTTGGTATTCTTCTCCTTCCTCTATCCTTATTATTTGTAGTTTTGGTCTTTTCATGGTGTCCCAAATTTCTTGGACATTTTGGGTCATGACTTTGTTTTTTTTTTTTTCTTTGACAGATGAATCTATTTCTTCTACCATATCTCCAACACCAGAGATCCTCTCTTCCATCTCTTACATTCTGTTGGTTATACTTGCATCTGAAGTTCCTGTTTCTTTACTGAGATTTTCTATTTCCAGCATTCCTCTGCTAGTGTCTTCTTCATTTTTTCTATTTCCCTCTTCAGGTCTTAGACTGTCTCCCTTGCTTTTTCACGATTTTCTTTCAGGGACTTATTTTTTTCTTCTGCTTTAATTGTCCTTTCCTCTAGTTTTTATATAGCATTCTTCCCATTTTTTGTTTGTCTGTTCCTCTATTTTATTTTTATTTCTTCTATATAAATCTCTAGCCTCTTCAGGATGTTACTTATAAGGTTGTTTTCTTCTTCTTCTTCCATTCCGTATTGTTCAGGTCTAGCTGTTGGAGAAGGGCTAGGTTCTGGTGATGCTGTATTGCTCTTTATTTTGTTGTATGTACTTCTGCCTTGACGTCTGCCCATCTCCTCTTGGGTTAGTTCTTGGTCTTATCAGTGTACTTGGTCTAGAGAGAGCTGACAGATTTAGGGAGTCTCTCTCTGGTCCAGATGGAAGCTCTGGGCCAAATGAGAATGCTGGTCCAGATGAGAGTGCTGGCCAGATAGGAGCTGGGGGGCTGGACTCTGAGTCTTGGGAAGTCCTGGGGGTCTCCTTATCTTGTCCAGATGGGAGCTCTTCTTGTCCAGATGGGAGTTCCTCTGGTCTCTGGTCCAGATGGGAGTTCCAGGACAGGATGGAAGGTGAGGGCTGGTCTCTTATTCTCAGGAAATGGCTGGAGTCTCTGGCAGATGTGGGTGGGGGCAGGGTGTGGAGACTGCAGTGTCTGCCTGCAGTCTTGGAAAAGGGGAGCCTTCCCACAGGGCCCGCCAATTGGCCAGAACCTGTGGCCAAGTTGGACAGGTCCTCCTGTGATGGCCTGTGTCCAGTGGTGGGACCCAGGGGCAGTTGCCTCTCTACCTATAACCCCAGGCACTCCCCTCTGGTCCAGATGGGAGCTGGAGCTTGGCCTCTGAGTCTCAGGATGTGGCTGAGGTCTTGGGCCAACATTTTCTTTTTATAAGTTCACTTTTTGATTTTTCTATCTTTAAACTTTCTTTAGGACAAAAAGGAACTCATATAGATTTTTTTTAATCTCATAGTTTAATAATGCCTTCCTTCTGCAATTTCCTATAGGAGTTACATTATCAAACCACAGAGCTCTCTACTGTAATCTATAACAAAAGGAAAAGAAACTAACACAGAGACTAAATGCTGACTCTAGGAGGTCTTAAACAATGTTTGTTTAAGAAAAGTAACAATATAAATGGAGTCTTTTAATATCAACTTAATCTTATTTCAGCCACTCATCAGAATATAACTATCAATGTGTAATAATGACAGCAAGTCAGAATCATTGTGCCCGTGGGAATGTATTACAATCAACCCCATGGGTTGCATGAGAGGACTGTCATAATCATTTTAGAATGACACTAATTACTGCCTGTGAAAGAAGCATGCCATTCAATTTTTTTCCAGCCAGCGGATTTTTTAAACATTAAAATTTCATTTTCAGTTTTGGGCAATTGTCTCCTTTAAATTTTATCTTTTTACAATACTAAAGTATCTTACAGATAAGATATCTACTTTGCCAAAATATTTATAGAGTCTGCTTTTTTAATTGATGTTTTAAATCTTTTTTGTCTTATAAAATGTTTAGAGACATGGGATTTTGAATGAATGCCTAGAGAAATTGATTAATTTAGCCTTTGGTGATAAAATCATCTAAAGAATGGGATTTAGGTTATTTACTATCCTGGTCACCAGAGTAGTCTGGTCCAGGCACCCTCTGGACGACTGCCAGCAGTCCAAGATGGGGTCAACCTTGTGGATTCCTGAGAGCCTCCCCAGCACCCTGCCTCTTCCTCTTCCCATGATGTCCTCATCTATCATGGTGTCTTCCTCCTTGCCCTCCCACTCTGCCCCTGTTCTAGCTTGAGCCTCTCATTTCCTTATATATTCTCATCCCCCACTCCTCGCCCTCTGCTACCTCCCACCCCCCACCCCAGTCCACTCATGTAGATCTCATCCACTTCTCCTTCACAGGGTCATCCATGTGTCCCTCCTCAGGTCTTTCCCTGTTAGCTAGCCTTAACCAAGTGGTCATCGCAGAGCCTTTGTCCAATGACAGATGGAGGCAGATACAGAGATCCACGGCCAGGCACCAGGCTGAGCTCTGGGAATCCAATTGATGAAAGAGAGGAGAGATACTGTAGGCAAGGATATTGAGATCATGATGGGAGGATGTGCAGAGATGACTGGCCACACTAGTGGAAGCCCATGACCTGTGGACTGGTGGCTGTGGAGCCCCCATGGGACTGGACTAGGCCCTCTTAATATGGAAGATGGTTGTTTGGCTTGAACTGTTTGGGGGGCACCCAGGCAGGGGGTTCAGGATCTGTCCCCTGGTCTATGGGCAGGCTTCTGGAATCTGGTGTCTGTGGTGTGATATCTTGTACAGCCTTGTTGCAGTGGGAAGGGGCTTGGGTCTGCCTAGGCTCAATGTGCTGGGCTCTGCTGACTCCCCATGGGAGACCTCGATTTTGGGGATGTGGGGATGCAGGGTGGCTTGGGAAAGAGGGCTGGGGGTGGGAAGAGGAAGGAGGGGGATATTATGTGGAGTGAGTAGAAAATTTCTTAATGAAGAAAAATGAAAAAAAAAATGGAATTTAGAGGCAGAGACTATTTTAACTCCTGGTCTCAGTTTACTACCCACCACAGTAGCAAATTCACAGTGGTAATAGCTTCTGACCGCTGGTGACACTCCTTCCATAACCATGAATCCACTCCCATTCCAAGATATATACACAAGGACATAGTTTCTACGCCTTCTAATTCTATGAATAAACTAGACCTTGAAGAGGTCACTAATTCTTATTTTGAGAGCACCCAAATAACATAAACCTTTGAACACAAAGATAATAAAAACCTTGTATTGTTCCTCACCAGATAGTATATCATTATCCTTCAATGTCATTTATAAATATGAATTTAACCGCACCCTATCCTAGAAGCACTTTGCTGGATTCTGAGGGACTAATGACAGAAGAATATAAAATATGTATTAAGATATAGTTTCTGCTCTCAAGAATTTTACAACCTCTTTGGGAAAATGAGGGAGGCTAGACACAAAATGCAATTTAAAGATAATGACACAAAGCAGGCTACAGCATGGTTCAAAATGAGCAGCTTCCTGAGAGAAAATAAGGGACACTCAAAGTTATTGACAGTAAAGTAATTCAAAGGCTGGTAAGATAATAGTTGAGAATTTTGAAAGATGTCAAGAAACAAAATGTTTACATACACTTGCCCTCTTGGGCTCTGGAAAATCTGTTTTATTTGAGATCTGCATCATTGCAAGCGTATATTACTGACACTTAAATTTTCAGGAGATACAGTTGAAAATAAATAATATCTACTAGAGCTCTAATTAAAATTGATCTCCTTATAAGGATGTTAAACTCATTAACATGCCCATGAGCATTTAATCCTAATAGCCTTTTCCTACTATTTTTCTGCTGGTCTTACTTTTTTGTATTGTTTTGTTACCATATATTTAGTTTATTTACTTAATGGTAGGTACATTAATGGTGTAGTACAGGTTGATAAATCATATCCTTTGAAGTTCACTGAACATTCAGCATTAGGAAGGTAACAATGGACATTCTCATGGATCATAGATCCATCTGTATATAGGTTAATTAGATTAGTTTCATGATACATGGCTACTTTCAACATCAGTCCACAATAAGATTCAGAATCTGTGCCAGCATGTAAGTCAAATGTGTTCTTCAACAAGAACATTTGGCTGTAAAACAGTCAATTCACTAATCCCTGTGCTTAGTTATGTATTTGTACATATTAGTTACCATTTGGCTAGGTTCTCATAGCAGGCTTATACTAGTAGTGTAGAATAAATTGCCAGTACTTAGGATCAGTTTTTCATATATCATTCTATACAGTTCTGTGTTTTACTTACACCTTTAATTTACTTCTCTCTTTTCTTCCTTTTTTTTTTTTGAGCTGAGGATCTCACCCTGGGCCTTGTGCTTGCTCATCAAGTGCTCTACCACTGAGATAAATTCCCAAACCCTTCTCTCTTTTCTTATCTCTACAATATATTACATATGCAAATATAATGCACATATAAGTTAGTATAATTTGTATATTTGATATCTATCTATTTATCTACCATTTATCTATCTATACTTATACACACATATACATACATACATAGATTCTATATGTCAAAATAAGACTCACTTGAACAAGACAACACTGTCATTTTCTCTTTTGTATATTCTTCCACAGTAAATAAAAACAACCCTTGTTGTTTTATGCACAGTGGACACTTAATTAATAGTCACTTTTTAGTTATGTGACTTAATGTAACAATTACTCTGCCAAGTATATTTGACTTAATTTAGTATGCTTAATATATTAGCAAATAATCAGCAATACTTACTCAGCACTTATATGACAGATATTGAATATTGTCAAAAGCATCATGTATAATCAAATAAAATATTATGTCTTCTTTGGGAAAAAAAGTGTTACATATGTGAAGAGTAATTAAGTGTTATGTGAGGCCAGATATATTTACAGGATGTATTAGGACTTAAAATAATTGGGTCTAGAGAATGGATTCGGCAGTTAGGAGCACTTGTTGCTCTTTCAGAGGACTCAGGTTTTATTCACAGCACCCACATAGTCACTTACAATCACCTGTAATTTAAGTCCCAAGTGATCTAATGCCGACTTCTGAAATTTGTGGACACTGGCTATGCATGTGGAATATACACATACATATGGGCAAAACACTCATGCATATAAAATAATAAAATAAATAAATCTAAAAGCATTTTGGAAGTTGCTACTAGCTAGATGATTGAGAGAAGGCAAAAAAAAAAAAAAAAAAAAACCTTCCCTGTAGAAAAGACACTTAATTCTGCTTTTATAAGATCTTTTTCTTGATAAATCTCAATTTGTTTAGCCACAGAACTTTGTGACTGCTTCCTTAAAAGTATATTCAAGAACTCTCCTTTAGTACACACATTTCATTTCATAGACTGCTGGACATTTACTTGCATATAGGTCAAATTGGAGAGTTCAATATCCCCTTGATAAGATGATAACCTAAGTAGATGTCAGACACTCTAATATAATGAGATTTTTCTAATATAATGAGTGCTTCTGACATATTAGTAAACATTCAAACCAACCATTATAAGAATAAATTGATTTCAATGTATTTTACTATTTTATACATCTTGACCTTTTAGTCTTCACCTGTGACCTTAGTGTTGTTCAAGAAACAGATATCAGCACTTATTTGGTGTATCTACATGACATGGCATGTGATGAAGGTCAGTGTTGCCATGTCAAAATGTCAACATGAGGAGTAAAGAAGGGTGATGATGCCATAATCTTCACCAATGTGGAGAGCTGCTCAATGCTGAATAATATATGCTATAACTTCGATAATAGCTTCTTACCCTTTTCCTATGATTGCCTATTTCTTTTCAGTTCTTTTTCTGCCAAGATCCCTGTGTTTTTAATCTTTTATCAATTTCAGTCATCTGTCTGTCACTATCTGAAGTACAAGTAAAATTCTCCTGTACATTTTATCATGTATCATCTTTTACTTTTCTCCAAAATACTGATTACATCAACTACCTTATTCAAAATGGTTCTTCTGGGAGAAACCAAATAAAAACCTAAGCTTTTTCTAAACTGCCAGTCTTATATATCATGTTTTCTTGAGGTAAACATCGCTATTTAACTTAAAAATCTAAAACTTTATAAAAGAAACTCTACTTTACACACACACACACACACACACACACACACACACACACACACACATGACTGAGAGAGAGAGACAAAAACAAAGACAGAGAGATAGAGAGACAGAGACAAAAACAGAGAGACAGAGATAGAAACAGAGAGACAGCAAAAATCGTTTATAAAATTATAGCCTTTCTTGAACACTTCTTACATTTTAGACACTGAGTGTTAGTAATATAGTAAGCATGAAAATTCAGTTTATGGTTTTATATGCCCAAAAGTGTGGTTGGCTCCTAAGACCATCACTAAATCTTTGCTCTCCAATAAAGAAAATAAATAACACTTACAGTCTAAGCCTCTTTTTGCTTGTGATTTCAATGTTTTAAATGAAAAGTTAAAGGTTCAGATAGATGTTCTAAAGTCGAGTTATTTAGGTAAATGTGGTGCCTCTAAAATGGTAGGAACATGAAGACTTACTCTCTTTTATTTAGAAGGTTAAACACAAAAATTTAACCTCAGAAAAAAAATGCTTCTCTTGTCTGTCACTATTCACTTCTTCCAAATAATAATTTCATATATATTTTAAATGTTTTAATTTAACTTTCTTAGGTTATCTTTTATTAATCTTTCAAAGTGTGCAGTTCCTATTTTAAACTACTGGTGTCTGTTGAACCTGAACATTTGAAGGCAGAAAATATTACTAAACTATGTTACCATTTTGAGTTATTGCAATTTAAAGCATTAAAACTCAATTTAATTAATTCCAGAAATATATAAGTAGCTGCAGTACCTTTATAATAAAAGAAATAGAAAACTCAATTTAATTAATTCCAGAAATATATAAGTAGCTGCAGTACCTTTATAATAAAAGAAATAGAAGGATTCACTAAAAGAAGAGTAGATCCCATCTTACTCCAGTCAGAATGGCCGACATCAAGAAAACAAATGCTGGTGAGGAACACTCATTCACTTTGGGAGGATTTCAAACTTGTACAGCATCTATGGAAATCAATGTGGAGAATTCTCAAAATGTGATAATTAGATCTACCAAAACACACAGCTAACCCACTCCTCAACACATGTCCATAATATATCATAATCTATAATATTTATTCAAACATGTCCACTGCCACTATATTCACAATAGCTAGGAAATGGAAACAAACCAAATGTCATTTTGTTGATAATAATGGATGATGAAAGTGGAGTACACATGCACTTATTCATCTGTGAAGAAAAATAAGATCATGAAATTAGTGCACAAATGGATGGAATTAGAAAATAATATACTGAGTGAGGTAACACAGACTCCCAAAGGAAAGTGCTGAATTGTCCTTATTAGTGAATCTCAGCCCCTAGTCTTATATGTGAGTAGATGTGCGTATCATTTGGGGCATCTACAGGTTCCATAAAAGGAAAATAGACCATGGGATGGGGGAAGCGCCAGAGAAAGGAATAACAGGACATAGGTGTAATCATGGGAAAAAATCAGAACAGGGTCTTCTTTGAGGGCCAAGAGGAGGGAACAGAGGGATAAAAGGCCGAAAAATAAAAGTAGATCTAAGGATTTGAAAAGCCATGGGGAATCAATTTATAATTCTTAAAATTACACACAGAAATGTATGAGTGTAAACACACACACTGAGACAGTTTTAATAAAGTCATGTGCTTGAGTTACTCTCATGTCTTGCTTAGCATGCTTTTTTACATCATTTAGGACTACCTCTTCAGGAGTGGCACCATCCATAGTGGGGTGGTCCCTTCCATGTTAATCATAAATCAAGAAAATCAAGCATCACAGGTTTGCTACAGGCCAATCTGGTGGGGATGTTTTCTCAAATGAGGTGCTTTTCTTCCCAAGTAAGTCTAGCTTTTGCCACTGTGACATAAAAACTGGACAGCACACGTAGCCTTCCTTAGAGTTGCTGATCACAGGAGTCCAAGAAACTCCTAAAGCAATGTAGACTATTTTCATTGGCCTGAGTTGCTTGCCAGTGCTTGAAGGAAGACCTTATTGCTCATGACACCAAACACATTAACACAGGTCTTAGAGGAACTAACCAGGAACTGACCTGGAAGTCTCTTCCCTGAGCCTAGCTCTCCTAGTATCAGTAGATACTATTTGAGCTACAGATGGAGAAAGGAGACTAATAGTTAGTTATACCTAATCATAAAGCCTGTGAACCACAACAGTGACCATTCTGGGAAAATATCTCCAGTGGTACAATAGCGATACTTTTACACCAGTAGCTATCTCATTAGAATTATGATCCATAGGAGAGAACTCAACCCTGATACAACCCTAGCCAACTACTCATGGCTAGTGAGGCCATGAACCTAGAGGATAACCTACTATTGCTGCTTTCTAAACAAATGTAATTTCTAATGACATTCAATACATTTATCCATAAATCCATAGACAAATGTAGCTTTCACCCCTCACCAAAGGAAAAAAAATTTTTTTTTCAGCAGATGAAGACCATTACAGAAAGCCACAACTGGTCAAAACAAAGAGAACAACTGACTGGGTTACTCAAGCCCAGTGATATATCTACAACACCAGCATAGACGGGGAAAATCTCACAAGGTCCTACTCCAAGATAAAGAGCTACAGGAAATTAGTGGTTGCTGAGAGGGGAATCAGCTGTCTCCATAGGTTATTTAATTCCAAGTGGTCAACCCTAAATACATATACACATGAGCAATACTAAGGAGTCTCAATAAGTTATATTTATAAATTTTCATGTATATTAATATATTTATGTATTTATGAAACATGAAAATTCAACATTCAAATATATGCATGTACATTTGTGTTTAAATAATTGTTAAAAAATAACGGTCATGAATTCAAAGAGTTGTGGGGACTACAGAGGAGTTGGAAGGAGGAGGTTCAGGGGAAAATGATGCAAGTACAGTGACTATATATGAACCCCCCCAAATAAACGTAATTGATGGTGACATATTCTAATCTCTTCTTATTAAGCATTTTGTCCTGTAACAAACTATTTAGGTATTAATACCTGAAGGGGTTTATAAGTAATGTGTTTTATCATAAGAATTTAAAAATGATTAACAGTAAACACAAGAAATTTCCATACATCTGAAATGGTTTTTGTAGAGTTTCAATGTTACAATAAATTTTTTTTTGAAATACTTTTTGAATGAAACCATTATCTTGGGAAAAATATACTTTAAATATTATGGCACTTTCTTAGAAAATTGGGAATCAACCTCCCTCAAGACCCAGCTATACCACTCACTCTTGGGCACATACTCAAGGAATGCTCAATCATACCACAAGGACACATGTTCAACTATGTTCACAGCAGCATTATGATTTCCAGAACCTGGAAAAAACCTAGATGCCCTTCAACTGAAGAACAGATAAATAAAATGTGGTACATATACACAATGGAGTACTGCTCAGCAGAGAAAAACAATGACATCATGAGGTTTGCAGACAAATGGATGGGACTAGAAAAAATAATCCTGAGTGAGGTAACCCAGACTCAGCAACACAAACATGTTATGTACTCACTCATAAGTGGACACTAGATGTAAAGCAAAGGATAACCAGACTGCAACTCACAATTCCAGGGAGGCTACCTAGTAAAGATGACCCTAAGAAAGACAGAGGGATCACCCAGGGACAGAGAAATGGATGAGATCTACATGAGCAAATTAGGGGTGAGGGGGGTAATGGAGGGCAAAGGTCAAGGGAAAGTGAGTTTAGGAGAGTGGGAGGTTCCAGCTGGATCAGAAACAGAGTGGGAGAACCAGGGAAAGAGAAACCATGATAAATGAAGACCCCCATGGGAATAGAAAGAAGAATAGTGCTAGAGAGGTCCCTAAGAAATCAACAAAGATACCTCCACTATAGACTATTGGCAATGATGGAGAGGGTGCCTGAGCTGAACTACTCTGTTGATCAGATGGCCAAACACCCTAATTGTCATGATAGAACTCTCATCCAGTCATGGAAGCAGATGCAGAGATCCAAGGCCAAGCCCCAGGTGGAGCTCCAGGAGTCCAGTCAATGAGAGAGAAGTGGAATTATATGAGCAAGAGATAATGAGACCATGATTTGAAAAAGCACAGGGACAAACAGCCAAACTAGCGGAAACACATTAATTGTGAACCAGTAACTGAGGAGCCCCCATGGAACGGGATCAGGCCCTCTGGATAAGTGAGACAGTTGATGAGCCTGATCTGTTTAGGAGGCCCCCAGGCAGTGGGACCAGGACCTGTCCTTGGTGCATGAGTTGGCTTTTTGGAACCTAGGGCCTATGCTAAGACACTTTGCTCAGCCTTGGTGTAGTAAGGAGGGGATTGGACCTACCTCAACTGAATATACCTGGCTGGGCTGACTCCCCAGGGGAGACCTTGCTACCTTGAAGAGGTAGGAATGAGGGATGGAACTGGGGGGAAGGCTGGAGAGTGGGAGGAGGGATGACAGGGGAATCCGTGGCTGATATGTAAATTTAAATTAATTATAAAATGAACATTTTTAAAAAAAGAATAAATAAATAAATATTTACATGAGGAGCAGTCACAATGTTCACCCAAGCCCTATCCATGTAACCTAATGATTGTTCAATAGGATGTCAGGGAGCTTTAACAGGTTTTTAGTTTGAAGGTAGAAAATGCAAGCATAAAGGAAATCAGGGTTAAATGCTAGGTATAATCTTGACCAACCATCACAAATTTGGAAGGTAATTGTCTAAGATGTATTGCTATAGTCAATCTTAGCATGTGTCCTGATTACCCATGCCCCAAATAAAACCCCATTTACTGACCAGAATCCCTGAGTCTTGGGATATAAATAAACTCATGATTAAGACATTTGGACCAAAACTGATGACAAACTTGTAACTGATACAAGCCATGACAAGAAGTGTGGCACAATAAAGCTAAGGCAGTTCATAAAGGATGCTAGATCCCTTTAGAACATACATAAATCATTGCCCATAAGTGACTGAATCCTTTTTTATCTCCCAGGAAGTGTTTTTGTTTGTTTGTTTGTTTTTTTTTTTTTTTTTTTTTTTTAATTCTGGGTTCAAGTTGTCCTCTGGCCTTAGCTTCAGAGCAGCTGAGATTACAGGTGACATCATGGCACTCTGCACAAGTCTTTTTTAGAAAGCCAAAATGATTCTGAGGGTATGTTAGCCAAGAAACTCCAGCAGCATTTGGTCAGAGAACAGTGCTTTAACTGATGAGATAGAGGGGGTCAAATTCCCCTCCAAAGCAGGATCTTCTCCCTTTTTATTTTCCACTAAGTCATTTGAGAGGCTTTTGTGTATTTTAAATTATTCCTTTTTCTGCAATAATTTAACTGTATTATCTTGTGTATGTCTAAAAATAGAGTCCCAAAGCTTCTTCCTCCAGTTAACTGAGATCAGTTGCCTGTTTGTTTGCTTGTCCTGTGAAATATTTTCTCTCAGTTATAATCCTCTCTCCTAAGTTGTATTTTCAAGAGCCACTTCCTCTTCTTAGGAAGGTCATTTAAATTTTCAAGTTTATTCTCCAAGGACAGTTGCCCCTCCCTATTTGATGTTATCCATGACTGTAAGGAATAAGAGGTCTACTTAATCATCCTAGTCACTGATAAAGGTAGTAATGGACCTAGGACAGATTCTGAAGCATCCTTCAGTATCCACCCCCATCCCTCAGAGCAGCTTGGACCGATTAATAACCACTCTTAGAGTGTGACCTTCCAAGCAGTTCACACCCATGCTGTAATAACAGGATCTCAATTTTGCCTTCCTGCTCCGTAATTAATGTCATATGAGACTAAATTAAAAGCCTGACTGAAATAAAGATCTTCTATGTATTGCTTTCCTCTTAACCACCGGATCTGTCACTTTGTTAAGAAGGGATTAGATTCATCTGAAATGATTTGTTCTTCATAAAAGCACTTAAAAGAATTCCCACCCCCAGAGAGCCTCTGTATGTTTGCAAATTGAGAACTGGTAATAGAAACATAGAAAGCTTTCTGCTTCAGAAATCCACACACTCACTGCAAAGGGCCTCAGAAACCAGCATCAGCAAGCTGCAGCAACCACTGCCCGTGACTTTCCACACAACACAGAAAGAAATTCACGTTCACTTTTTGTGATTTTACTCTCATAACACATTTTATACAGAAATGTGTAAAAGAAAGATCTATGTGCAAATCTGATATGGGCCACAGACTCTGAACTAATGCTTAGAGAAGAACAAAAATGATTAAAAGTGTTTCCAAGGAATGAGAAGTTCATTTGTGGCAATGTCATTGAAGTAGTCTTGATTTGGCTTCAGAATCCTTCTTCAGATTTTATATTACATTTAAGAACATACAATTATAACTGTTACAACAAAAATACAATGTATTGTTCAGGGTATGACATAGAAGCTATCCATAAAAAATTTGAAATTTGGGTATATTTGGTAGAGTTTGTAGTTTCTCAGTCCCTAAAACTTAGCACACACTACCAAGTTTCACTAAATTACTTTTATTTTTTTCTTTAACATTCTAATAAGTAAATTTGCTGGACACAGGGGCCAGCCTGTTCTATACAGGCAGAGCGTGTCCCTAAAGAAAAACAGAACAAAATAAAATCTTTAGGTTAATAAATATAAGAGTTAATTGTGGTTTGTGATGAGTGGAAAAAAAGCATGTATTTCGGCAGGTAGGAAGATGGGAAGAAACTGAAAGGACTTTGTGGAAGGGGGGACTGTTATCAAAATACATATTAGAAAAAAGGAAAATATGTTCATTGGTAAGTAGTGTAATTTCTGAGAAGAGAAAGGATGAAAGACTTCCTTGTCTGAGGCACTGACAGACAACTCCCAAGAACTTCCCATATGTCCATCCCTAATTGAGGCATAGAGACAAGAGAAAAACAAATCAGACAGAGCTATCCATTCTCAAGGAATCTTCAATATAAGAAAAGTGATCGACCATAGGCACTTAGCTGAAGAACTCAAGACAGCATGAAGGCATCAGCAACTGATGGGGAGAAAGATGAAGCAGAGATGGGACTTAGAATAGAAAGGTCAGTGGAGAAGATGTCAGTGGGCAGTGAAAGCATGCTGTGAACTGCCCAGGCAATGACTAATTGCAGAAGAATGTTTGCAGGGAGAGGAATTTCAAGATTAAAGACATCATTGCCAGTTCTGAAACAACAGAGGAACAAGGTGAGTTTCCAAAGAAGAAAAGACAATGTCACTATGTCTACAGATACACCAATTAGATATATGTTGAAAATTAACTATGTTTTTGATTGCCCACCATGAATCACATATATTGGCTGTGAGAATTCCTCTGTAATTAATTTAAATTTGAATATATATTTCATTTGTTGGCAAAAAAAAGTTGCATCTAAGAAAATTTTTAATTTTGAAGTGAAATTCATTCATTAGAAAAGAAACTCCCTGAACAGTATTTTCTGAATTTTCACACTTGCATACTGAAGGAGTATGGTAAGAATATATTTTCTCTGTGGGGAGCCCCATATATACACATGTGTATCCCACTGCCTCAATGCCACAGAAAGTAATGGAGTAGGATGTTAACAATTGAAATGTAAAGATCTTAACTCATTTACCTCTTATCATCTTAAAATATACATGAAATAGCCAAGTAAGTGATTTAAAATAATTATACTTAAAATATTGAAAGAAAGGAAACAAATTTGTCTTATTTAGAAGGGCTGAAATTCTAAGGCTTACTGAACTGCAAACTCACTCAATGTGATTGCCAAATGTGTGCTATCCTTCTTTCACCCACTGCACTTTCCCCTCTCAGAATGAAGCATACAAAGTTACCATTGGCACCTGTACAAAGGGAAATCTATAATGGAGGGCACTTTTCAAGGTGTGTCAATTTTAAACACCTAAAAACAGTGCAATTTTATGGAAAGTGAATGGTCTTATCCTTTTTAAAATTTCAGTGTCTGATTGAATCAACTGAAGCATTCAATCCATCATATTTCAGGTAAGACCAGCTATAACATGAGCAAATTGTCAGGTTAACCTTCGGTGGCTATAATTGGTATAATGTATTATCCAAAATGTATGAAAGGACATTAACATAAAGTGTGTAGTTTGGGACTGAAAAAAAAATAGCTGAGATGATGTCCTGCTAGGTCATAGGGAGAGTGGGTTTAGGACATCCTACGAAAAGTCAGTAACTGAGAAGAGACAGAAACAATGACCTCCAGTTAACACGGTGAAACGGTAAAGGTAGCAAAGGCGTCAGAGCTTGCCAGAGGGTTTTAGCCAGAGTGCCTTGTTCCCACTATAAATTACAGACAAAGAGAACACGCTTAATATTAATGATGCAACGCTTGGTTACTCATGTAATAGAGAAATATTACTACTTAATTTATATCGTTCTTTCTGCCTGGATAAGGGAAATATACACAAGTCATAAATTTATAAACATTTAAGCACTTAGAAGAAGTAAAGTGGAAAGGACAATTGTTTTTAGAGAAAGTAGATATTTTGAGGTAGGCCTGTTCTTACACAGGTTTTCCCCAGCAAATTGTTCAAGAGATATTATACATCCATACTACAGTTAACAAACCATATGCATGAGCACATAAATGGCAAAGAATTAAAGCACTAAGTGCCCAAATATTATAATAGTCTAGATAAGACAATAGAAGTTGGCAACATAGTATTTGTGACATGTTTTATAGTATAATTTAAAGGCATGCAGAGTGATCACTATCATTATAATTCTGGTCCATGCTTCCACCTTGAAGTAATAGACCTGGAACACATTTCAGTTGAGTCCACCTTCATGATTAATAGGCTGACATTGCTTACTGATAAAACATTATTTCTGTAAGAGTGATCAGTAATTAGGTTCCACTGGACAGAAAATTATATGAATGACAAGGTCCCTTCTCACTCCATAAAATCAGGCTACAGGTGGAAACTTGTGAATGGTATACCTAAGGAATGGGAACCCTAGTAACAACAGATTATAACCAGTTACTGTTATCAAATAACAATTATGTGATATGCCATGAAAGAAAGTTAATACTTATCTTGGATATGCTCCAAGTTGAACTTCAGTCGTTGATCAATGATATTTTAAGTGATTATCTAAATGTTTATTTTTATTAGTAATGGAGGGTAAATGAGACATTATATGGTTCCTTTGGAAAAAAACCGATTAAATGTAGAGGGTAAAAAAAAAGCCTTATGCACACACATTAGCATTGGAGAAGACAGAAAAGTTAAACACACATCTCACCTGTTCAATGGAATGAGGTGTGCAGCTGCTCTGCCTGGAATGCCAGGAATGATGTAGCTTTACAACCTGGTGATCCTTCACTGTCTTTTGAGACAGGCTCTGTCCAGATTTCCCAGAATTTACTTATCTCAGACCCTAAGTCTTGAGCATTGCATTTAGGCCATAAAATCTATTCTTATGAGGGATGTCACGTGTATTATACAACAGCATAAGTGACTTCTGTGTCTTCTTAGGACCAAGGCAATTCTGACTCCCACTAGCATTATGTTCACCTCAGTCATTTTCCCAAGATCCTTATCTTGAGGATTGTTTCTATGTCAACAAGAAACCACCTTACAGATGAAGCTGTATGTATTTTGCAAAGAGCTTCAATGTAAACATGTCTGAAGCTTTGTTATAGTCATGGGGCTGAGTTAATTGTTATCTGAATACTTTTTTCCCAAATTGTGCTGTGCTTAAATAGGGACAAAGTAAAGTAAAATGATCTGGTCTAGACTATAGAAATGCTAGTTAGGATAACATTGGGCTGAGAAGAATTTCATTTTTACTTCGCTCTGACTAATTAACTCCCACAATTAGCATGAAACATTATTATCATGGACCTTTTGGGCTAGTGATTTCATGCTTTCCCTCTTGGAGGTGGGCCATGCTAGGCAAATGAGGAAGGAAATATCATCTTCATATACCAAGCTGTCAGGAATATCCAAAATGGTTTCATTTAACTAGCTTTAATATATGAAATACCATATATAAGTTTTCATGAATAGTTTACTATTATATGAATCACATATATTTTACATGGGATCTGGAAAGATGACTCAGTTCATAAAGTATTTGTGTATATGTATAAGGACCTGAGTTTGGATCTCCAGGACCCAAGAAAAAGATAGACATGCTATATCCATAAGGTGTCACCAATACGGCTATCTAAAAAAGACTTGAAAAAGGATTACACCATTAGACATGCTAACATGGAAGGAGGAAAGCTCTCTTCACAGCAATAGCACACTGACTAAAACAGCTCTCAAATCTATCACTCAAGTAAATTACCATAAATAGATGAGATTCCTATACCATCAAAGTATTCTTCCTTGATTGCTGGGGGTTTCTGACGAACAAAGTACAGATACATGAAGTATGCTTTCAACAGTCTCTGGGTTGAAATTCTGCCATAGCCCTGGCATCTATAGGTGTAAAATTAATTAATTTTCTTAAAGTAATTACTTCAGAATCACATTTTGGGGGCAAATCTGTGATTTTGGAATTCAGGAAAGGGACTTGGGAGGGTCAATAGTTCAATGTCATCTTCGTCTACATAGGTTTCCTTGGGCTGCACAAGACCCTCTCTTGAAAAGCAAAACAAAAAGGTTATAAAACTGATATGATTTGAATGATAAATGTCCCCCACAATCTCAGATACTAAAAATGCTTTTTCCCCAGTTGGTGGCACTATTTGGAGATGCCCAGAAGATGTGGACTTGTTGGAGAAAGAGTGTCACTATGGGTAAGCTTAGAGACTTTAAAGGCTTCCACAATTTCAACTGCACTTTCTCTGCTTCCTGTTTGTGTTTTAAGATGCTCAACTGTGTAAGCCCAAGGTTCCAAACAGCCAGCTCATGCACGAAGGACAGGTCCAGGTCCCACAGCCTGGATGCCTCCCAAGCAGTTCAAGCTATTCAATTGTCTCACTTATCCAGAGGGCTGATCCAGCTGGGGGCTTACACAGCCTGGAAGGAGGGGACTGGACCTGCCTGTACTGAATGAACCAGGTTTAAATGAATCCCCAGGGGAGTCTTGGCCCTGGAGGAGATGGGAATGGAGGGGAGGGGCTGGGGGGAAGGTAGGCGTGGGGGGCGGGAGGGGGGAGAACAGGGGAACCCATGGCTGATGTGTAAAATTAAAGCACAAATATATTAATAATAATAAAAATTTAAAAAATATTTAATAAAAAACATGCTCAACTGCCACGTCTGTTACCCACTTGCTCTTCTCAGCCATAATGCAGTTTACCCCCCTGGAACTACAAGTCGAAATAAATTTTGTCTTCTCTAAGTTGTCCTGGGCTTGATGTTTTATTATAGTAATAAAAAGATAACTAAAACAAAAAGGAGTCACTCCAGATTGAGGACATAGATGTATGTTTCTGATATAATTTCAATTGTAATTTCCCTTGAATTTTAAAATTTAATGAAGTGAACTTTATATTTTTAGAATTAATTTCATTTTTTTCTTAAGTAAAATTCCAAGGTTGCTTTATGACAGGTACTCAAATTTACATTTCATTCAAATGCTCAGGCAAGGAATTGTGGCCGATGTCAGCAATAAATGATTGGATTCTTCTTGCCATGACTCAATGGACTAGTTCCTCTTAAACACAAGTATATTTCATACTCTGTTTACTAGGTAGAAATAAAATTTATGGATGATATTTGTATGTTTAAATATATAATTTTAATAAGCAATATAAATTTCAGGAATAACAATCCAAAGGAAAGTGATTTACTAAAGACAATACAAATTTTAATGTGGAGTCTAAGGAGAACGTGTATAGATTAGAAGTGTCACGAGTTGTCCTGCTTAGATAGTGTCAGAAGAACACAGTAAATGTGAAGAAAAGGAACACAATGTGTGCAACCTTATGCTCATGATAGAAAATCCATTTCAATAAGCATCCAAGTTTTTAAAAAATTATTGCAACATTTTAAAACAACTTCTCAGAAAGAACAAGGTATATAATATCATGTTGGCAAGTGGTAGTTTTTATTTTTGCTTAGAAAATATGGCATTTTTCCCACTGTGAAAAAGCTTGTGTATAAAATAGTGTTATATTCTAGACTCAAAGATTACAAACCATTTTTTCATCATTTTAATAATCCTCTCATAATAAAATGCTGTGTGAAGCACAATGTTGGCTTTTTTTGTGACAGATTCTCTACACAGTCTAAAAGGATCACAAACACCTTCTAGCTAAAGTTCCCCAATCATTTCGGAAAATAAAATCCACTCCAAAACATCCATTCTGAGTAAATAACCAGTTGTGTAACTCCATAAGTTGATCCAGCCCTAGGCTTCTGTTTTTATCTAAATCTTTCTATTCCTAATAAAGATTCAGAAGTCAGAAATTGGGGTGAAAAGCTGACAGATCAAAGAAGAAGAAAGAGAAGGAGTGACCAGCTGACCTTTCTTTTCTTATCAGAGACCCAGTAAGCATGTCTCCACATGTCCCAGAATAAAAAAGGACCTTGAATCTCTAAGTCCTTTCCTACTTCTTCCTGTGCCTCTCCGTCTTTGTCCCTGGGTCCTCCATAACCTCTATGGCTAATTCTTGTTAACTAGTCACTGGCTCTGCCTTCTGATCCCAGGTTATTTTTATTAACACACTCTTAAAGTTTCCCACAACATTGGATTGTGTCTTGCTTAGGTTCTACAAGATATGCAGTGCTATGTGACAACATATCACACCTTCATCAGCAACAAGTCCTACACTATCATTGTCTTTTGTAAACTGCATTATCCTTAAGCCAGTAGTTAATAGGTTGTTTTGAAGAAATATATTTGGAGGAGAAAGTCTGTCTGAATTGCCTCAATTTCTCTCCTTTAATTGCCATGAGTGCTAAAACCAACAATTGGTTTATGGACTGAGGATCTGTTCTATGAATGGCATCATTTGGTATCTGGCCTGCTGAGACTTGCCTGCCCTAAAATGTATGCAGACAGAGGCCTCTCAGAACAGGGGCAGCCCACTCAGGGATCCAGGTACTCAGGGTTGGAACATGTGTTACTACTAGCCCACATTTGGAGTCTGTGGAAGGTCACAACGAACTCAGCACTTCAGTTTCCTTGTCTGTACTTAGGGAGTGGATGATGAACTTTAATGCCCTTTCTAGCTTTGAAATTATAGACCTTCAGGAGTCTATTAGGAGACTACCTTTGTATTATCCCTTCAAAATGTGCTGGGATGCCAGACACCATCAGGGGTTCCCAGCAGTTAGAGGAAATAGTTAAAGATGAGTCACATCCTGTGTATGATGCTGAGTTTGCCATCTGCAGTTCAATGAGAATGAGCAAGTGCATTAGGGACTGCTTTTTTTTTTTTTTTTAATAATGGTTTAAAAATAAAGGTTTGGGCACTCTACCTACTCTCGCCCTAATAGTAAGCAATCTCAAGAGAGACAAAGGGGAATTACATGGCTCCTGAACACAGCAGATTAATATTAACTTGGTAAGGTTTGAGGTCTCTGAATTTGACTGTTAGCTGAATGTTAATCATCATTTTTGCATGTTTTAATAAGATGTATAATATACTTTTATTAGGATTAATAAAGCCAAATTGGAATGGTCAGTTCCTTCCAGTAAGATGATAAAGTCTATAATAATCTCATTTTGTTATATTGCATTTGCTAGCACATTGCTGAGTTAGAAACATCAATGTAGATTATATACACATATACACATATATGTATATATATATATATATATCCATTCTTAAATTAATATTCTATGACTTCAAATTTATATCATAAATTAATTCATCAATAATTATTTTAGAAATAATTTGGAGTTTAAAACAGATTTTGTTACCATGTTATTAGGTGGTGAGCAGTTAAAAATTCCCATGACATTTACTTTGCACCATATAAGAGTCAACCAATAAGAGTAAGCATGAAAAAAAAAACTTTTTTTTTTTTTTGAACTGAGGATTGAACCCAGGGCCTTGTGCTTGCTAGGAAAAACTTTTAAGTTATTATTTTCTGTGAACCCTGTATTAATGCAAAGAAAATATTTAAAAACTGATACTAAGTAATATAAAACCACTAACCTAGTGACAAGTTTAAATGGTACTAATTAATTCTGCTTACTCTCTTGGTCTAAGTTTCAGGGTAAGTCAGAAACTATTATTTATTTAAAACAATGATTGTTGGAGGCTAAGAGTGAATAAATATTGTCTTCCATTTCTTGAGCGAATATATACTTAGGTATGATAGGATTAGTTGATGGATCCTACCGGGGATTGTTCATCCATATTCTGAATAGCCAACTAACCATTTTTTCCAACATCAAGTCAACTATTTCTGGAAGAGAATGGTTATGTGAATCTATAAGGCAAGGGTAAAATCATGGTATTATTACCATCACAAGCTTACTACAAATTGTAATCTCCATAATTAACTAAATGTCTAGAATGATTTAAACTTAAGAATTCTTTTTTCCTTTTTAAAGATTGTTTGGTATATTTTAAAAACAATACTTTTCAAACTTTGTTTCTGACTACTATGGTATGTTTAAACAGAGCCATGTTTAACTGATAAACAGAGCTGATTTTCAATCATACCTCAAAACCTTGTGGAGAATATCTGCCAATGTCCAGAAGACGTTGTCTTTACCATTCGGGTTACTTTGTGTTAAAAAAAAAAAAATCCATATTGACACATGAACTACAGTGAATTAGCTCACAAAATTGACTACGTTTTCCATTTAAAACAAACAACATCGTGGCCAATTTAGAAATTTTCATTTTTATTCAGATGCAGTTCCATTTGCTGTTTTAAAATGAGGTTGCATACATGTATCATCCAGGAGCTTAATAAGAATACAAAGTTCCAGTTCCTGTAAAGCTTAAGGCTGGTTAATCAAACTGAATTTTTCACAAACATTTAGGATTATCAACATTTATCATTTATCTTAAAAATACCACACTAAACTTTCCATATGTGGAAGCAGCTCATCAATCATCAGGACTGCTCTTATAAGGTCCAATAAGGAGCCAGTATCCTAATTTAACAGAGATGAGACAAATTGGGGGAAAGGTAGTTCCTAATAAGCATGAATCTTAAAATTTGATTGTGACTGGAGTTTTCCTGTGTCCCATTCAGCCCTGATGTCCCACAGCTGCTTATAAAATAATCATTCAGAGGCTATTATTAATTACCAACTGTATGGCCTATGGCAGGCTTCTTTCTAGTTTGCTCTTTCATATTTAATTAACTAATTTCTATCAATATATGGTTTTACCTGCATCCCATTACATGTTGTTCCTTGGACAGCAGTATGGTGTCTCTCCTTACGCTCTTTTTCCTTCCACTATTTCTCTTGAATTTTCCTATCTGGCTCCTTCCTACCCCACCATAGACCAATGCAGCTTTATTCATTAGCCAATTGGAGTAACACATATTCACAGCATACAGAAAGACATCCCACAGCATTTGATTAGCAACATTTACTTCCCAGAAGCCATAATCAGAAGCCCAATGACTAACAAAATGATAAGCCTTTCTTCTAGGCATTCTGAGGGGTATCTCTCTTTATAAAGGATAGGTGCCTTAAGACAGAGGGAAATTTCATTATTTATAAGATGTATGAATGTATTCATTGACAAGCAATGCAGAAATATACTGTGGTAGAAATACATCTAAATATGCTTACCTTGTGATCCAAGAACCTGCTGTGTTTCAGAATTCAGATATTTCAGATTTTATGAAGGGGACACAGTATATACACTTTGGGAAGAAAATGGGTGCTATGCTGACTTACTATTCATTCCCTCCCTTTGTAGAGTTGGAATTTGGTGAAATTACCAGCATAGAAGTGTCACATCTTCCTATAAACTGATTATAAAGTGCTTTCCTAACTAAATAATGGAGTCTGGTAGTAACATAGTCCTATCTAAGCAATGCTTCCATCAAACATAGATATTGCTGTCAAGGACTGATTATGGTAAGTAAATTAGAAAAAAAACATATGAATTTATGAGATGAAATTTCCTATAAAAACCACAGGAATTTAACTTATCGTTTAAAAAACATATTTTATAATATAAATATGTGACTTTACATATGTTTAGGGATACAGCAATTTTAGTCAAGAATGTACAGTAATGTGACAAGAAAGATATGCATACTGTGGTGCAAGTCTTAGAACACTATGATGCTCCTTTAATTTGAATGATTGTATGACTGAAGGTACTTACAAAGAGTATTGTTGAATAAAATGATACTGTCACAAGACACTCCATTCTTGTGAATCTCACCTGACTACTTGGTAATTGGTACTCTCCTACTCTGAAACATGGTATCATTTCTCACATTGTTAGCATTGATATTTTGTAGACAAATGTGTATGGGAGGAAAAATAAGTGAAGACATGGGAGGAAAAACAAGCAAAGACAAAACATGTACCCTTACAATAGGTCCTAGCCAGGTTTAAAGTCAAATTAAGCCATAATAGGCCACAACTACAAAGTCATGTGGATTCCTTTTTAAATCTTTGCAGAGTTTGATTTTTTGTTTTGGAGAAGTAGTGAAGATCTTGAGGCCTACACTAGGTCCCTAGCTCTCTGACCCTCTTCTCCACTCCCAACCTTGGACAACTTAGTACAAGCTTTTGTAAGTCGGAGCAAAGAGATGGCTCTATGTCTATTGGTGCCTTTAGCCAGGATTTCATGAACTGCTTGGCAGAGCTCTGCACTGAGCCAAGCCTCCAACACCTTGATGTGAGGACCTAGCAACAGCCAAGTCTACTGTCTTGACCTACTCAATATTCCTATGACCTTGAAAGTTAGAGTTCAGGTCAACAGCTCCCATTCCACCCCCACAGTTCTTTGAACCATGCTGGAACTTGAATTAAAATTTTTTGCCTGCTTGAGTACCAAAACTGATATTTCTTCCCTTTCTTGACCCTAAAATAGTAGCATCTGGTAGCTGTAATTAAAACATTCAGCTTGTCTAACCATTATTTCCTAAGTATTTGTGTTTTATGATATTTTATTTGTACTGAAGGTTACCCACTCCCCACCCAAATAAAAGGCCACTGGAAGCATGAGGACAGACACACTTCTTTAACATATTTTTATATGTGAATCATGCATATACAACCTTCCTAACAGACAAGTTTTTTTTTTTTAAGCTTAGCAATTTTCTTTCTCATTATTTCCCCTCCTGCTTACACACTTGCAATGCCTTAGACACTTTAGGGATATTATAAACAGATACCACATTGAGGGTGGCAAGAGCAGCCTTGATAGTGCAGCACATTTGTGGTAATTTATTGGGAGACACCGTCTTGTTACTCATTATGTTGAATATCTTCATGTCATGTTATTAGGTCCAGGGGCAGAGTCATTTTTTTTATTGCTCTGAGTACTGAATAAACACTTAAATATTTGAAAAAGTTATATATTATTGAATCAAGTTGCATTATTCATCTAAGAAATGTAAATTACATCAACCACAGGGATGACTTTTTTTTTTCCTTTGAATTTTATAGAATTTTTGAATTGCTTTTCAGTTATACTTAATGGCACCCTCAAGGGCCTAAACACAGTTAAAATTTTTAAGGTTTTTAAATATAAAAACCAGGAAATTATAAGCAATAGTCAAGAGTCCCATTTGTTAGAATTGGAGCAAGAATATGGTATAATCCAATGATTTTATGCAGGTTCCCTTTGCTCCCCACTCACAGCAGAAGCATTTCTCTAGAAACATCTTTGTAAAAAAAAAATACAGGAATGTAGGAGAATTATAATAGTGATAAGTGTGTTCTGAAACCTGTTACAATTCCAAAGATATTCATTTATATGTTAATGAAACATTCTTTTCCTCTTGGAAAACTTCTAAGTCAGGTCTTAGCAACTGGGAAAATGTTAAGTATTGTAAGATGTGTCAACAACAGTTGCCCATTTATTACCATGTTTTTAGAGAATCATTACTTTTCTTTCTTGGAAAGATTTGTACAAAATGAAAGGCAGAAAAGATTGTGTATATCTTTAGAGAAATTAAAAAAGTTTTAAAAATATTGTACTTGAAACATCTTATAAAATTCTAAATCTTTCTTTATAACAGCATCTTTTTAAGTAGTTGGATTGTAGCTTACTATGTAGAACAGGCTAGCCTTGAACTCACAAAAATCTGTCTGCTTCTTTTTCCCAAGTGCTGGGATTAAAGGGTGTGTTATAATGGCCAACATATGTTTAACATTTTAATAATTATTTTTCTTTAAAAACAAGGATCAAGAAACTGACATCTAAGTCAGGAGATGCAATAGTTAATTAAAACCCAGAAAAAACAAAAATTAAAGTTCTACTAACAAGGTTCCTAGAACTGTGAAAATTCAAGAAACTCTAATATAAACCAGTATGCACATTTTATTTTCATATTTTTATTAAATCATACATATCTATATTCACCAATTTCAAAATTCTGCCAAAAATATAAATGTATCATTTCTATTCCCAATAGAATACAGATAACTAGCCATTTTATAATGTTTTATGATGAATTTAATAGAACAAGAATGATTATGTTTATATTTTATTGTTATTGAGAGAAAGAATTATAAAACCTCCTACCTCAGATGTGCTTAGATACTCTGAATCTAGAAATATCTACTAGGGTAGTATATCAAATTTACTTTTGTCTTTGGAATTAACTTTATTTAATATTAGATGGGAGCTTAAGAATGATCTGAACAGAGGGGCACCTATGTATGCCAAGTTTTTTGTGAGGAAGGCAAAGACAACATTGTAGAGTAAGTTCTTCCCTTCCACCTGCACATGGATTGGAACTCAGGTCTTCAGAGTTCCATGACAAACACCTTTTCCAGCTGAGCCATCTCTGCACTGACCCTCATTTCACCCACCTTTTGATAATATTCTAGAAGGATCTACACATTGGACTAAAGCTCTGAATTTGGGCAGAGTTGTTGCCAGTAGTTGGCTGTTATGTTTGCTTGTGGGTGTTGATGGTGCCATGATCCTTTGTTCTCATTCCCACTGTGTAAGTTGTAGGCTCAAAAACATGTGTCCATTAACTGAGGACATTGCCTGGTATTTTAATTATGGACTAGATATAACAAATTCAGGCATATGCCTTGCTTTGAAGAATAGATCTTGCTGCACTAGATTTATAGGTAGATAATTTCACATTATTCAAGGGTAGTCATGGGAAGGATAAATGCCATATTGTGGTAAGCATCTGCTTAGCAATTCCCACAATTCTTGACTTGCTGGCACACTATGTTTTAAATATATTTTTTATTTATTCTGTTGATTTCTTGATTGTCTGTGTACAATTTGAAGGTAGTATGAATAAAAGCTGAGATTTTATTTTAGTCTTTACAAAAGCAAGATTGTTTATAACAAAATGTAAATTCATTTTCTCCATTCAATTACTTTGTAATTTAATGGGGGAAAATATTTTGTCTAATTTCCTAATCTTTGGTGGAGGTGAAATACATATTTCAAAGCAATCACACCTAAAATTTTTTTTCATGTCCTTAAGCAATCTTTCTAGATTATTCTTCAGGAAAAAAATGATAGTTATTCAGATTCTATTATTTAGTCCATATACTCTACCTTGTGACAGGAAAAAAATGAGGCTAATATTTGAAGACATGTCTTAGCTTTTAAGGAATATATATCTAAATTTTCTTTTGGAAGAGAGTAGGTGTCCTTGAATTAACTAGATGACTAGTCTGATTAATCTCTATATTTTTTCAGTACAGAGTTATAGTCAGATTTTATTACTTGCTCATAAGTATAATCATGTGCAAGTTAAGTCATCTCACTTTTCCTGAGTTTTCTGTTATTTATTTATTTTTAATAATTTTATATATGAGTATGGGATTTACAGCAGTTCCACCCCTCTGTGTTCTCCATCTTCTAACTCTTCCTATCCATGTCCCCATTAACAGTTGAATTCATGACCTCTTCTTCATTATTATTAGTACAAATGTATCCTACTTAATCTATTCAGTGTTGTTCATATGTCCATGTTTTTAGGCATGGTCACTTGGGATTGCTCTCTCTCTCTCTCCAGTCACCCCTAACTTTCCCTATCTATATTGCTATGTCAACTGGTGTTGTAATTTTCCAGGTCTTTTCAGGCATCCATGTTGATGATATATCATGCGGACAGCTTTCCTATAAGGTATAGAAGACACTACGTCACAGTGTCATAGGAGGTTCTGGGTCTCTGTCTCTTACTCTCTTTCTGTTCTTTCTTCTGCAGTGTTTAACTACACATTATGTAGTGGGCTTGTCTTGTAGTTGGACCAATTGGGGTGTGGTTGGGAAAGGCATGGCCATTTATCCTCTGCATCTTGGCCAGTTGTGGGTCTCTATAATAGACTCTACCTATTGTAAAACACCTTCTTTGATGTGGGGGTGAGAATTACACCTACCTATACTTAATACAAATATGTCTTATTCCTAAGAATCTACCTTAAACCAAATTGAAAAGTTTGGGACTAATTTCCTTGGCTGAGGAGATTTTAAGACAGGAGATTTGATTGGCTCTGTCATGTGGGTTACTAGTGATCACTCTTAAATAGGCCTACAAGAAAAGAGAGCATGTGAGACAGAAATAAATATAAGATGTGCGGTGGTGGTATTGTGTTCCCCAAAATATTGTATACCCTAATAAACTTATCTGGGGTCAGAGACAGAACAGACACAATATTAGAAACAGAGGACAGTGGTAGCATAAGGCCACTCCATGTAGTTAAAAGGGAGGTTTATTTTGTGGGGTAACTTACAAATGAAACAATAGGTTGTAGGGTCTGGCAAAGATATGGCGCAGTCCAGTGGTGTTCTCTGGAGAACTCTGCTCAGTCCACCTCCAGCGTCCAGGGTCCCAGAATCAAGAGAGACCTCTCCTCTCGATCCTGGGTCTTCCTCTTCCTCCCTCAGCCCCGCCTTGTGGGCATGACCATTACCAAAGCCTCAGTGGGGGTTAGAACTTCCAGGCCAATGCTGGGATGGCTACCCACTACATCTCTCCCTTTCTGTCTAAATAAGAAGGTTCTAACCTAATACAAGACTATATACAAAGAAATGGTTATCAAATATTGTCCAGGAGTAATGAGGGATAATGACCTAAATACCTTGGAATTACAATAAATGCAAACAGTATCAAGCAAAAAAAAACACATACTAAAATCCAGGGAAGTCTAGAGCATGGATAGGTGGCATGTTACAAAGATCATTCCAAAAGGTGCCCTATCCTAAAGAACCTGAGTCTAATACTTAATATATTCTATCTAAGATATTATATATGTATATATACTAAGTTGTAAATATAACTGCTATCTTCAACCTCATCAAAGACCTGAGAAGGAATATAATAATACCTGAGAAATGGGAGAAGGACGCAAGCATCTTTCAGGAGTCTTGCAAGAGTAGACAGAGACAGCTGGCAACCTGGACAGTCACCTAATGTTTCTCAGCATCATTGGTGCATTCAAATTGGCTACAGGCCTAGAGTATCTGATAGACCATTTTTAGAAGCAGGAATTCTGAAAGACCATCTTACCCTGTCTTGGCAAAGTATAGTGGTTGCTCTATCAGAGCTGTTTTATCATCCATTGTAGTATCAGTTTTTACATTAGGCATTGGTTTATTCAGTTGTCATGGAGAAGGATGTCTTCCACAGTGGCTGGGAATGTTCTTACCACATTTGATTTGGGGGCCTGCAAGAGGCCCCCTGAGGCATTTCCCACCAGTAAAGGGTTGCCTTGTATATCTATTTTTGATCTGCACTCACTGGTCCAATGTCGGCCTTTGCCACATCTTCTACATAATCCAGGAGGTGGTTGGGGTCTCCTGTTTAGGCTATTCCTAGAATAAGTATTACTTCTAGGATTATCCCATGTATAACTTTTACTTACGTGACCTGGTGTACCACATTTAAAACATTTGGTACCACGGGGCCTTCTTTCACCTCTGGGATTTGTCTCTCCTATCCAAGCCTCATTACTGTAGTTAAGAGACTCAGCACCATTAGTATACTGAACCCATTCTTCCAAAGGAGCTGATCTGATCTTTAATGGTGTAAATATTCTTTTGTATTCTGCATTAGCATTGTCGAATGCCAAGGACTCAGTTAATACTTTTCTTAATTCTTTATCTGACACAGCTTTTGTTATAGCTGTGTTCGGCCTTTGTAAAAAATCAGTGAAGGGTTCGTGTATACCTCAGTTGCTTTTTCAGGTTCTGGAATTTTTTCCAAAGCATTTAGAGCTGCTGTATGGCATAGGGATATTGTATGCTCATCATAAATGGCTTGTACATTCCTGTCAGTGAAACATCCCTCACCAAGTATTTGATATTGGGACATCTCAAAACCTCTGAGTTTACCTTGTTCTAAATTTCTTGCCTCTTCTCTCAACCAGCTTTTCCACTGTAACTGCTGGCTATGTTCTAGAACAGCTGAAATTAACTGATGCCAGTCATCTGGAATGATTCTATGTGAGGTAGACCACGAATTTAACATCTGTTTTACATATGTGGAGTGTATCCCATATGTAACTACTGTTTCCTTTATATTTTTAAAGTCCCTTGTTGAAATTGGTTGTAATGTATATGTTGTATATGGCTCGGGGTGTGTGTCATCTGCTGGGTTCTCATGGATGATAACAGGATAAGCCATTGTATGAGAGCCATTTGGAGATGTTACAACCTGTATGGTCTTGCCCTTCTGCTTATTAGGTCCCTTGTCATGTTTATTGAGAGTTTCCTCCAGGGCTTGTAAATGAGCACCTAGGGTCTGTTCCAGGGAGTAAACATCCTCTCTTGTAAGGGATTCCAGATTTTTCATGGAATCATGGAAGTTTTTAATGTTCTTCTGAAAGACATGATTCCATGGACCTTATCTTATCAAGTAATGATTTTTTTTTTTCTTATATAGTGTCTGAGTAGCTACAACTTCACTCTGGAGAGTTAGTGTTCTATCCATTAAATACTCATATTTATTATCAATAAAAGCAATTTTGGGTACAAGCTTGTTTTGTAAATTCTGGTTAGCATATTCCAGAGAGAGAATATTTTTATGTAAGTCCTGGTCAGCAGATTCCAGAGAAAGAATCTTTTCCTGTAAGCCTTCATTGCTATCTTTTAAAGCCTGTAAATCCTGGTTAGCAGATTCCAGAAAGAGAATCTTTTTCTGCAAGCCTTCATTGCTATCTTTTAAAGCCTTTATCAGTCCCAATAATGACTCATCTTTGTTCTTATTATTAAACCAGTGTTTGAATACTGTGTGAATTATTATAATGAATGTCAAAATGGTACAGGCCAGATATGTCTTAGGGAGGTCATATATTTCCAGGAAAATGTCATTCATCATACAGGCAAAAAGGTTTTTAAATTCTTGTGAGGTAATGTTGTCAGCCATATTACAAGAATTACTCAAAATTTGTTAATCAGTTTTAAGGTGTAAAATTATCAAGTACTTTTACTTGAAATAAGCTTACCTTTCTGTGGTTTTAGGGGGGTGCAGTAGCACTTTTCACCCAGCAGGAGGCGTTGGTATAGCTCCAAAGCAAGGCCTGCTAGCAACCTTGGCTGGTGGCAGCTGAAGGCAGGAGCCAAGATGGCGGGGAGCAGGCACTCAGGGAGGAGTGGGAACGCCTCACTCACAGAGGTTTTCGCTGGTCTGGGGGCTAAGCTAGGGAACTGAGACCGGAGTAGCTTTTCCCTTTTTTGGGAATGGAACCGTGTAGGCATCCCCTGGTTAAATGGAACTTTGCAGGCGGGTTTAGGTACCCGCCAGCCAGCCGGGGAGGAGGCTGAGGGAGGGAGCTGTGTAGGCCTTTGGAATTTGCCCGATGTGAGCACCAGATATTGGTGAAACTATTAAGGCCACTCCAAGTAGTTAAAAGGGAGGTTTGTTTTGTGGGGTAACTTACACATGAAGGGGTAGGTTGCAGGGTCTGGCAAAAGTATAGCGCAGTCCAGCAGTGTTCTCTGGAGAACTCTGCTCAGTCCACCAACAGCGTCCAGGGTCCCAGAACCAAGAGAGACCTCTCCTCTAGATCCTGGGTCTTCCTCTTCCTCCCTCAGCCCCGCCTTGTGGGCATAACCATTACCAAAGCCTCAATGGGGGTTGGAACTTCCAGGTCAAAGCTGGAATGGCTACCCACTACAGTAGCACATGCCTTTAATCCTGGCATTCCAGAGGCAGAAATCCATCTGTTCAAGGATACAGCCAAGCATGTTGACTCACGCCTTTAATCCCAGAAAGCGAGCCCTTAATCCAGGGAATGATGGTAGAAAGTCCAAAGGTACATAAGCAAGAAAGCCAGAAACTAGAAGCATTTAGCTGGTTAAGCATTTAGGCTTCTAGCAGCAGTTCAGCTGAGATTCATTCTGGATAAGAACACAGAGGCTTTCAGTCTGAGGAAACAGAATCAGCTGAGGAATTGGCAAGGTGACGTGGTTGTGGCTTGTTCTGCTTCTCTGATCTTCCAGCATTCACCCCAATACCTGGTCCTGGGTTTGTTTTATTAATACCTTCTAAGATCTGTGCTACAATGTAGTTTGAAAAGAAAGAGGACATTAGGAAATTTAATACTGGAGACAAGGCTTGTGCTAAGAAAGATAAGGAGAGGCCTGAAACAGAATGGAATGAAGGAAATTATGTCCTCAGGGCAAGAACCCACCCAACTAATCCTGTAAAAGGAAAAGGCCTAAAGAATTTTATGTTCCTAAAATAATAGCAAATCAAAGCCTATGGAAATGTTATCCAAAGAGGAGGCCAGATTCCATACCAAGGAGGCAGCCAGACTTGTCAGTATCAGTCACATTGTTCTATCTTGGAACGTGGAATCATGGAATATTCCTCTGTGGTTAAGGAGAGACTCATCATGTGACAGACTAGTCCCTGCATGGAGGCACAGAGAGGCCATTTTATGAGGTATGACAGTAAAGCTGAGATGGTGTTGAAGACCCCAGAAATTTGGAGGTGCCAGATCCATGGAATGTTTGCCAGGGAGAACTGAAAACAGCCCAACTGAAAACTAGCCCAAGAGACAGAAGTTACAGTCAGCAAATCTGGAAAGGAAGAGCTATTTAAGCCCTTTGTCAATGGACATGGAACTGTAGGATTTGGAATTTTCATTGTTGGGTTTTGGTTTTGTTTTGGTCTAGTGTTTTCTCTCTACACCAATATTCCTCCCTTTGAGATGGTGATGTATATTCTGGGCCATCATATGCTAGAAATACATAATTTGTTTATTTTATTTTATGGATATGTAAGATTAATTGCTAAATGGTCTTATTGATTAAAAAAAACCAAAAAACAAAAAACCCAGAGCCAGATACTGGGGTGAAAACTGAGAGATCAGAGGAACAGAACAAGCCACAGCCATAAGTTACCCTAGGAAATCCTAAGCCCAAGACATGCCTACTTCCTGTATACCCACGCCTATATGCCCTTCTGTCCCTGCCTTCTCACTTCCTCTCTCCACCCAGCTATATCATTTTCCTTTCTCTGCCAAGTCCTGTCACTTCCTGTCTGTACAAATCCAGACCTCCATGGTTAACTACTGCTGGGATTAAAGGCATGTGCCACCACATCTGGCTCTGTTCCAAGTGTGGTCCTGAACTCACAGAGATCTGAATGAATCTCTGCCTCCCTAATGATAGAACTAAGGGCATGTGCCACCACTGCCTGATCTCTATGTTTAATATAATGGCTAGCTTTTAACTCTGATCCTCAGGTAAGCTTTATTGGGGTGTGCAAATGAAGTATAATGACACAGATAATTACAATCAAGAGATTGCCTTGAGTCTCAGAAGAAACTTAGACTTTAGAGTTTTAAACTGTCTTGAGCCTGTGAAGACCTATGGGGACTTCTGAAGTTGAACTAAATGCATTTTATATTATAATATGGCTATAAGTCTATGGGGGCCAGGGAGTGGATTGTGATGGTATAAATGAGGATGAGCCCCTGGGCCCACATATTTGTGTGCTTCTTCCCCAGAGGATAGAACTGTTTTTGAAAGCTTAGGAGATGTGGCCTTGAGGAAAGTGTGGAACTGGGCTTGAGTTTTGAGATTTCAAAACCCTATTCTACTTTCAGATAACTCTCTCTCCCCTTATTTTTGTATAAGTATGTAAACTCTCAGTCACTACTCCAGCACCATGCTTGCCTGCTTGTTGTCAAGTCTACTAATATGATGTTCATGGACTCACCCTCTGAAACTTTAAGCACCAAATTCTTTCTTCTACAAGTTTCCTTGCTCATGGTGTCTTAGCACAGTAACAGAAAACTACCTGTGGCTCAGATATTTAAAGCATAGCTTAATGGTTAAGATTTAGTGGTACTGTTGATATGTAAAGTTGTAAAGTAAGTGCAACATTTTCTTCTGGAATTTGTAACAAATGTTCCTGTCATATGAGCTATACCATGGTTCCTGCTACTATTATGCAACAGCACTGTATATGTGAAAGTAGTCATGGATGACATGTAGACAAATTGGTGCACTGTTTACTAATACAATTTTATTGACAAAAACAACTGGTAGACTCCATAGTCTAAAGTTCAAAGTTTCATGGCCCATGATATAATCAACAAATTATCAAGCTAACCAGCAGTTTGTTTCCTTTGTGAATTTCAATAAGGAAACTTTGTATGATATCATTATAGTTCTCTTTATTATGTGAAATTATTGTCCTTGGTGGTGTGAGCTGTAGATTTTGAGCTGCTAACTCATGTATGTTTCAGAATGGCCTCAAAATTCCCATATAACTAAATATAACTTTGAATTTCAGTACCTCCTATCTCCACATCCCTAGATGTGGAATTCAGGTGTGCTTCACATGCATAATATATGTGATAATGGACTTATTGTGAGGTAGACAAGCACTCTGCCAATTGAACTGTGTCCCCAAGCTGAAGATTATGATTTAGAGGAAGACAATAATATGCATAGGAAATAAAAGCAGACAATTAACTATTGTCTATGTAACAAAATTTTGCCTAAAGAAAGATTAATGTCATTTAAAGAGTGAAGTTCCTTATTAATAACTCAAAACAAATTAAAAGCAAAAAATCACAGTGTAAACTTGTTTTAGTGTAGGTCATGAGTAAAACTGTGTGTATGGTAAATATTGCTGCAAAATCACATTGTGCTGTTTTTAAATGAAGTAGAAGTCACATCATGAATTCTAGCATTTCTCTTTTAAAACATCATATTATTTTCACATACAAAGATAGATAGATGAGAGAGAGAGAGAGAGAGAGAGAGAGAGACAGAGAGAGAGAGACAGAGAGAGAGAGAGATTAAGTAAACATTTGATTTCTTCCTGCCTCTGGGTGTACAAAGTGAGATTCTTATCTTCTTTTTATAACTCTAAACTTTTCAGAATCAAAAGCTGCATTCAAGACAATGTTTTTAAATTTTAGTTGTATTTCCACAGATTCCCTTATAATACAAAGAAATTACTTGTATCATAGTCATTTCTCAAAACCAGGGCCCTTCAATCTCTTTCAATTTTCATCTTCCTTCACTGGCCATATCTCACTCTCTCCTTTAGAAATCAACTCCTTTATTTTGTGGCAATATAAACCTTACTGTTTCCTGCTACCCTTCACTAAACAAATATTCATTGTGTGTTCATAATTACTTATTGGAAAGAATCATTGTCTTCCACTGTAGTGAAACTTCCCACTCAGAAACATTTGCCTTTGCATCCAGCTCTTTACTGAGACACTAAATGCAATATTAGGTACTAATAATTATTAGACTGAGAACAACGTTGCCTTTCTTGTGACCCCTTTTTTTTTCTGAAGATGAAAACAATTTTAATAAGAGTACAGTGTAGTAGAATATCCATGATTAAATACTACATGGGAAGGTGATGGAAGAAGATTTAAAAAAAAACAATTATACATCATTAGTAAATGCCTTTGGGGAGATAATAAATTCAGAGTTAAAGCTTTGATGAAGTAATGAAAAAGATAAAATATTTAAAAAATACAGGTTAAGTGGGAAAGCCTTGTACTGATAAAGCTATAGTAGGTAAGATCCTGGATGATGAAATGGATCTTGTGGGGTATCATTGATACATATTTTGAAAACATTGTGATCTCAGGGATGGTAGCAGAGAGAATGCTTCTAGTTATCTGCTGCCAGAACATTCTTTGCTACTCCAACCTTCTATTATTTTTCTATTTTTCATTTACTTAAAATAGTTTTGTTTTGCATATAAAATATTCTAATTAAGGTTTCCCCTCCATCAACTCCTCTGAGATCCTCCCAAGCTCTCCTCCCATCCATATTCACTCTCTTTCTGTCCCTCCTTAGGGACAAAAAAACAAAGACATCTAAAGAAAAATAATAAAATAAGGTAAGCCAAAATAAACAAATCATACTGAGGAAAAAACAAATAGAAGAAAAAGATCCAAACAAAAAGCACAAGAAACATTATATAAACAACATACACAAACATAAGAATCCCATAAATTCACAAAACTGTCGTAATAGATACACAAAGATATCCAATACTGAAAGAAAAAAAAAAAAACACTGACAAAATATAATGAGTCAAAGAACCTTTAAAGATATGACTGAGTTTGTTTTGTGTTGGCCCTCTACCACTGGGTGTATGGTCTGCCCTTAAGAATAGTATGTATCCCAGTCAGATTCCATTGGAGAAAACTAAGTTTTCATTTGTGAGTGATTATCAATTGGAGATAGCTCTATGTCCTTATTTATTGAAGGTTTGTTTGGTTTTTGTTTTTGATTTTTACAAATAACAATTTTATTCTTTGCTCATTTATGTGTGGTAAAAGCTCTGTTTGTACTCTTATTTATTTCTTGCTTTTACTGATAGGCAGAATCATAGCTGTGGTAATAATTCTATATCTTTTGTTTTAGAGTACATACAGTACAGTCCCTCCTCATGGGGGCTCTATGAACACTCCTTGAATGAAGAAATATCCCATTCAGTTTTCCCAATACAAATTCTTAAAAGCTAATCCATAACTTTCACACAATTCACTAGTGCTCAAAAGTTCATTCTACTTCACTTTTTTTTTAACTCCTCAATCTTGAAGGATACTCAATTGAAAACCCACCACTTACTGGTAAGAATTTTAGGACTTTCATCTTTTATGTACTAAGCATCATCTATGAGTGTGTTTTTTAAGATATATGAATGTGTTATGCAGTATACATAAAGACTTTACCTCTCTCTCTCTCTCTCTCTCTCTCTCTCTCTCTCTCTCTCTCTCTCTTTTTTTTAAGCCTGGAAAATATGACAAGCTATACAAGCTACACTAGAATGAAGTGAATAGCTTTGCTATTTTGCACCATTAACGGAAAGTCATTATTCATCAATTTGGTTCAATCTCCAGAAGTATGTGAAATGCAAGAGAATCATCACTGTTGTTTCAGAAGAGTGAGTCTATTGTTTTATCATAGCTTTTGTATGTACAAACTTTGAATTTTGTCTTCATTAGCTATGGCTTTCTTTGCCTTCAAAGACTGGTTTTATTTGAGATTCAGTACACACTACATAATAATTGAAAGTTGATCATGACTGTTGAGTAATGCTTTTGAAGAGTTGCCATTAAATGAAGGTTTTTATTTCTGATCCACAAGGAACAGTGGAAAATAATCCAATTTTAGCGGTAACTATCTACCCAGTTTGGTCACTATAGAAAGCCACACTGGGGAATTTCCAATGAAATAATCTCTGGTATCTCTGTGACCAGACACCTAACAATAAAATACTAGATTTTGCTAACTTAAATGCAAAGGAAAAGTTTTCTGTCAGTGTGAACTTTGATATATATATATCTTGCTTTGATCTTGGAAGAAATTTGATTGAGTAGGTGCTTGAGGGAATTCCTGGACTGTTCTTTTATATGTGATTGTGGGTTATGATTATAGAGTTATAGTACATCTAGTGGAGGCTTAAAATTAAAGGCCTTCAATAGATCTCTATACATATTGTACTACAATTTTAACATAGCCAATGACATTAGAAGAAAACATCATGAAATTAATTTTTTATTTTACTTTTGAAAAATAAATTTTATGGTATATTTCTTTAAGTCATAAAACATCATGTTTTATGACTCATCCACACATGTGAAGTTAAAATGATAACAATATTGGGACAAAATATTACATCCAACATTTCACAGTTACCTATCAAACCATGTTAAAAGTAGCAATGACCCATTCATTTAACACAATTACCAAGGATGAGACATTATTACAAACTAAAACCACCAGCATTATATATTAAACTGGGTTTTTAGCATTATCTATTATATAAATTCATATAAATCAACTGGTGTTCTGGTAGACCCAGAGAACACTCGGGCATACAATATTTACTATAACAGACAAAAGTGACACATTTACATAATTAATCTTCTCACATTTAACAATATTTCACCTGTATATCTTTTCATTAGTATATATTAATTATAATTACAAAACAATGGTTTCATTGTGACACTGCCACATATGCAAAACAATGTCCTTTGCTTCACTATTACCACTCTTCTCAACTCCATTTCATCTGCTCCAATTTCTCTTCCAAATAGTCCCAGTTACACTTGTGCTGTTATGTACTTTATGAAAATCTAAATTCTGTTTATAGAAGAAGTCATTCATTACTTGCTTGTGTGAAACTAGTTAATTTGTTAATATAATTTTCAGGTCCATTCATTTTCCTATAAATAATATGTTTTCTTTTTCTTTAGGAATGAATAATATTCAACTATGTGTATACACAATATTCCCTATTACACATTCATCTGTGATGGATGCCTTGCCTGGTGTTCAGCTATTCTGAGCATTGCTGTGATAAATGGGAATATATGGGTATCTATACTGTATGCTGAGCTTGTTTCTTTTAGCACCACACTTAACCATGGTATAGTAAGATCTTGTAGCCATTGATATTTTTGTTTAGTGAGAAGCTCCAAATTATTTTCCATAGTTAATGGATGAATTCATACACAAACCTAGAGTATTCTTATTCTATTTTGTTTTCTTGATAATAGCTATTCTGCTTAGGTTGATATGGAGTCTGTGCAGTTGTTTATTATTGTTAGTTCTTTGAGAATTCCCTACAATGAGTTTTGACCATTATTAATCCTCTTGCTCAATTCTTCTTAGATTAACCCCCACCTTCCCTAACTACCTAATTTGTGCCCTCTTTTGTATTTTGACCCAAATTGATTCCAATTTATGCAGCCTTTATATCCAGGAGATGTCTCCTTCCACTGGAGCTTGGTTGACCAATCAGGGACAACATTCTTAAAGAAGACTGACTCTCCCATTCTTAGTAGCTGGCAGTTAACTCTTTGACAAGGGTGGGGCTTCATATTCACCTTCCCTCTATGCAGGGATTTGATCTGGATTGAGCTTTCATGGGGCTTGTGTGTGCTGTTGTACCTGCTGTGATTTCATATGTGCAGCTGCCCTGTTGTGTCTGCAGGACATTGTTTTCTCACCACTTCTGCCTCTTTTTGTCCTACCTCCCCCTCCTTCAAAAAGATCTCTGTGCCTTGGAAGGGTATGGTACAGTATATATACCCCAGTTGGAACTGAGCACTCTATAGACTCATTCTCTACACCTTGACTAGTTGTGGGTCACTGTGTTAGCCACCATCTGGAGAGCAGAATGGCTGATTAAAAGGTGTCAGTCATAGGTTAAGACTCCCAAATACCATGAAACAACTCCTAGATATTTACAGGTTTTTGAAAGAGCTATGTTTTCTCATCACCTTACTTAGTGTTTCAGGATGAAGTGGCAATATGAATAGTAGAAGAAAAAGTAAAGTTTGAGGTGACAGGATAATCAGTGCTCTGCACATCAGCAAGGGTTTCAGAAAATGGCTCTCAGATGTGGAAGAGTAGTATATAATTATTCTTATCTGAACACCAAAAATATCAACTCCATAACAGGAGATATATTTATGTCTAAACTGGAATCCAAGTTTAAAAAAATCATACTAATTCACTCAGTTTAATACTTCAATATCTGCTAAGGAATATTTCATTTATTTTTATGGATTATTGTAAATTGATATTTTTTCCTAAGTCATAGACAAGTTCTGCTTTTTCTATATGAAAAAAATAACAATGTTCCATATCATGAGAATATCAAAGGAATGACTGTCCTCATAGAATCTGAAAATGTCATCATTGCAAATAAAAGTAAAAAGATGAGCTGGGTGGTGGTGGCGGCAGTGGTGCGCGCCTTTAATCCCAACAGTCAGGAAACAGAGGTAAGTGGAACTCTGTGAATTCTAGGCCAGCCTGGGCTACAGAGTGAGTTTCAGGAAAGACTCCAAAGCCACACAGAGAAACCCTGTCTCAAAAAAAAATGAAGCTAGACAATAAAGATAAATGTAAAACAATAAAGAAACACAGGAATTATTGCAAAAGGAAAGGAACTGCAACTCCTTCCTTACCCATTACGCAGTCTTCACCTCCAGTGAAGAACAGTAGTTCTCCTTGACAGTACATAACTGTGGTTTCTGAGTTAACTAAGAACCACTATATTCTAGATATGGGATGCAAATGATCTTTCTAACAGATGAGCAAACACTGATGAAGTAATCCAGAATGACATATTTTTCATCCCTAGTAGCAATAAGTTGCACTAGCTATTTGGATAGGAATTGCTTCTAAAATGCAAACTTACGGTACATTACATTTGTAATCAGATACTGGTTTGGTCAAAGAAGTAATTCCCATAGTTGGAGAATTCTCAACTATTCTTAAAAATGAATATTTTGGAAAATATTTCACCTGGAATGTGATATGTAAGGACCTATGCATTTATGTTAACAGCTAAAGAATAGATCATTTAAGGTAAAATGTTCTATAGAAAAACAACAACATGTAAAAATGTGTTAAAATATACAGGGCATAAGAGAGGTTTTAGAAGGAGGAAAGGGAAGTTGGAAAGATTGTAATTATAATATCAAAAAATAAAAATATTTATAAAAGGTTTAGAGAGCAACCCTTTTCAAAGATTTCCTATATTCCTCTAGAAAACCTGTCAAGATCCAGGAGACAGCTCTTTGCCTGATCTACCTCTGAGGGGAGCCATTTTTTAGTGGCAGGATACTTTCCTCTGACTTAGGTCTAGATTCAACCTCTGCATTGGTTAAGTTATATATTTCTTTTACCAGTTTCAAGATGGAGTTGATAGTGCACACCCTTCTCCATGTACAGAGGAGTGAATGAGACTCACAGCAGAACTTTCACCAAAATTGTCTCCTCCTGATTACCCTTACACAGTGGGACCACCTCTGAATGGTTGAACAAGCTCTTTCTATTCCTTCAGCAAATTATGCACTTGAACTAACATAGATCACAAAACATGGAACATATCACCTAAGTTCTATCCCTTTCATTTTGGATGACATTTCAGTAAGGAATCACCATTGTGAAATTAGGTGATTGTGAACAGGATTATATGGTTTAAATTAACACTTCCAAGATTATAGATATCTTTGAGTATATCCTTGAGCACCAGTAGTGCTTGAGAAACTTCAAGGAATTGTTTCCTTCTATAATAACATCTAATTCTTTTTCAATTAGCCCTCTCCACATTCCAAGACCAGTATATGAGAAATCTTTTCCTATCAAAGTCATCATGACATAGACAATATTTCATCAAACTTCTAAATCCCATGAAACTCATGAGTATATGTCTGCCCAAGCCCTGTACTTTCTGGAGACTGGACTCTGTCACACCCATCTCTTCACATTGGCTTTGAATTAGCCAGATGTGCCAGATAATGAAGTTGAGCTTACACCAATGAGAAAAGACATATTCACTACCTGTATTAAAATAAAAACTAACTGTGCTTCTCACCCTGGTGTGCTTGTTGGCCCAGTTTGGATCATAGCACATATTTTTTACTAAATGAAATTGCCTTGTTGGGTTACTTTGCTTTGTTTGTTTATTTCTTTGTATTCCCCATATGGGGAATATTCTTTTGCAATAATCTTGGAGCTTGTCCTAGATTTCAAATCCATCCAGGATTGTGTTCAGATCCCCTCCCCTAGTGTCCACTGAGAGGGGAGCTATCTCACATACAGTCTTAGATGAAAGACCCTCAGGGATTAGTAACATTCTCAGGATGGAAAGTTTCTTAGCAATACAAGGAAGGGCCTAGGCAGGTATCAAGGCTACCAGGCATCTCTGTGCATAGACAATATATGCAATGAATAATAGCAAGGTACTCAGAGGTAGTTGGGACTTTCTAGAAGTTGTTTGAGAGTGAAGGGTTGATATGGAAGGCAAGAAATCATCTTCTTAGGGATGAGCCTCTAAGGGCCTTTCAATTTAAGAACCAAATGGGTAAGTAATCAGACTAAACTAAGATCCAAGTAATATAAACAGTTTCACCCAGACAGGGTGAAAAAAAAAAAAAAAACATCTAGCTGGCACAGTGACTCTACCACCTTGTTCAACATACCCTTCACTGCCCCTAATAAGGGAGACTGAGCACTGAAAGACCTACAGAACCAATGTTTCACTCCCTAACTTTTCTTTGGACACAGGTTTCTCTGTTTTTTCCACCCTCCACTTCTTTCCTTCAGATAACCTATGAGACTTTGGATTTGGTTTGAGGAAAAAGAGAAGTATAGAGAGCCACTTAGTGTGGTCATGTTCAATAGGGCTTTAGACCATAAAGTTCCCAGAGAGTTGTTTTCTAGGTGATCAGAAGTGCCACAGAAGGCTACTATGCTTTTAAGTTGAGTAACTGTTTAAAGAGTTGATTTCTAAGGGACATAAACTATAGCCAATGCTAGGTTCTGCAGAGTCTTCTTATCTCATCATTAGCTATGCTGGAGTGGGACACAATGGCACCACCATCTTCTTCTTTCTAAGTCTACCAAGTGCAGCTAATAAAATAGTCTCAAATATGGGCATTTGGCACACTCCCCATTACTTCTGCTTCCTTTGTGGAGTTCTTTTGCAGCAAGAAATAATATGTAATATCCAAGGATCCATAGTTGAAAACACCATCCAGATGATATTGCTTGGTGTTCTCATTTATAATTAATGGTAAGATGTGTGAACTTCTTTAGTTGGGTTGAGAGCATGGATATTTCTTCTTCTGTTTATTTGCTTTACTGTTTTACTACATACCTAAGGGTACTTTCTTCTACAGTATCCATGCTCTTAAAACTCTGATGTTTTTTCTAGATCAATCCATTTGCCTGCAAACCTCATGATGTCATTGTTTTTCTATGCAGAGTAGTACTCCATTGTATATATGTACCACATTTTCTTTATTCATTATTCAATTGAAGGGCATCTAGGTTGTTTCCAGGTTCTAGCTGTTACAAACACTGCTGATATGAACATAGCTTAGCAAATGCCCTCGTGGTATGATTGAGCATTCCTTGGGTATATGCCCAAGAGTGGTATAGCTGGGTCTTGGGGGAGATGGATTCCCAATTTTCTAAGGAAGCGCCATATTGATTTCCAAAGTGGCTGTACAAGCTTGCATTCCCACCAGCAGTGTAGGATAGTTCCCCTTGCTCCACATCCTCTCCAGCATAAGCTGTCTTCAGTGTTTTTGATCTTAGCCATTCTGACATGTGTAAAGTGGTATCTCAGAGTCATTTTGACTTGCATTTCCTGGATAATCAGGGATTTTGAGCAATTCCTTAAATGTCTTTCAGCCATTTGAGTGAGGTAACCCAGACTCAGAAAGACAAAGATGGTATGTACTCACTCATAGGAGGATACTAGATGTAAAACAAAGATGACTAGACTGCTACTCACAACTCCTGGGAGGCTGCCTAGAAAACAGGACCCTAAGAAAGACACAGGGATCGCCCAATGCCAGAGAAGTGGATGAGTTCTACACAAACAACCTGGACATGAGTGGGGTAATGAAGGGCAAAATTTGAGGGAAAGAGAGCTTAGGGGAGCAGGAGATCCCAGCTGGATCAAGAACAGAAAGTGAGAACAAGGAATAACAGACCATGATAAATGAAGACCACATGAGAATAGGAAGAAGCAAAGTCCTAGAGAGGTCCCCAGAAATCCACAATGATACATCTTCTGCAGACTACTGGCAATGGTCGAGAGAAAGCCTGAACTGACCTATTCTGGTGATTGGATGGCCAAACACCCTAACTGTCATGCTAGAACTCTCATCCAATAACTGATGGAAATGGATGCAGAGATCCTTGGCCAGGCCCCAGGTGGATCTCCAGGAATCCAACTGTCCAGAAAGAGGAGGGATTGTAAGATGATGAATTGTTGAGACTGAGATTGGAAAAAGCACAGGGACAAATAGCCAAACTAATGGAAACACATGAACTATGGACCAAAAGCTGTGGAGCTGCCAGCTGGATCAGGCCCTCTGGATAAGTGAGACAATTGAGTAGCTTGAACTGTTTGGGAGGCACCCAGTCAGTGGGACTGGGACCTGTCCTTACTGCATGACTTGGCTGTTTGGAACCTGGGGCTTATGCAGGGACACTTTGCTCAGCCTAGGAGGAGGGGACTAGACCTGCCTGGACTGAATCTGCCAGATTGAGCTGAATTCCCAGGGGAGACCTTGCACTGGAGGAGATGGGAATGGGGGGATATGGAGAGAAGGCGGGGTGGGGGCTGGAGGAGGGAGGACAGGGGAACCCACAGCTGATATGTAAAATTAAATTTTAAAAAAGTTAAAAAATACTCTGTTGGAAAAAATAAAGGGAATGACTATTCACATTTAATCTATAAGATGCATGGATCTCACAGGGTCTTGTGCCTTGATGGAAGATAGGCTCATTTTATCCTGAATCTTGCCGGGATCAAAAAAAAATCCTTGTGATTTGTTGACATTTTGGCTAGTGACATGGACATTGTCAAGTTGGTGGCAACCATGTAACTTGAAAGTCATCTTGGTTAGTGACAATATCAAAATGATGAATGCCATGTGACTTTAACATAATCTTAGCATGAACTATAATGGTATCACTCCCAAATGTTCCTGTTCTTTTGAGTCCTTAAGGGATCATCATACCTCTAGAATTTACTACCCCTAATGCCCCAATACTTGTTTCTTGTTTATTTTCATAGTACTGGATGCTTAATGAGATCATGGAAATGGGAGACCCAGAGGAGATTCTACCACATTGTCAGGTAATAAGGTCAGTTCACTTCTTTAAATAAATAAATAAATAAATAAATAAATAAATAAATAAATAAAAAAAAACTAAGAAGGTAATACCAGACTTCCACAGTGATTTTTTAGCATAATAAATGTAGCAGGAATCTTAAAAGTTCTTATTAATAAAATCAAACCTGAGGCCAGTTATTGGGGTGAATGCTGGAAGATCAGAGAGACTGAATAAGCCACAGCTACCTCACCAGTTCCTCAGCTGATCCTGTTTCCTCAGACTGGAAGCCTCTGAGTCCTCATTCAGAATGAATCTCAGCTGAACTGTTGCTCCAAAGCCTGAATGCTTAACCAGCCAAATGTTTTTAGTTTCTAGTCCTCATGCCTTATATACCTTTCTGTTTTCTACCATCACTCCCTGGGATTAAAGGCTAGCTTTCTGGGATTAAAGGCATGTGTCACCATGCCTGGCTGTTTCCAATGTGGTCTTGAACTCACAGGGATCCAGAGGGATTTCTGTCTCTGAAATGCTAGGATTAAAGGCGTGTGCTACCACTGCTTGTCCTCATGTTTAATATTGTGGCCATCCTGTTCTCTGACCCCAGATAAGTTTATTAGCCTGCACAATATTTCGGGGAACACAATACCACCACATAATAATTGTTTTGTATGATATATATACTGGTTTCTAGATGAGATGTACAGTTTTCTAGCCATTTATCACTAGCCAGCCTCCCAGAGGAGCTAATATTTTGGGATGGCTAGATCTGAGAAGCTCATGCAAATTTGCAGTTGCCCAGAGGAAACATTGGAAAGAAAGCACAGATCCCAACCAGGACCTCAATAATAAATTGCCATACTAGACTAGATGTTACTGGGGGCAGCTGCAGTAGCTGCAGGCAAAGAGAAATCAGCCTGCTTTCTTGGGAAGCCAGTGATATGTGCTCTGCTGGGATGTAAAGACAGTTCTTTTTGTCAAGCATCTCCAAAATCATTTTTTTTTCAAACTGAAATAGAAAATTATTTCCTTGCTCAAGATTTTTTCCTTCATTCTTGTCTGCTTTTGTTTCTACCCCTCCAAGCCCTGAGTACTTTTGATTGTTTTTGCTTTCTAGTTTCTGTGACATAGACAGGGTAAGGAAAAAGAATAAGCTTGATCTCATTCCAAGTACTTTTACATGTTATTGTTTTCTGTGCTGTATATTCTCTAGATTATAGGTACTGAATCAATAACACATAACAGTAATAACAAACTAAAGTAAGAGTCTTACTAGTCAATGTGTGGAGAAGGTGTGTGTGTGTGTGAGTGTGTGTGTGTGTTTGTGTGTGTGTGTATGTGTGTGTACCCTCTGACTAATTAAAACAGACAAAAACAAAAATGCACACAATTTTAGTCCCAGCATCATAGTATTTCTAACTTTTTAAAAATATTTTTTAGGGGCTATAATATAATTATAATATCTCTGCCTTTCTATATTTCCCTCTCAAACCCCTGCTCTCTTTCAGATTCATGGCCTCTTTTTCATTAATTTTTATTGCATTATGTATTAATAATAATAATAAAAAAGATTCCCAATCCCCAAGAAGTAAGGTTATACCTGGCACTAATTACTTTTCTGTTGCTGTAATCAGACACCATGACCAAAGCAACTTGAATAAAAGTTTGTTCTATTTGTGGTTTCAGCAAGTTACAAGTCCACTGTGGTAGGGAAGCATGTCAGCAAGCAGCAGTCATGGCAGCCAGGTCAGTAAGCTAATAGCTCACATCCTCAATAGAAAGCATGAAGCAGAGTTAGGAAACTGGAAACAGGAAGAGGCTATGAAGCCTTAAATCCTGCCTACAGTGACACACTTTCCCCCACAAAGCTGTGCCCCAAAGTCTTCCCAAACATTGTCAACCAGACAACATGTGTTCAAATGTCTGAGTTTGTGAGAGACATTTCACACTCAAACCACCACTGACCCTGAGGATGCTGGACTTAACTTTTACAAAGAAGATATAATATAAAATTGTCTACATTTTCAGTAATTGACAATACTGAGACTATATTTTTGCATGGTGACTATAAACTTTACAAGGTTGGAAGTATTATGGTTAAGTTATCCTGAGCAGTTGATAATAATATGAAGCAATTACATTACTCTTGGACTGGCATATCCCTACATAAATAAGTTTAGGAGGTTAACTGAATCATCTTTAGTGTATCCTTTTATTATAAGCTTAATTTCTGCTAGAAATTTTTTATCTCCCCTAGCATATCTCCAATTAATGAAGCATATCATTATTTATTGCAGGAAAACAAATATTCCATGTCTATGTAAGTTATAATCTATTTATAAAGGAGTTTCAGCTTCATACATCTTTAAGTAATTAGAAGGATGTTTAGACAATATAAGCTAAACTAGATTTATATTATTATTCCCAAACAATAAATAACAATATTTGAATACATCCATTTCCTATGCTACCACTTAGAAATATCTAAATTCATAACACAAAAACAGAGGAAAAGAGTATAAAGTATATAATGCTAATGAGACATTTTAGTTAGTAATAGAGCTGCTGAGTACATGTCGTTGAAAGCTTCTGCACTTGGAGTCACAGTTACTTATGAAGATTTTGATTGTGTCGAGCTGGAAAAACCAGTAGCATTGTTCCAGGTGCCTTTGGAGACCATCCCCTGGCTCTTCCATTAATCAGAAGAATACCCAGGTCTAAATATTGACTGGTGATTTACCTTCCTCTCCTGGAGGATCTCAGGAGACTGATGCTATAAAAGAAAAGAAAGCCAAATGCACAAAATCTGAGGTTTGGAGAAAACAAGGAATGAGAATATAATTCTTTCTGTGTATTAAAGATCAATCCCTTTCTGAAAATGAAATTATTCCTATAGTAAAAGGTCATTCCTAGTCACTGATTGTACCTTGGGAACTAACATTTACCAGAAATAATTCAATTTGTTTATGTTTTTGCATGCATAGTATACATGTTTTATAAGTTTAATCTACATGTATATTTATGCTATAGATCCTCAAATAATGCATCACATAAATATGTATTTAAAACATTTAAGATTTTTGTTTACATGAACAGATATGTATGTATTCTATAAATTACAATCATTTCCTCAAGTAAATCTGATGTATTTTTCATGAAATTTAAAGTGACATTAAATAATTTTAAAATATTTACTATAAAATTTTATAAATCAGTTTCACCTGATTATTGAATAGTCACTGACATCTGTGGAACAAGAAGTATAATTTGTCATGCATTGTCAATCAAAACCTGTTAGATGCACATTTCTGATATGAAATGTATTGATATTGAATGGATTACTCCACATGGATACTATTTTTTCTCAAAATGAATGAAAGATTCATATTAAAAATGAGACTCTGCATTCAAAATTGCTTCAGGCTACTAGCATGATCTTAGAAAATACATCTGTACAGATTTCTCAAACTGTAAGCAAAGATTCTTTAGCTTAAAACTAGACATTCCATAATCCATTCTCAAATGTGAAACGAAGTTCTTTTGGGATCTTTATAGTATTCATCTTTCATTATAATATTTTGACCATTACAAAGTAACAATTGTAACAAATGAGAGAGTCACTAACTACCTAAAATTGTTTCTACCTGAGATCTGTATCAAAGCTACAGAAAAGACATGAATGGTGTCGTGGGAGGAGAACAGTGTACTTAAGCAGGTGAATCAAGCATACCAGGGTTAGAGAAGCATCATTGGGATACCCTGGCTTGCCTCTTTCCTTTACTACAGTTCACATCAAGATATGCCCTAAGATCCCTAAGAGTGCCTACTTTCCAGGGTACTGATACTTTGGCCTTGTGCTGTTATTTGCTCATAGTATTTCATGAATATAAGCAAAAGTTATGTTTTCTCCAGATCAATAATTCCTCCTTATTCTAATTACAGATATTCTCCAGTTTGTAGTCATTATGAATATCTTAGAAAAACATGGCATCTAATCATCAGTGCTGATCGATGGGTAGTTAGTTCAAATCAGCAAGAAAGTAAAGGAGTTTTGAGTAGTTAGATGACATTTTATTACTTTTAAGCCACATTGTCTCAAATTTCTAACCCACAAGAAATACAGAGTTTTTTAAATTTTATTTTATAATTGAATTTAATTTTACATATCAGTCATGGGTTCCCCTGTCCTCCCCCCTCCCACCCCTGCCCCCACCTTCCCCCCAGCCCCTCCCCTCCATTCCCATCTCCTCCAGGGCCAAGACTCCCCTGGGGATTCAGCTCAACCTGGTAGATTCAGTCCAGGCAGGTCCAGTCCCCTCCTCCCAGGCTGAGCAAAGTGTCCCTGTGTAAGCCCAAGGCTCCAAACAGCCAGCTCATGCACTAAGGACAGGTCCAGGTCCCACTGCCTGGGTGCCTCCCAAACAGTTCAAGCAGTTTTTTTATATACATTAACATTTGAATCACTCTTGCCTATCCCTCACTCCTTCAACTCTTCCCAGGTCCCCTCCCACTCCTTCTCAAATTCATGACCTCTTCCTTTTATTACATATACATACATATTTGCATGTGTGAGTGAATATATATATATATATATATATATATATATATATATATATATATATTCATTGAGTCCATTTAGACACAAGATAAGACATTGTTCTTATTTATATATGTTCAGGACTGACCACTTGGGATTGGACAACCTATGCAGGTTTTTTTTCACATATGCACACAGACATACACAAACATATGAGTTGTCTTTAGCTCAATTTGTGACAGAATTTAGTAAGAGGCAAGTGATACCAACCAAAGAGGCTTTACTGTAAACTATGTTGAAGCAGAATGAAAACCATACACAACACTGGTCAGGGCTCCTGGATTATTAGGTTAGGGAAAAGATAAAACAAAAGCAGATGATAAAATAATCTGGTGAGCAAGTCATAGCATACTCAAAATGTGGCAAATAACAGTCAGAATTGCTTATGATCTCCTTAAGTGAGGACAAAGCTACCCCCAATCCAGTGTTGAGGATTAAACAGTTTTTGCATGCTAGGCAACTGCCTTAGCAATTAGCCAAACCCCAGACTGCTCATTGTTTTCAAATGCCCTACATTCACAATTCTATAACTTTCTGTTCTTATCATTGGTGTCATTTTGGGTTTAATCATCTTTCATGCAGAATTTGAACTTAGTGTCATTGCTTATGGCACTATTGACATGAAGTATTCTGTCACATTTTCTTGTGGCTTAGAGACTGAACCTGTGGACTTGTATGTGGTAAACAACCTCTTTACTCCTGACTGGTATCTCTGACTTAAGGGACTTATCATTAATCTGTAATTACGATTCAGATAAATTATCATATAGACCATAAAAATATAAATAAAATTATTTAATATCATTAAATATAAAAATATGAACAAAATTTTATGATATCTTTATATTAATCAATTATCTCTCTCTTGAATTTCCTTTTGGTTTATCTCCTAAATTTAGGCAATTGTATGTCAAAATGTATGTTCCCCACATGACATCATAAACAATATCTCGGACCTTGGGACACAGTACTGTTTTGTTCAGAAATTTTCAGCTAAGTTTCAATTATAATAGAGAATGAGATCCAGAAATACATGGCTATTAAGATAATCATATGCTGTGCAATTATGAATGCCAGACATTTACAAACAAATGGTAAGCTGATGTGGATCAGGGGTAGAGCTATTGCTTAACTGATAACATTAGATGTTAAAGGACAATGAACAACTTTAATGAAAGTCAGTGGCCAGACAATTGTAAATAATTGTAGTTTTAATAAGTAATTCTATTGTATGCTTCTTTGCATTGAAAGGAGTGCAGATTACAATTACATTAGAGAACAGGTCATAGAAATGGATACTGAGAAGGATCCTTCACTCTGTGATGCTTGCTTTAGAAACATCAACATATTCTCAGAGATGTTCTGACATGTTTTCTATTGTCAAGCATTCTATTGTTGTTATTTTTATGTGGGGGAATTTGTGTCTGTACTTATGTGGATCATGCATGAGTTCAGAGCACACATGGAGGTATTTAGTTCTTTTCCACAAAATGGGTCACAGGGATCAACTCAGGTTGCCAAGTTTGGCAACAAGCAACTTTGCCAACTGAAATATCTTATAGGCTTAGAGTTTGAAGTTTTTATGAGGGCAAATGTGGCTGAAACTGAAAATATGAGGATTAAAATAGGACTTATGATAATTTTCCTCTTATAGACAATTTAAAGTTATATTACAATTCATTATTTTCACTAATACTCTTTTAAGAGAATAATGCTTAAATCATCCTTGCATTTGAAATAAAATTGGATCTGTCCCTTCACCTTCACCTGAGCAGTGGTTGTTTTTATACAGGAAACTCTATTTCCAATATTATCTGAGGACTTGACTGTTTACTGATACCAGCCTTTGCTTTAAAACTGAAATCAGCTCATCTAATGCAATGCTTATTTAAACACCAATGCCATTAGTACATATGGTCCAGACTAGAAATACTGCACTACACTTGGAAAATGCCCAGCACCAGTGAATCAGTTTTCTATATACTTTGTAAAAAACAACTTCTGTTTTATGACTTTTGGAAATAGAATTGAAACAATACTTAACAAAAGCCATTAAAAAACTTCTGACACAAAGTGAAAGAATTCTAACTAAATTATATCATTTCTTGATTTCTTTTGTATACCTAATGGCATAATGAAGGCTGATTAGACTATTCATATGTTCACATTTTTAGTTACTATATCTGAGAGCCTCAAATTAAAAGTTGATTTATAAAATGAGATGACAGTACAATTGAACAATCAACCTTATAAGCAGCCTACTGCTGAGAAATCCAAAATTTTAAATGGTCAAACAAAGTAGCATTTAGTGATGAAAAATGTGTAAGATAGTTTATAATTAGAACAACTAACACAATGGTGATTCTTAGATAGCAGCAGTAGATTAAATATTTAACCAAGAAGGAAAGTAAACTAATCCAAAGAATGAATGAGAAAAGAATATTTTCAGGATTTTGGCAAATAACAAGTTTGGTGTGTGGTTGTTACATGTGGTTATGGTAAAGTCAAAGAGGTGTTGATAGGTAAAGGAGCAGCATTCTCTGATTCTATTCCACTTTCTAGGAGAGTACATCATTTTGGGGGCACTGGCTCGTTAAAATCATGTTGATCCATTTTTAAAACACTCACAGTAATTGAGAGTCACATGTTTCCACCAAAAATGCATTCTTTTTAAATTCTATGTTTTCATGTGTTACATTTGTATTAATCACTTTTTCATAGATATCGTGTAAAAGTCTGCAAAGAGAGCAAAAAATTGTCCCATGATTTCATATGACTCAGTTTGGTAGGTTGTACCCTATGTACTCGGGATGATTTCAGATGACTGAGTTTGGTAGATTGTCCCCTACATGCTCAGGCAGGTCATTCTGGTGCAGTGCATACCCCAGTGGAGATTCACCCTGGATATACAGGAAGCAGAGATCACATCATGGTGGACAGGAAGCTGAGACATACTGCAAAGGAACATGACATAAGATAGTCCCAGGGAAGTCTCCATTCATTCCCATTCTTTCTTTCCAAACAGGCAATAAAGTCTACATTTCTATTACCTTCCAATGATTTATGCAAATTTTGAAGCCATTAATTGATAAACATAGTTCTTTAGGTCAGGATCACCATGATGGAATAGTTCCATTACATAGACATGCCCAGAGGTATGGTGTAGTCTCTTTGGCATTTCTCAACCCAATCAAGTTTGCAATCAAAATTAACTACAGAACAGTTTTCAAAGTATGAAAAATAATGAAGAAAAGGGAGGAGGATGTTTTGTCTTCTCCCTTCCCCACTCCAGTACTCCTACCAACATTCCTATAGCTATGTTCAGCCAGAAGCCTAATGTAAAGGGGAGCTCAGAAAAAGTCTTTTAAGATTCTGTCACCTACTAATACTATCTTCAGTGAGCAGGTGCAATAAAGACTCTGAAGCTACAGATTTTCCTGTGAGTTAAATATGCTGTCATGTTGAACATCTTAAAACCATAAAAAGCAGAGTACAGAATGACATGACCTCTGCTTTTCATGTGATTATTGAATGGAATCCAGTATTTAGTAAAGACTGCAGAATATCTGTTGAAAGGCTCTATATCTTGGTAAGGTACTATAATGTAATCTCTTGGTGATGTACTGGTTTTCATTAGAAGGATAGGTATTGCCCAATGTTCCCAAGAATGTGTTTTTTAAACTAAAATAAAACTTTTCCATTCCTATTCACTATAATTTTTAAACAAAAATGATAACTCTTTCAAAATTCCTATGAATGTTACATGACCTTAAATCTTTAAAACCTAATCTGATGAAAACAAACAAACAAACATGATTTATAAAGTTTTCAACTTAAATATTGAAATGCTAAGAAACATGAAAAGTCAACCTATCTTCATAAAAGAAAATATTAAAGCATTTTTTAGATTTATATTTAGCAAATGGAAGGTCAGAACCCTTAATAAAAAACATATTCTGAGAAGCAAATTATGTTAGGCATAGATTACTAATTTCAAAAGAAGAAAAATGAATGACAATAAAAACACCATATATTTATATGTGTATATATAAAATGTTACTTTAAATGAATTTTCTACAGTTATAACAATAACACTGTATAGGGGTTCAGTGGCTGATCTAAAGTGGCAGATAATCAACTTGAAATTTTCTCAATATGAATTATTTTTGTGAATAAAAGACAATTGGATAGCCCTATGATGAAATGAACAATTACTTTTTCTTTAAATTCATTTTATATACCAACCACAGATCACCCTCTTATCCCTCCTCCCATCCCACCTATTATGCTTACCTCCCCCCACTCCACTTTACCTCCCATCCCCTCCTCCAACAAGGTAAGTTCTCTCATGGGGAGACAGATAAACCTGGTACATTCAGTCGAGGGAGGAACAAGCCTCTCCCTGCTTTATCAGGGGTGAGCAAGGTGTCAGACCATATACCAGCAATAGATCCCAATCACACTGCTACGGGCCTCTCAAACAGACCCAGCTATATAACTGTCTCCCATATGCAGAAAATCTAGTCCAGTCCCATGCAGGTTTCAAAGCTCTTGGTCTAAAGTTCGTGAGTTCCTTTGAGCTTGGTTGAATTGTCTGTGTAGCTTTCCCCATCATGATCTTGACCTCTTCCATCTCTTTGACTAGACTCCCAGAGCTCTGCCTGGTGCAAGGTTGTGGATCTGTGCACCTGCTTCCACCAGTTACTGGATGGAGGCTCTATGATGACAGTTAGGGTATTCACCAATCTGATTACCAGGGTAGGCCAGTTCAGGCACCCTCTCCACTATTGCTAGTAGTCTAAGCTAGTAGTCTAATCTGGGCTCATCCTTGTGGACTCCTGGGAATTTCCCTAGCACTCAGTTTCTCCCTTACCACAAAATGTCTTCCTCTATCATGGTATTTCTTTCATTGCTCTCCCACTCCATTCCTTACCTCAACCTACATAAAATGTTCATTAAAAATGGATCGTAATATTAACTGTAGATCAAAACACAATACAATGGAGAGTATGGAGGGCAAACAGATATAGTACAAAAAGAAAAAACAAAACAAAAAACACTATCATGCAAAGGAAAACCAAAACTGGGTATATCAGACTTCAATAGTTAAAATGTTTGTTTCTATCGGTGGGACTGGGACACTAACTCCACCACAAAAACTATGACCTACAATTTATCCTGCTCCAGAATGTACTAGGTTAAAGGTGGCACAGAATTTGTGGGAGTAGCCAACTGATGACTGGTCCAACTTGAAGTCCACTCAACTAAGAAAGAGTCCATGCCTGACACTGCTTGTGTGGCCAGGAACCAGAGGCTGGATAGCCCAGAGACCTAGGATAGAATAAACAACAACAACAAAAGGTAAGTGAAATGATTCCTAATGATACTCCATTATAATCATAGATTGGTGCTTAGCCCAGTTGTCATCAGGGAGGCTTCACCAAACAACTGATAAGAGCAGATGCAGAGACCCACAGCCAACAGTTAGGTGGAGCTTGGAGAACCCAGCAAAAGAGAGGAAGGAAGTATGATAGAAGATGGAGGGGTCAAAGATACCAGGAGAACATAGTCTACAGAATCAATTAAACAGGCAGTGGCTCACAGAGATGAAAACCACAATCAGGTAGCCTGTTTGGCTCTCAGATAGGTCCTCTGCATATATGCTATTGTAGAGATTAGTTCTTGTAGGACTCCTAACAGTGTGTGTGTGTGTGTGTGTGTGTGTGTGTGTGTGTGTGTGTGTGTGTGTGTGTGTGTGTTGGGGGGAGTGTCTCTGACCCTTTTGCTTGTTCCTGGCCAATTTTCCTCCTACTAGGTTGCCTCATCCAGCCTTGACATGATGGTTTGTGCCTACTCTTATTACAACGTTTTGTGCCATGCCCATTTGATGTCCTTGGGAGGTCTACTCTTCTCTGAAGGAAAATGGAGAAGGAATGGATCTAGGGGAAAGAGGAGGTGGGTAATCTGCAATCCAGATATAATGTATGAGAGAAATTAATAAAGAGATAAAGAGACAGAGACAGGGAGAAAATAAAAAAGACACTATTAAAAAGATAGGAATGTAAGGTATACACTTTGAAACATAGTAATTATATATTTGAAATAGGTCTTGCCTCTAGAATACAAAAAGAATGCTTAAAACTTAATAAAATGTACTAATTTTAAAAATGGTAAATTTTTTGAATAGGAATTTCAGCAAAAAAGCTATTAAGACAATCAATACATACATGATAATATGCTGTGCCTTTCTTTGTTAGAGGATGTCAATCACAAGAAGATTCATTATATACTTAATAGAAACATGGTAATTAAAAAGATGACATGAAATTGCTAGTATGTGCAGACACTATAATCCTCATGCAATGCAGGTGGAAATATAAAATGAAATCAATGCTGTGGAAGAAAGATAGATAGTTTCTTAACTCATACTCCATACATTTGTATTGGACCAAGGCATAATACAAAATGTCCACATGAAATATTAATCATGTTTGTTAAAACTATTAACAATCTTAGCATCCATCAATGGCAAATATAACAATAATGGCTCCACAAACATAAAATATTATTTAGCAATTTAAATGCAAGAGGGGTTATTTTACCTTACTACTGATGCTGTACTACAATAGAAAATTTAATTATTAGTGATACCAAAAGTATCAATATTACAATGTGAACTTGCATTTGAGGCAGGATCACAGATCAACAACTACAAACTTGACATACCTTTATGGAGGTGCTGGGGAGACAGCTTTTTATAATGGATTTTATGAGTCCAAGAGCCTGCCATCAGTCCTAATTTCATTGTAGATTTTTACTCTCAAAGCCAGCAATGGCCAATGAAGACTTTCCATATCTCTTCATTTGACTTTTCTGCTTCACAAATCAGTAACTAAAGACATGTATGGTTATCCTGTGAAAACTGAATATTTCTGGGTATTCCCCTGTCCTAGTTGGGTTATCATTACTGTGGTGAGACACCATGACCAAAGCAATTGAGGGAGTAAAGGGTTTATTTCACATAAACTTCCACATCACTGTTCATAATTGAAGGACGGGAACTCAAGCAGGGCAACAATCTGGAGGCAGGAACTGATGCCAAGGCCATGGAGGGGTACTGCTAGTATGTTTGCTCTTCTTGGCTTCCTCATCCTGCTTTGTTATAAAACTCAGGACTACCAGCCCAGGGGTGGCATCATCCATAATGGGCCGGACCCTCCCCCAGCAAACACTAATCAAGAAAATGTCCTACTGGCTTTCCTAAACCCAATATTATGGAGGCCTTTTCTCAATGGAGGCTCCCTCCTATCTGATTACTTTGTGTCAAGTTGACATAAAACCAGCTAGCACTTTCCCTTAGTTTATTAACAGTTAAAAAATAGACCCAGTAACATTTACTCTTTTGTTTCTCCTTTTCACTATAACATAAAATGCTTGGCTTCTGGCAAGTAGGATATGTAGTATCTTTAGGAAGCACTTGCTTTACCTCCCTCATGAAACCTAGCACAGTACTTCTAGAGTAGCCTGTTAATGGAAAGAAGTCCTATGGAAAAGATAACTATTGTGTGTTTCCATTCACACTAATACACTCAAAAGTGGATAAGTAGAGCAGAAAACATACCAAAGTTTTCTATATTTTTAACTTAAATTAATCACAAATGAGTATAAAAATACACTTTTGGGAGTTACAGGTACGTTTTAAAACTGAACTACAATAGTATTAGAAAATTCTAGTAATTTACTAAAGTCCTTAAATTTATGCATATAATCTATGATTTTCATGGTTTATAAATGATGCCTCAAGCTGCTATTTTAAAACTATGGCTACACATTAGATGGGGCAATCATTTGTCTTAAAGAATTAGAACAGACCTGAATTCTTCACTGCTGTGACAAACTCTTTGCCAGATACAACTGAAAAAAAAAAAGTGTTCTCTACTCTAGTTTCAGGTGTGTTTCAACTACTCATGAGGGGAAGGCATGGCCATGGGATTGGCTCTCTTGGGGCTGTGAGAAGGTAGTGGAGATATTTGCATAGTTGTAGCCTAGTAAGCATAATAAAGCAGGTAGAACCAGTAATGGGCACCTAGCCTTCAACTTCCCATCCCCTCATGGCCTACTTCTGTTAGCATGGATCCAAAGCCTTTTATATACCAGCACCAGTCAGGATCCAGCGTTTAAATCATGAGACTAGGAGGTATACTTCAGATTCTTATCATAGCAAGGCCTTCTCTGTAAGGAAATTGCTTGTAAAAGATTTGAAATAAAAAAAAAGACTGAACTCAAGTATATCAAAAGGTATAGATTTCAGTTGTCAGCTAAATTGTAAAATAAATCTATACATTTTTTTTTTATTTTATAATTCTAAAATGAAGGGTTTTTTTGCTGCAGTTGAACTGTAATGAAGGAATGTCTTGCTCCAGCTTTGAAAAATATATCATTTAACAAAGTCAAAAGAGTTGTTGAGAATACATTATGCAGAAGACTTCGACTTCCAGAAAATAATGACAGTGACATTCAATCTTTGAATATTTATGGTAAAACACATAGTGAGAAATTTGCTCCTGAAATTCTTCAATATGGAATAATAATGAGCAGGCAAATGGGCAACTATGGAAATGGTGATAGACCCAACAACTGAATACAGTAGAGGCAAATGCTTTATTCACACACAGTTTACTGCATTTAACGCCATATATTGCAAATCTCAGCTGACTTTTTCTACCCTAAATTAATTTTTTAAATTCAACTTCTATGTTACATTTCTCTTTCTTCCTTGGGGAAACAAAATTGATGCTATCTTTCTAATATAACATAGATCTAAGGAGAAATCCCTTGTTATTTGCAACCATTCCAAAGAACTCAAAGCTGCAATTCCCTCTGTTTGATAGTTACTTCATCTGTAGCTCCTGGACATTCCCCAAGCCTTATAAGTAAGAACAGTGCAGAAGGCAACCTCTACAAGGAGTTGAAACTCCTGGAGAATTGAATGTGTTGGCTGCCACCAAGTGAAGGTCCAGATTGTGCCACTGGTGTCCATGGGATTCCACTACTATGCAGTCCTTGCAAGACCCCAACACATTCCTGTAGGCTCTGCAATTCAGTAACCCAAACAGGTTATGGCCTTGATTTACAAGCAAGTAGTTTTAAAGCATCATTTTTCTAACTAAGCCATAGCATGTAAGAACCCATGAGCAAATGGACTGCATGCTAAATGTAGAGTGGAAGGCAAATATGAAAATATTTCCAGAATTTCAAAGGGATGGATATTTGGAAATCACAGCTGCATCAGCAAATACATGTTTACCAAATCATGTTATTCTTTTATTGGGAACAATTTACCTTTGACAGTGACCTGTGATATTGAAAATTAGGCATTCTAGGTAGAGTATAAAGTGAAATAATGGATTTAATAGTAGTTATTTCAAGTTGGCTCTGTCTCAAACTTAAGTCGAACAAACATCAGAAATATTTCTTTTGGTTGTTTGTTCTGTAGTTAGGGGATCAAGCTTTGTACACTATAAATGTGGCCATATTTTCTACCTTTTCATGGAAATGCGTAAGGTTAAGAAACTCATTTGTTTTTGTGCTATTGAAATACAAAAATAAATAAATAAAATTATTCAAACTCTTTGCTAATTTCAAAATGATTGCAAACTGAATGCCAAAATAAGGAGGTAACTCTTCGCATAAAGAGGCTAATCATGGTTAATTGTTTTTCTATTCATTCTGATGATAATAGCCATTACAACCTCATTTGAAGTATGTAGATGTAATATGCAATTATTACAAGATCCAGTTTTCCAAAGCTCAAACATATCACTAAGATAGCATTCAGCCCTGTTTATTAGTGAGGCTGCCAACCTGGTTCATTTTCAAAAGAAAAATAATTGTGTAGCTCTAGTCCATTTGTGTTTACATGCATATATTTTCTCTTTATGTGAGCTGATATAATGACTATAGTCTAAACTGACCTGTTTACTGTTGGAGAAAGCAGTAGGTGTCTGTCACTATTGTTTGGAGATTTCTGAAAAAATGGGCCACAAAATCAAAAGGAATTAATTCTAGCCCATTTTGTCTCCTTTTAGTTGGAAATTACAATCCCTGGGCAATTGTGCAATGCAGTCTTTTGCAGATCTGGGAAAATGTTGTGCATTTAACTTCTACTAATGGGGGATTCTCACTCAGATCTTCACACCTGTCATTGTGAATCCTCCTTTACAAGGAATTAAAAGAAGTTTTGGAGTTGACTTTTGACTTTTGTGGAGGTCAGAACCATTTTTAAAAAATCCCTCGTGTGAACACATTCAAACTATAGATTGTGTTGCCTTCAAATCATACAGGAGGAGTGATTACAGATTCAATGAAAAGGAATGCCAACTCTCCCAGCAAGTCCTATCTTTTCATTAAGGCTTTCCTCTGAAATAACAAGACAGGCCTGTTACTTCTTTGTATTTGAAGAGTTTGCCATTGAACCCTCTTGTCTCTTACCTTTTTTATCCTTCTTATTATTACTCTATAATGCAGGAAGCTACCTTTCCCGTGTGCCATTTTACTGGTGACCCTGAAATGGTTAGCCCATAAAACTGTCTCTGCATGAAAAAGTACTATATTCTCCCTTAACCCAGTGAAGAATCTCTGCTGGCCTAGTTCTCTCTCAATCTTCAGGCTTCTCTTTGCTCACACATTACCGAACACGACATAGTAATCTCTTAGTTTTCAGGGCTGCTACTACAAAAATCAATCCCAGTCTTTCCTAATTTTAATGCATTGGTCCTATTGTCTCCTGGAAAACATTCTCTTTGTTTTCTCTAAAAGCTTAGGCTATATAAGACATTCCTTTTCAACATCAACTTCCTTCACCTGTGTATTCTGATACAACCTGTATGATGGAGCTTCAGAGAGAATGCCAAGAGACACAGAGGAAATTTTATTAATCTTCTTGAACTGCATAACCAGCACCTAGTACTTGCTTCATGATGTTAGATGGAGCTTCATCCATCCATTACATCCCCTCTCCCACACACTTCCTATAGACAAATACTAGAGTCTGATGCTTTCCTGTTTCTGAAAGGGTTGTGCTTGACGGGACAGAAGTCTTTAAATAGTTAGGTAATAAGTCAACAAACTACATTAGTATAATCTTGTTTATAAATCTAGGCAGTAGTCATATTTGACTGTGAGTGGGAAATGTAATGCTGGTCCAGAAAATGTTAATTCCATTGCCTAGTGTGTTTTTAATTCAATTATTGAAAAGTTTGTGCAGTGACTGTTAGCTTATTTCTTTAACTTTTCATCCTAATAAGTAATGAAATATTTACTGGAAAGTGATGTTGTTAACACAGCTATTAAGTACTATTTAAACTTTTAAACTTTTCTAGGAAATTTTTAATATCCCAAATCAATCAACCTAAATTCCTCTAATGCACAATTCTTAAGACCATTTACTATGATTAGCTTACCTTAGACCTCTTCTTTGGTTTAAATGTGACAGCATCTCAGTTGAAATCTCCAATTCAAAATTCCAGCATGAACCTTGCAGCTTAAGTAATCTGCTATGTGTCTTTTGACAGTATAAACATGTGCAGCATCCCCTGAGGTTGAGCTGAATGAAGTACAGCATAGACCATGGAGGTCAGTTTGTCTTTGCTATGACCGTCTCTATCAACAACATAGGATGCATTCATAAGTGAAATCAATCAAACAAATGATCCCCAAAGGACTGACATAAGTACAAATGATTATTCTCCTGAATTTCTCTGCCTTATAAAACATATTGTACTACAGATTGATTTATGAATATTAGAAAGTGCTTATACTTATTAACAAAACTTGCAAAATTGATTTCACTCAAACCCAAAGAAATCACTAAAGATTCAAAGTAAGAATGAAAACTACAGGGAGATAGCTGAATACCTACAATTTTATATTCAAATTAAATTTTCAGAGGAAAAAATAGATATATATTCTTGCTAAATAATTTGTGTTAAAAGCACAAATATGTGCATTTCATATGGAGAGTAAAGAATGAAGGCAAATTAAATGGTAGGTGTAATTATTTGAGCCAAACTTTCCTCTAAGTCAAAGGTGGTAATTTTCAAATGAATTACTAACAGATTCCACAAAATCATAAACATCCTAAAAAAGAATTTCAGAATTGACATAATTATCGTATTTATAAATGCTAATAAATTAACATTTTAGTTTAAGAGTAGAAATAGAAAACTGCTCATAAATAGTCTGATAGCTGGATTAGAAAATGTATGTATTTCTCAAGTTTTTTCACTATAATAAAACTTCCTAAATATATGAAGCTATATTTCTCTAAAAGACTAGGGGCATTTTTTGTCATGAAAAATATTGACAAGCATAATATCATTGTGGTAAAGGGTTAATAGGGTGATGTATTGAAGCTCAATTTTAAGCAAAATAGAAACAAAGCATTTCTAAGATTCTAAACTTCAATACAGAGTGAAACTACCTAGCAAAATTAACAAGGGATTAAAATAAATATGTTTGGCAAGAGGATGAATTGAATCTGGGGTTCCTAAAGTATTAGGCCCTTCTCCATCTTGCCATACTTCTGTCACGGGAATGGTTCAGGAAGTCCTCAATGTTAGTTCCTCCATGCTGAACGATTAGCACGGTTTTATCAATGTAACCTGCACTTGTTGTCTTTCTCTGATTTTAACAGTTCTTGAATTTAAACATATATGCAGTCCTCTTTGCATGGTTGTGAGAAACTATCTTCTTTTCAACCACAAGTTAGTCTCAAGGCAATACATTGGTATCAGTTTCCTTGGTGGTGATCAGTTTAGTCATTTTATTAGAGTCTTACTGTATGTCTCTATTGTGATGAGAAATTGGCTGGTGGGTCAAAAGAAGAGTTTCTTGCTTTGAAAATTATGCCAACTGAAGAAAAGGACTGATCTCTGAATCTTACTCTCATTGCTGCTCTAAGATATTCTGAATTGCTGCATTTGTTTTACTGCAAGTCCGGAGTTGGAACTAGCCTTAGAAATACAGATTGAAATAATGGCAGAACTATAAAAACACTGAATTGCAGGATCAATTTTCTTTAAAGCCATACTAGTTTTAGTTTCTGTTTTGTGAAATAACAAATCCTTTATATTTAAAATTACTTTAATTTAATTTTCCTGTTATTCTCCACAGACACTTACTCAATAGTATCAAGGCACACTGTCTTTAAAGACATGGAACATAGCTTTGGCTACTGGTGAAAGATTAACTGACATGGTAGTTTTATCACAAGTTCAGATGTCCCAGAAGAAGGCTTCAAATAATCCAGGTGACATAGCCTAGGCCCCAGGAAATGAGAACAAAAATTGATTACAAAGATTGTCTAAAATAAAACTGTAGCACGAATCTTGAAAGTTCTTATCAATAAAAACAAACCTGAAGCCAGGTATAGGAATGAACACTGGAAGATCAGAGAATCAGAAAAAGCCACAGCTTCCCCACATCACCAATTCCTCAGCTGATCCTGTTTCCTCAGACAGGAAGCCTCTGAGTTCTCATCCAAATGGATCTCAGCTGAACTTCTTCTTGAAAGCCTGAAAGCTTAACCAGCTCTAGTTCCTTATTCTCATGCCTTAAATGCCTTTCTGCTTTCTGGCATTACTTCCTGGGATTAAAGGCTCTTGTTACCCTGCCTGGCTGTTTCCAGTTTACCCCTGAACTCACAGAGATGCAGACAGATCCCTGCCTCTGGAATGCTAGGATTAAAGGCATGTATGCCACCATTTTCTGGCCTCTATATCTAGTGGCTGTTCTGTTCTCTGACCCCAGATAAGTTTATTAGGGTGCACAATATTTTGGGCAATACAATATCACCACATAAAACCTTCTCAACAGTGAAGGCAACAATGGAATGAGGAAAGGACTGAAAAGCAGAAGAAAGGTTTTGTTAGCTACCTCTTGTCTCTGAGATTAATACCCACTACAGAGAAAATTCAGAACATTAAGGACCCCACATTGCCTAATCAGTAAGTGCATAGATATGAGTTGCTCAGACAGTTGTTAAAAAATGAAATTCAAATAGAAAAGAAATCTATGGCAACATGGTGTCCATCTTCCATCTGGGAAACCCTAATAAAAGCTCTATTGATATTTTATCTCACTTTAATCAAAATAGTTGTCAACAAGAAACCAAATGACAATAGTAGAGGGAAATGTAAATTAGTGCATCAACTATGGGAATCAGTGGGAAGGTTCCTTAGATTATAAAAACAGAACCACCATAGGATGCAGTTGTACCTTGTCTGGGTAGTTACAAATGGGAATTACATGCAGCACAGTGCAGGGCTTCCTGCACACTCATGGTAAGTGCAGTACTTTTCATAACAAATGATTTATGGAATTGGTCTAGGTGTTCATCATTAGATTAGAGAATAACAAAATCATATGAGTATGCTTAATTCAGTACTATTCTATTGTTAAGAAGAATGAACTGTAATTTTCAGAAGAAAATGGATAGAACTGGAAATCATTATACTAAGTGGAAGATGCCAGGTCCAGGAAGACAAATATCATCTTTTATTTCATATGTACTCTAGACCTAAAATTTAATAATACGATTTGAGAGGAGAGTGGGGGCTATTTAGAAAAAGATGGGGTATAAGACAGGGTAAAGAGTATGTGTGAATAAGACCAAATTACATGCTATGAATACATGAGTATTTTATAATGAAACTCATAATATTAATTTAAAGAGAAAAACTAAGTGAAAAGTATGGGTCAGTCTTCTGTGGTTTCTTCATGAACTTCTTAGCATTTTAGTGAAATACAAACAAATGGAACAAAGATTTTGAGACCAAGTTTCTCTATTTTGCTCAGAATAAGTTTGACATTGTTGTTTTCCTGCCTCACCCCCTAGTATCAGGAAAAAACAATTCTGAGAAGAGAGATGTGACCAGCAGAGTGGAATATCTTACCAGAAGATTTTAAAAGGAAGGAATAATACCTAGGAAGAAGTGAAATATTTAGAAAGCAAGTTTACCATACAGCAAAAACTCACAAGCTCTAATTTACAGAAGAGGCATGAGCCAAATGAGTTATTCTTTGAAGAAAACAAAGCATTCTGAAAAACATAATTTAGAAAGTTGATCAGAAAACAACCATACCAATAAGGGGAGGACAATCTGATTAGATTTCATATAAATAAAGTTTGAAAGGCTGTTTTATGCTGGACTGCTTATTATCCTGGTAATTAGACTTTTCCTTTATGCTAACGTTATTGTTTTTCTTAAGGGATAATTTTAAAAGATAACAGGTGTTGGTAAGGATATTGGCAGGAATGTGGGTTGATACAGCTATTCCAGAAAACAGTATAAAGTTTCTAATGAAATTAATATGAGATCAAACTTGTGATTTAGTAATCCCTCTTCTGGTCAGAAACCTTAAAAAAAAAAATGGAATCACTGCCTTGCAAAGCTTTGTACAGCCTCATGTCCTCTGAATGATCAGTTATAGTAGCAAAGGTTGTCAAACATTCTGTCTGTTGAGAGAGCAGAATACAAATATGGTATACCAGAGTATTATTCAATCCTAAAAGAACAAGCTTCTGCCATATGCCACACATAAATGATAACCAAAAAAAAAAAAGAAAGAATATAATCTATTATCTTCTGAGATAGAAAATCTGCAGAAATCCAAGTATACATAGATAGACACCAAAATGTTTACTTGGAGAAAGAATGGGGAGAGAAATATTGAGGTGTAGATCAGGGGACACAAAGTATCAGGTGTACAGAATAACTACATATTTAATGTACAATATAAAGATTATAGCAAAAAACTGCCATTAGATGTTAGCTGTTTTGGAAACACAGAGGACTGACTGGTAACTGGAACAATACATATGTTAATTAGTTTAAGTATAATAGTTAGATTTTAATCTACATGCATTCCACAATTTACCATTAACCTTAAAGTAATATAAGAAAAATTATAGTGGTCTATGGCCATACCACCCTGAACGTGCCCGATCTAGTCTGATCTCGGAAGCTAAGCAGGGTCGGGCCTGGTTAGTACTTGGATGGGAGACCGCCTGGGAATACTGGGTGCTGTAGGCTTAAAAAAAAAAAAAAAATTATAGTGATAGATGTATATATTAACAAACCCAGCAATAATACTATCAATTAGAGTTGAGCTCTGAGGTTCCAATCCATCCTTCTTGGGGGAAATGTTAAGGTGGAGAGACAAGGCAGAATTCTGAAGATATGTAACAATAATTCAGTGTGAAAGGTGATTCTGTTTAGCAAACCGAATCTGGATTAGGCAGCATGCAAATAAGTGTGGATTGAATTGTGCCCCTGCAAAAATACATTAGAACCTCAACCCCAGAATCATACATGATGATCACTGGAAAAGGAGTCTGAAGTGAGTTGTTAGGGCTGGCCTCACAATATACAATATAAAATATGACTCATGCTCCTATCCAGGGGAAACATAAACACAGAAGCAGACATGCAGAGGGAAAAATCAGCAGGTGGCCTTGAAGCTAGAAATCAGGTCCTCAGTGTCTAAGAACACCAAAGATTGATAGTAAACCACCACAAGCTGTTTAGGGTAGGTGACAGATTCTATCCTCCAGTGACCAGAAGAACACAGCACTGCTGGTGCCAGATCTTAGACTGCTGGCCCCTATAATTGGAAGTCAATGATTTCCCTTGTGTAAGGCTAGAGGTGAAAGCAGTGGGATGGTAGGTCAGAGCGGTCTTGCCTGTCTATGGACTGATGCCTCTACCAGGAATGACCAGGTAGGTCTACCTACCCCTTACCTGTCAGGTAAATAGGATTCCAACACACCTGTGCTTCATCTTTACTGTTTCCTCTTTCTTCTACGTGAATAAGTCATTTCAAATTCAGAGTGTTGGTATTCTGATTCATAAATTACTAAGGGTTAAAGGGGTCATACTATCAAAGACATATCAGGAATATCTGGGTCATTTTTTTAAAAAATACATAGTCAGACTACTTCTCTCAACAATAGGAACAAATGATGGAGTCTATCTGCACATTTTAAGACTCTAAAATTGAATCTAAAATCAAGATTTCAATGGCAATGATGAGATACAGTATTATAAAATATTCTCAGGTCTAATTTCATTCACTCTGTGATTACACTTCTGTGGCATGAATGACATCAGTAGTGTAAGAGCAAGGCTGGCTCAGGAAAAAAAACATTGTGCTTATCTACAATAAATATTTTATGTAAAAAAAGTTGTAAACAGTTTGGTGGAGATGAGTGTAGAACAGTTGGAATAACCCAAAAAGTTATTTTCAGTTTGTAGCAATAGCTAAAACTCTTAGTTCTTATATTTTATAACAGTATGCTTCATGAACTCTTAGCAAGAGGATACTTGCTGTTCTGTAACTGTGGCAGTTTAATGTGACAGTGACATTATCATCTAATTACCTTAATTCCTTTTGTAAAATAATATATTAAGAGCACCACACTTATGAAGGTTCAAACTTGACAAATATCTCATGAATTCTTGCCGTAAATGCTGAGGGTTACAAAATGAAATTTAGTACATATGAGCTCCTAGAAGCTATTTACCACTTTAACATTTAACAAGCCATACATTAGCATTTTAAAAGGCATAAAAAAATCTACATCTATAAGCGATTTTATTTAATAGGTTAGCAACGTAGGTTTTATCCAACCGAAGGGGAGTGGTGCTAATAAAATGAATACTGAGCTCAGTAAAAGTCATTTATACAATAGGAGCTTAGCTGGTGATTTGAGGGCGACTTTCAGTTACATGTGGTGGTTTTATTTGTTCCTAAAATTCATTTTTGCTCCATAGCCTCAAATAATTAGGATGGATAATCTGATCAGAGGCAGAAAAAAGGGAAATGTGACCTTCTACTGTGTGACCGCCTTGAGAGGACTATGCTTAATTTTAAACCAGCATTTAGTCCATCATATAGTAAACTATGGATCTGACAAATGAAATAAGCCCTGTGTTTATTCTGATCATGAAATGTAAAGCAAACAGATCAACAGCTAATTTAGTGACATTAAATAGAAGTAAAATTACCAAATAATAAGATAGTGAAAATGGAAAACTTTAAATTAGTTTATTTTAGAAAGTTTTTCTTTTTCATTTTACATACCAATCCTAATTCTGCCTCCCTCCCCTTTTCCTGCTCCCCCACCTCCCCTACCTCACCCCCCTCACTTATCACTCCTCAGAGAAGATAAGGCCTTCCTTGTGGAGTCAACAAAGTCTGGCATACTAAGTTGAGACTGAGTCAAGGCTGAGCAAGGTATCCCACCCTAGGGAATCTGTTCCAAAAAGCCATTTTATTCACCTGGGATAAGTCCTTATTCCACTGCCAGTGGCTTCCCAAACAGATCTAGTCACATAACTGTCACCCACATTCAGAGGACCTAGTTCAGTCCCATGAATGGAGCAGAATATTTTTGTGCAATTCTTTCTTTCTTTCCCCCTTTGGAAGTGGTACTTATCTTGGCAAGCAGAGTGACTAACTGCAAGTTACATTCATATCGCAACCTAGTATACAAAATTAACCTTTGAAACAGTGGTTCTCAACCTTCCTAGTGCATTGACCCTTTAATACAGTTCCTCATGTTGTGGTGATCTCAACCATAAACCATTTTTGTTGCTACTTCATAAATGTAATTTAATTACTGTTTTGAATATTGATGCAAATATCTGATATCTAGGATATCTGATACGAAACCCCCAAAGGGGCCATTCCCCACAGGTTGAGAACTATTTGTTGTTGTTTTGTTTTTTGTTTCTTTTTTATTAATAAGACATTTTCTATTCCTTTTACATACCAACCACTGATTCCCCTATCTTTCCTCCTCTCCCCCCAACCCATTCCCACCTCCTCCAAGGCAAGGCCTCCTCTCATGGGGAGTCAGCAGATTCTGCTACCTTCAGCTGAAGCAGGTCCAAGCCCCTTTCCTTGAACTAAGGTTGTGTAAGGTGTCCCACCATAGGCACTGGTTTCCAAAAAGCCAGAGATGGATCCCGATTCCACTGCAAGGGGTCTCCTTAAGCAGGTCAAGCAACACAACTGTCTCCCCTACTGTTTCAGACTGAGAATTTTGAATCAAAAGTAGACCCACAATAGATGGCAGGAGTATAATCAAGAGTTTTGTAAGAAAAGCTTAGGGATATTGGAAAGAACTGCCTAAATGAGAGCATTTCCAAGCATCGGCTGTGCTTGCTGTTGTCAAAGGAAACAACTCAGAAATACAAATCCCAGTTGAAGAATCCTGGAATTATGAAATCCTGAGCAAGAACACTCCTTGCCAAGTTTATACTCTTACATAAGGTATACTTTTAAGCATCTTTGCCATAGATATTAATTTATTAGCTGCAATTAAGTCAGTGGAACTGTAGTCTTTTCTAAGTTGTAAAAGTTCCCTGATGTCTTCAACAACTGAGTCATCTATTATTACACATCAGCATATAGATATTGTAGTATTAAAGTGTTTTGTATGTCTATTGTCTGTACTATCAATTGGAGGTGCTAAAGTTTTTTTCATAAGAAATGCTTTATTGTTTATACATCTTATGGGTTGCAAAATAGTATAATTGCTTTGCAAGTAATTCAGGAACTTTAAAGAAAATTTACAGACTCTATGATTACAGTTAATATGCCACCCAGAAAAAGGCAAAATCTAAGGACAGAACTCTGATCAGTGGGTTCCACAGGTGCAGATGGGGCAATGGTTTGGTATCAAAGAAACATGTCAGCTGTATTAGGAGATGGGGTGCTTTACTCCTCTGCTGTGGTGGTAGAAACACATCACACACCATAGAAAGCTGTCAAAACTGTTCACTCATACGTCTAAGGGGAAATTTGTACATG